>NC_072493.1:26665000-27026250 GCF_027574615.1 Eptesicus fuscus | reverse complement strand
GAAAACACAGCAGATGTTGCAGGCAGTGCAGCAGATGGAAAAGCCTGGGGTGGACGGGGGAGCACCTCTACCGGTGTGTCCCCAAGAACGCCAGCCAGGGGAAACAGGAAGGGGGTTCCAAGCATGGTGTCACCAATGGCTGGCACCATCACTTCGTTTAGCAGCCGACAGGGCGGCTGACCCTTCCCACCAGGCCCTCCTTGTGACTCAGTGCTTCCTCCTCGCTTGCAGGAGCGCCGTGGAGGAAGGCAAGGGGATTTTCCATAACATCAAAAACTTTGTCCGCTTTCAGCTGAGCACGTAAGTCGGGGCCAGCCTCTCCCGGTGCCAAGTGCTGCACCTGCACGGCTGGCTCTGCTGACCGTGCCCTGTTCTGCCGCTCGTGCCCCGCAGGAGCATCTCGGCCTTGAGCCTCATCGCTCTGTCCACCATGTGCAACCTGCCCAACCCCCTCAACGCCATGCAGATCCTGTGGATCAACATCATCATGGACGGGCCGCCAGCACAGAGGTGAGGCGCTGGGACCACACCATTCTGCCAGCCTCCACTGACTGCACCCTAACTCTGTGCAGGGGCTCGGGGTGGGCAAACACGATCACTGGCCATGGGAAACCCCGGGAAACGTAAGTGTGGTGCACTGGGCACAGGGGGAAGCGCCTAGGCAGGAAGGGCAGGGGATGATGGAACATTCTGCCCGGAATGCTCTCCCTGGGCTAGCTGCATGGCCCAGTCCTTTTCATTCAGGTCACCACCTCGAGAAGTCCTCCCTGATTACTCTAACAGCATCCTCCTCTCTTAGTCACCTTACCCTGCTTTATTTTTCACGACAGGGAAATGTGTGTTTCCTTGCTTACCTGATTATATAGAATCCATCTCCCCATCAGAATGTCAGCTTCCTGGAGGCAAGGTTTTTTGTTCCCGCAGTATCCCCAGCTCCTACAATGGTGCTTGGCATAGAGCAGGAGCTAGGTAAATTAGTGGCTGAATGAATGAGAGAGTTAGGCTAGCTAAATGGTGCAGGAGGAAGAACGAGCTTTGGAGTCAGGATGACCAAAGCAAACAAGGCACTTCACTGAGCTTGAGCACATAGTGGGTGTTGTTTCAGATGTAGCTGATTTCCTGTGACTATAATTAATATAATCATCACCAGTGACAGCTGCTGAGGAAAGAGGGTTGTACTTTGTCATCACCTCACATCCCCAACGTAGAGGCTCCCTCTTCTACACGCTCTTCCTGAGCACAGGGCTGTGACCTCAGCCCTACCTGCACACAGTGGGGCCTCACCCAGCCTGTTCCCTCCTCGGTGCCCCCACACCACCTACCACTGTTTCGGAATGGGCTGAGGCAGGTGTCCCTTAGTCGACGGGGAGTTCTGTGGTGGGCAGGGCCTGCATCCTGTATCTCCGGCCAGCTGGGATGGGGCCAGGCCCAGCTCTGGGTGGGTCCCCTTGTGGTGGAAATTGAGCAGAAAAATGACTAAGTGTGGATTCAAGATCAAGGTGTGTGTGTGTGAGAGAGGGTGAGGGGGTTATAGATGGAGGTGGGCAAGCTGCCCTGAGTCCAGGCTCTGGGGGTCTCTCCAGATGGAGCTAAGGGACTGGGTGGTTGGGGGGGGGGGTCAGAAGATGGGAAGCGCAGGCTTCCAACGAGGCCATGGAGGGCCCCATGAGACTGGGAACGCCGCTGGCTCACACAGGACAACATGGAGGCCTTTGCCACCTCCCCATCCTGGCTGAGCCTTTGATGGTGACGAGCACATCTCTGCTTCAGGTTCCTTTTTCGGTGGTTTATTCCAACGTTTCCCGTTTTTGTCCCGAGCAGCTTGGGCGTAGAGCCGGTGGACAAAGACACCCTCCGGCAGCCGCCGAGGAAGGTCAAAGACATGATCCTCAGCAGAGCCCTCATCCTGAAGATCCTGCTGTCGGCCTCTGTCATCATCAGCGGGACCCTCTTCATCTTCTGGAAAGAGGTGAGGACGTGCTCAGGGGCTCCCCTCAGTGCCCGGCGGCTGATGCGGGGCTGGGCGTGGGAAGCAGGTGGACAGTCCCTGCGGTGGGGGGTGGAGGGTGGGGGACTAGGAGCTGACTTTGCCGAGGTGGGAAGAGGCAGGAGGGATGTGAGGCCTCAGGGGCAGAGGAGAGAATTCAGACTTTTTTCCTAAGCGGGACACATGCCTCTACTTGCTGCTGTCACCAGGAAACAATCTGAAATCTACTGAAAGAAACTCCTGTTTTGTTCCCTGAGGTCGCTGTTGCAAGGTCGTGTCATGGCCTGCAGGTTCAGGAGGCCCCCTCCCCAGCCATCCAGTGAGCTAGGCGAGCTAGCAGGTGGCCCATGCAGACCTTTACCCCAATCACCCACGTGCAGGAAGCGGGATGGGACACTGGACCGGCCATAGCCTGGTGGAGGGAGAGACCGAACCTTCCTGTTGGAACACAGTTGTCCTCAGCAGGGGGTCCCTCGGCGGCATCAGCACCCGGGACCCAGGACCCTGGGAGAAATGCTGATTCTCAGGCCCCCGAGTTGCCCTGTTTGGACAGTGTCCCCCCAGGGGAGGCGGGTGAACCCCTGGTCCAGCGGAGGGTCTCAGGCAGGAATGGTGACGGGCGCCTGCAGCAGAGAGGGTTCGTGGCCACCTGTGTCAGGCAGAGGGAAGCTCCGGGAGCAAGGCCAGCTCCTCTCACCCTGGACGCCCCCACCCTCTGTCATCCGTGGGACCTGAGACGGGTCCCAGCGGCGCCAGAGAAGGGAGGAGTCTGTGGCTTTGTTCATTCAGCCTCCCAGGCCCTAGTTCTCCATGGGGTCGGGGTCCTTCTGCCTTCCCTGTAGGAAGCGACATCCGGTGAAGTGGATGTACCTGTGGTAGTGTCACCTGCTGGAGGCAGGGACATTCCATTTACTTAAGAGAGGTTCCCACCCCCTCCCGCCCCCAGCATGCAATTCCAGAGTGAAGGCTCACGGCCCCTCCCAGGCGCTGACAGCGGGGCCAGGCCCTGGGGTGGCTCGGGAGACACGCTTCTGGGCCACACCATTGACCCAGGACTGCAGGGAGGTCTTGATGGGTTTCTAGTCCAGCTCATGTGCTGTGGCCTGAACCGCGAGGCGGTTACAGGTGCCCTGGCCCAGCTCGCGATGGATGCGTTCAGGGCAGGGGCTGCATCCCCTCCTCCCATGCACTTGTGTTCCAGATCCCCGAGGACAAGGCGAGCACCCCGCGCACCACGACCATGACCTTCACCTGTTTTGTGTTCTTTGACCTCTTCAATGCCCTGACTTGTCGCTCTCAGGTGAGACCTGCTGCCTCTCGGCTTCCTCTCCCGAGGAACTGAGCCGTGTTCTCAGCGAGACGGGTCCCTGTCCGAGTCCCTCAGGGGGGCTCTGGGACTCGGGCATCCTTGTCTGAGACGGGGGCGTGTGCCTTCCCCGCAGACCAAGCTGATATTCGAGATCGGCTTCCTCCGGAACCACATGTTCCTGTACTCGGTGCTCGGGTCCATCCTAGGGCAGCTGGCCGTGATTTACGTGCCCCCACTGCAGAAGGTCTTCCAGACGGAGAACCTGGGGGTGCTCGGTGAGTAGGAGGGGACCGGAGGACGGGCTCACCAGAGACCATGGCCAGCACATAGCTGGGGAGCGGGGTCCCCAGAGAACCAGACAGGTGCCTGCACTGGGTAGGAGGGCCACTGCCGGGGACAGGGACAACCCAGGGAACTGCAGCGAGCAGGTGCCTCTGGCAGGAGGGCCGTCCAGGGCAGAAGGGGACTGGCACCTCGGCCCCTCCCTGCGCCCTGTGCAAGGAGGCTCAGCCTGTGACATGCCGTGTGCCCCAGCGAGGAGTGACCTGGACACCCACTTACCTGAAGACAGGGAGTGGGCCACCAGCAGGGACAGCATTGCTGAAAGGGACGGGACTTAATGACCCGCTCTCCCACACCTTCCCTGTGTGGAGCCCCAGGGCTCTCCCCATCCTCACTGGGCCTCCCCAGACCCTCATTCTCACTTGGGAAGCTGCCAGGGGTGGCTTAGCCTCCTTTGCCTGCAGCTGTGATGACTGAGCAGAAGTGAGAGGAGGGCTGGGTCCTGAAGGGGAGGAAGTCGAGAGAGAGAGAGAGAGAGAGAGAGAGAGAGAGAGAGAGAGAGAGAGAGAGAGAGAGAGAGAGAGACACCTGACCACAGGGACTTGGAGGGAGCAGGGCAAATACCACCCCCTTCCCTCCTCCACCCTTTCTTCTCGCTTGGCCAGCCCCACCCAGGGCAGCAGGTGAGGCAGCCCCAGGCAGGGCACGGGGCCTGAGGCAAGACTGGGGAAATTAGCTCTTTCTTCCCCAAATCTAAAAAGCAGTGTCCTCCTGGGTCTCCTGTGAATGCCCTGTGGGCACAGACAAAAAAAGACACTCTCCCCGCCCCCCAAGATAAAAAAGTTAATGGATGTTTCCATCCACTGGGAATGAAGCCAGCTCACCAACTCGGAAGGAAACACCGTGACTAGGCACCATTTGTCCCGAATCATTGACAACAGGGAGCAGGGATGGTTCTGGGCAGTGACATGCCGTGGGGTCGGGGGAGGGGGGTCTTTAAGAATTAACCCACAGAACAAGCCAGGGTGGGCTGGGCCAGAAGCCATGGTTAAGGGGAAGCTGCCCTGGGTAACCTGCCCACTGCCCCTTTCCCTGACCCCCCTAGAAAGGCTGCTGGTCCTTGTGGAGCTGCTCAGGGACATGGACGGGCTTGTCCCTGGCTCCTGGCCCCCTTGCCTGTCTCTCTAATTAGAACGAGGTGTAGGGAGCAGCTCCGCAGTGAGGGGTCCTGAGAGCTGCCTGGGAGACCCGCAGCCACCTCCGTGCTGGGCACTGCCCAACTGGGGGGGGGGGGGGAGATGGGCAGAGCCCGGGGCAGAGCCGACCCATTTCTCTCCTCACCTGTTCACAGACTTGCTGCTCTTAACCGGGTTGGCCTCATCCGTGTTCATCTTGTCAGAGCTCCTCAAACTGTGTGAGAAACTCTGCTCCAAGGCCAGGAGAGCCCAGGCCCGCCAGGAAGATGCGTAGTGGAGCCCGACCCCGTAAAAGCCCCAGATAAGCTATATTTTTATGTGACTGCGCCCCTCCCCCGGCCCTCCTCAGAGAAGGGGTGTTTCTAGGACACGCAGCAGGAGGTCGCTCGCCCAGTTCTCCCGGGAGGCCAGCAGGAAGCTCGGCCCCGGCGGCATGCACACGTGCCCCTCGGGCTCCGGGACGGACTGTGAGGAAGCTGCACAGAAACACCCGCTATTTATTAAATCACAGTGATTTTTATAAACCACGTCTGCCTGTGTCCTTGTGTGAGAGCTCAATGCGTGCAGCCCTCGCGTGAAGAATGCCCGGGTGCCTGCAGGGGGGGTGGGGCCTGGGGACAAGGGGCGGGGGCGGGCTGGGACAGGACGGGCTTCTGGTCCTTGCCCTGCTGGCCCTTCCAGGCCCATCTCCTCCTCCACCGGATGGGGGCTTTGGGTGTTTCGGTTAAGTGCTAGCCCAGGAGCCTGGTTATGACTTTGATGGATTGAATTAGTGTTTTTGCTACAAGGGCCCAGGCTGGGAACCGGCAGCCTGTGCGCATACATTACCACGTATGTGGGAGCAGCAGTCTCATCCGGAGTGGTCTACGTGAAGGCCCAGCTTTTAAAATGGACGGTAAGCAGCCCTTCCCTGCAGAGCCAGGAACTGGAACATTGCCCGCCTGGCTGACAAGGAGCCTTATCACCCACTGCCCCAAAGACTTTTAACACGTGCCTGTCCTTCTAGCTGCAAGGTGGCAGAGCAGAGCGGCCTCTGCCCCAGGCCTCTGTCTGCAGCGGGCAAAAGCCACCACGGAGAACCAGAAATGAAATGAGGCCACAGCTCTTACCCCCAGGTGTTAGCCACGGTTTTCCAGAGAAACTGAACCAATAGGATGGAGAGGGAGAGAGATTTGTTTTAAGGCAGAGGTCGCCAACCAGTGGTCCGCAGACCACTGTTGGTCCGTGGGGTCCGAAAGGTTGGCGACGGCTGTTTTAAGGAACTGGCTCACCTGATGGTCGGGGCTGGCAAGTGCGACTTCTTTAGGGCAGGCTGGCCGGCGGGAGAGGCTCAGGAAAGGGTTGATATCGCAGCTCAAGTCTGAGGCAGCATTCCTTCCTTCTCGGGGATCGCGGTCTTTTCTCTTAAGCCTTCAACTGATTGGATGAGGCCCACCCACATGAAGAAGGGAATCTGATTCATTCAAAGGCTACGGATTTAAAGGTTAATCCCGTCTAAACATCTCACAGAAACATCTAGACTGGTGTTTGACCAAACAACTGGGCACCATGGCCTAGCTCAAGTTGACATATGAAAGTAACCATCACACCAGCCACAGTAGCTGTCGACAGACTGCCCGGGATGGTGACACCTGGGCCAGATCAGGGGAGAGGTCAGAGTGAACCCTTCAGACACTACAGTCCAGATCCCCCCAAAGTAATAGTCACAGCCTGGGGAGGTGGGGGTCCCTGTGGTCCTCTGCCCCGACCCCAAGAGACACCAGAAGTCAATGATGAGAGAGACACATGTACCATCCCTGCAAAACAAAACAAAACAAAAAAAGAAAAGATGAGGGGACTGGCTGCAGAAACCTTTGGGCAGAGGTGATATCTGCCCGGCAACGGCTCAGCAGTAAAGGCTGGATTACTTCTCACATACAGCCTCCTACGGGGCTTCGCTCTGAGGCCAGGACACTTCCTGCTGCCCCTCTCCCTTTTCAGGATCCTTCAGCAGAGTGACCCCAGAAATATGCTTTCCCTTTAAAAACAATAAAAAAAGAACCCGAGTTGATTGATACTTGCAATAACAACAAAAATTACTCTTAACCCTTATTAATACCATACAAAAAAAACCCCTAAGGTAGATTATAAATAGAAAAGAAAACAATAAAGCTTTTGGAAGAAAACATAGAGATAGGTAAAATTTTACTAAATAAAACACAATGCGAGCCATAAAGTATGATGGATAAATCAAACTACACTCAAATGGAACCTTTTCATCAAGGATACAGTAAACTGGAACACCATTAATAAGCAACTTAGCTTGATTTACATGTACAAAGCACTCCACCCATCAAGTGCAGAGGACATACACCAAAATAAAAATAGTAAAGAAGAGAAATCAGTGTAGTTGAAGACAAAAACAGAGGAAAAAAGTCAAAAGTGAATTCTTTGAAAATATCAATAAACGTGTTAGCCTGGCTAAAGGCTTATCAAAAAGAAGAGAGAAATGACCAGTATTAGCAATGAAAGGTGGTATATCGTTATAACCCCCTTAAGGTATTCCAACAACAAGGGTCTAAGAACAACTTTATGCACATAAATTCAACAAGTTAGAGGAAATAAATTCCTTGAAAACCACAAACTACCAGAACTCACTGAAGATGAAATAGATAATCTGAATAGTCCTATAAGTAGTCAAGACACTGACGTTGTATTTAAAACTCTTCCCCCAAAAGGCAATCTGGTTTCACTGGTGGAAACATTTAAAGACATAACAATTCTACACAATGTCTTCCAAAAAATAAAATAGGAGGGAACACTTAACTCAGTTTTTGAGGCCAGCACTCCCTGATACCAAAACCAGATAAAAACAGTTCTACAGACCAACATGTCTCATGAACCTGGACTCAAGAATCCTCAATAAAATATTAGCAAATTGGATCCAGCCGCATGTAAAGAGTACAAGACCAAGTACGGTTAATCCAAGAATGGAAGGCTAGTTCAGTATTCAAAAATCAATGTAATCCACCATATTCATGTTCTAAGGGAGGAAAACCACAAGGTCGTATCAACTGAAGCAGAGAAAGCATTTGATAAACTTTAAACCCCATTCCTGATTAAAAACTCTTAGCAAAGTAGGCATAGAAGGGAACTTCCTCAACCTGATAAAGGGCATCTACAAAAAACTAAAGAAAGGAAGGAAGAAAACACCTATAGCTAACATCATACTTAATGCTGAAAGACTGAATGCTTTCCCCAGGAGATTAGGAACAGAGCAAAGATGTCCGGTCTCACCACTCCTACTCAACATAGAACTGGAATTCCTAGCTCCTGAAACATGGCAAGAAAAGGAAGTTAAAAAGCATGGAAAAGGGATTGGAAAAAGAAAGAAAGCTGATCCTATTTACAGATGACATTGTAGAAAATCTCAAGGAGTCTAAAACAAAAACCTTTTTAGTACGAATAAGTGAGTCTAGTAAAGCCATAAGATTCAAAATGAACAAAAAAGTCACTGTATTTTCTGTACACTAGCAATGAACAATCGAAAATTAAAATTTAGCCCTATCCAGTTTGGCTCAGTGGATAGAGCATCAGGCCTGTAGACTGAAGGGTCCCAGGTTCAATTCCGGTTGAGGGCACATGCCAGGTTGTGGGCTCAACCCTCAGTAAGGGGCGTGCAGGAGGCAGCTGATCATTGATTCTCTCATCATTGATGTTTCTCTATCCCTTTCTTTCTGAAATCAATAAAAATATATTTAAAAAATTTTTAAAACATAATACCATTTATAATTTTAAAAAATGAAATAAGTATAAATAAAGCATGTATAGGATCTGTATAATGAAAACCACAAAATAACAAAGAAAACTTCTAAAAATGGACATACTGTGTTCATGGATTGAAAGATTCTATATAGTAAAGATGACAGTTCTCCCTAAATTGATCCATAGACTTAACACAAATCCTATTAAAATCTCAGCAGGGCCTTTTTTGGGAAACAATCACATTCTAAAATTCATATGAAAAGACAAAAAACCACTAAAATAGCTAAAATAATTTTGAAAAAGAGGAAGAAATTTGGAAAAAAAACATTTTTCCTGATTTTAAGATTTACTATCCTATCTTATAATAAACAAATATGCAAATTGACCATACCCCCGACACACTCACAAGCCATGCCCACAAGCCACGCCCACCATCCAATCAGAGCGAGTATGCAAATTAACCCAAACCAAGATGGCTACAGTCACAAAGAGCAAGGTTTCCTAGGTAACAGAGGAAGACAAGCTTTCCGCCTGCCCTTTCCAGGCCTAAGCCTCCACTCAAGCTACAAAGTTTCAATTATAGAAGGTAAACAAATTCAAACAAATGGGGGCAGAATGGAGCTTGAGAGAGCAGGCCAGGGTTGCCGGCGGCAACAGGGGAAGCAAAGCTTTCCGCACACCCTGGCCGGGCCCACCCGCTTAAGGCAACATAGTTTCAATTATAACCCCAACACAATGGCTGTGGCCTCGGAGGGAGCCCCAGGCTTGGCTCTGCTCCAGGCTACAAAGTTTCAATTGTAGAAGGAAAATAAATTCCAGATACCAGGGCCTCTGCTTGGGTCGCCAGGGGGCATGGCCGGCCTGCAAACCACCACAGGCCCCTTGTTCAGGCCGCCCCACACCCCAAGGGAAACCTCACCTGATCCGGGATGCCCTTCAGGGCAAACCAGCTGGCCCCCACCCCTGTACCAGGCCTCTATCCTATCTAATAAAAGAATAATATGCAGATTGATCATCACTGCAACACACAATATAGCTGCCCCCATGTGGTCAAAGATCCTGCCCCCATGTGGACACAAGATGGCTACCACAGATGGCCAGCAGGAGAGGGCAGTTGGGAGGCACCCGGCCTGCAAGGGAGGGCAGTTGAGAAGGACCAGGCCTGCAAGAAAGGGCAGTTGGAGGTGATCAACCCTGCAGGACAGGGCAGTTAGGAGTGACCAGGCCGGCAGAGGAGGGAAGTTGGGGGCAAACAGGCTGGCAGCAGAGTTAGGGGTGATCAGACTGGCAGGCATAAGCGGTTAGGGGCAATCAGGAAGGCAGGCAGGCAAGCAGTTGGGAGCCAGCAGTCCTGGATTGTGAGAGGGATGTCTGACTGCCCTAAACGGGCAGTTGGACATCCCTTGAGGGGTCCCATATTGGAGAGGGTACAGGCTGGGCTGAGGGAGAACCCCCCCTCCGTGCACGAATTTCGTGCACCGGGCCTCTAGTATAGCTATAGTAATTAAGACACTGTAATATTGGCAAAGTGATAAACACATAGATCAATGGAACATTAACAGAGTCCAGAAATAGCCCCACACAAGTAAAGCCCATTGATTTCTGACAAAATCCAAAAGGAATACAATGGAGAAAAGATGATGTCAACAAATAGTATTGGAACTGGGCATTCCTTGACTTAAAACTCATACTTTCTACAAAAATTAAATCAAAATGAGCCATAGACCAAAACGGTAAAAAACATAAGAGAAAAATCTTCGGGGTCTAGGGTTAAGCAAAGAGTTCTTAGACATGACACCAAAAGTACCATTCATGAAAAAAATTGATAAATTGAATTCCACCAAAATTAAAAAGTTTTACTCATATGAAAGTTACTATTAAGCAAATAAAAAACAGACTAGAAGAAAAATATTTTCCAATCACATATCCAACAACAGACGAGATCCAGAGTATTTTTAAAAACTCAAAATTTTAACACTTAAAATTTTTTGGAAAATTTACACAAGTCTTAACTGAGTCTTCACCAAAGAGGACATACAGATGGTAAGTACATGAAAAGATGTTCAACATCATTAGCCAGTAGGAAAATGCAACCTTAACACACAATGAGATACACTATACACCTGTAACAATGGCTAAACTAAAAAAATACAATACTAAGTGGTGACAAGGATATCGAACAGCTAGAATCTTAAATATTGCTGGTGAGGATGTAAAAGCTACAGCCACTCTAGAGAACAGTTTGGCAAAGTCCTGTATAGTTAAATGTAAACTTACAATGACTCGGCAATCTTACTCCTAGGTACTGATCCTAGAGAAGAATTCTGTTCATACAAAAATCTGTAAAGGACTGTTAATGGCAGCTTTACCTGTAAGAGCCAACCCTTAGAAACAACCCAAATGTCCTTAAGTGGGTGAATGAATTAAAAAACTGTGACCTGTCCATACAATGAAATATTACCCACGAGAAGGAAGATAAACATCACAATTTAGATGGGTCTCATAGCTATCATGCTGAGTGACAGCAGTCTTAAAAGGTTACATACTATGTGGTTCCATGTACATAACATTCTCAAAGTGACGTTTATTGTGATGGAGAATGGATTAGAGGTTGCCAGTGATTAAGATCAGGAGGGTGCGCACTGGCCAGTGTGGCTCAGCAGTTAGAACATTGGCTGGTGCACCAGAGGGTCTCAGGTTCGATTCTCAGTCAAGGGCATGAACCTGGGTTGCAGGTTCGCTCCCCAGCACTGGTCAAGGCAACCAATCCATGTGTCTCTCACACATCGATATTTCTCTGTCGCTCCCCCTCCTCCTCTTTCCCTTCCAGTATCTCTTAAAAAAAAAAATTATAGCCCTAGCTGGTTTGGCTCAATGGACAGAGCGTCGGCCTGTGGACTGAAGGGTCCCAGGTTCAATTCCAGTCAAGGGCACATGCCTGGGGGGCGGTGGGGGCGTGCAGGAGGTAGCCAATTGGTGATTCTCTCTCATCACTGATGTTTCTCTCTCTCCTCCCTTCCTCTCTCTGAAATCAGTATTTTAAAAAATTTATTTCTATAATTTCTATATTCTATAATTATAAAATATTTCATATTCTTGGGTGAAGATTAACCAAAAAAAGAAAAAAGATTAGGAGAATAGGGGAAACTTGAAGGAGTTTGGGGGAGGGGAGTGATTGTAGTGGTAGTTATACAAATCTAGACATGTACTAAAATTCCATAGAAATTGTGTTTATGCAATACTGCTATCTAAAGCAGAACTCAAAGAAAGAGTAATAGCTCTATATATTCATTTACTTTCATTCTTCTTATTTAATAATTTAACAGTCAACTCTAAAAAACTGACAAAAATAAATGTTAAGTAGGAGGAAAAATATGAAAGCAAAATTAATTTTTTAAATTGGTAGACCAATCTAGGAAAAAAAAACACACACAAAAAAAAACAAGAGACAAAGCCCACAAAAGTTTTCAAATATTTTAGTCAATTCTATATAAATTAATTTGAAGATTTAACCTTTTGCACTTGGATGTCGAGTGTGACTCGACACGGTTAGCATTAGAATAAAGGAATCGAGAAAAAAGCAAGCGAGTGCAAAGGGTTAAATAAAATGGAAATATAAAAATTATCAAAATTGATCCTGGTAGAGATTTAAAACAACCCAGATGATAAAAGAAATGGATAAGGTCATCAAGAGTTAACCCTGTTCTCACCCACCAAATCAAAATGCACCAGATGAGTTTTACCCAAACATTAAGAAAATCCTTTCATTTGCATTCTCTAGAACCTAGAAAAGGGAAAGGTTCTAAATTATTTTTGTAAAGCCAGCAAACTTCAAAACTAAAGCATGGTTTACATAAAATCTAACAAAACCAAACAAAAAACTACAGAACAACTCATTTATACACATTGCTACAAAAGTACCAAACACGGGCCAACTGAATTAACGCATTGGAAAAGTGAGTTAAAATACAAAGATAGCTCAAGATTTCAAACCCTATTCTTTATTGATAACTCTGAAAAAGAAAACCATGGATGCTAAAAACATTTAATATCTCTTGATAGAAACTCTTTAATATAAATATAAGTAATTACTTCCTTTATATGAAATGTCTCCAAAAAGCCAGCATCATGCTTAATGATAGAAGACTGGGCATATTTCCATTAAAATCAGAAATGAGAAGGATGTATCATTACTTTTAAAGTTCTCAAAATATTTGCTGATATACTTAATCAAGAGAAAGGATTAAAAGGTCTAGATTACAGAAGAGTAGGGAAATTATCCTTATTTCCAGGTATGCAATCATAATGCCCGCAGTCACACACTGTATACCTTAAACCAGTGGTCGGCAAACTGCAGCTCTCGAGCCACATGCGGCTCTTTGGCCCCTTGAGTTTTTAGCAAAGGCCAGCTTAGGAGTACCCTAATTAAGTTAATAACAATATATAGTTTAAGTTTAAAAAATTTGGCTCTCAAAAGAAATTTCAATCGTTGTACTGTTGATATTTGGCTCTGTTGACTAATGAGTCTGCCGACCACTGCCTTAAACCTTCACAATGTTCTGTGTAAATTATATCTCAGTAAAGCTGGGGCGCGGGGGGAAGAAATAAGTCTTGTGCCCTAGCCCATTTGGCTCGGTGGACAGTGTCGACCTGCAGACTGAAGGGTCCCAGGTTCGATTCTGGTCAAGAGCACTTACCTCGGTGCAAGCTCCTCCCTGGCCCAGGCCCTGGTCAGGGCGCACGCAGGAGGCAACCAATTGATGTGTTTCTCTCACATCAATGTTTCTCTCTGTGTCTTTCCCTCTCTCTTCCACGCTCTCTAAAAATCAATGAAAAAATATCCTCAGGTGAGGATTAAAAAAAGAAGAAATCTTGCAAGCCAAAACACAACAGTAAGACATCTTTAGAGTGGTTGGGGGAAAATATATAAAAATATCTTTCAAAAAACAAAACAAAAACAATCCTTCAAAAACAAAGGCAAAATAAAGATTTCAAACAAAAGAAAAAAATCATAATACCTGTAAACTCCAAGGGAATTCGTAGTCAATCAAAAACAATGAACAGTCCTGGTCAGGTTGCTCAGTTGGTTGGCGTGTCGACCCGTACTTCAGAGCGTTGTTGGTTCAATTCCTGGTCAGGGCACATACCTAGGTTGTGGGTTCCATCCCTGGTTGGGGGCACATACGGGAGGCAATCCGATCGATGTTTCTCTCTCTCCCTCTCCTTCCCTCTCTCTCTAAAAACCAATAAACATATCCTCGGGTAAGGATAAAAAACAACAACAATGAACAGCAGTGCTTCTCACTGTGAGGCCCCAGAAACAGAAGCATCAGCACGACCTGGGAATCTTATTAGAAATATAAATTCTTTGGGTCCCTCCTTCCCAGACCTACTGAGCCAGACGCTAGGGGTGGAGCTCCATCATCTGCATTTGAGGAGGCCCTCGCTGATTCTGCTGCAGGCTCAGGACTGAGAACCACTGGGTAAAAGCACGGTAACTGGGTACAAAACTATGTGGGCAAATTAAGAACTTTTCTAAGTTCAAATAATCATCTTGGAAAAAATAAATCCCCTTACAGTGCCAGCAATGACAACACTTAATGTAGCAAACGTAGATATTCCTGTTCTTGGATAGCAGGAGTCATAAATTTTTAGCCAAGTGTCAGTTCTGCCTACAGCAATCTCTATTTAATGCTATCTCAAAAATGTGCTATCAGATTTTTTCCAAGTCAAGTGCTCCCAAGGGTGGCGGGAAACAAGCAGGCAAGCATATGGAGGAAAATTGCAAAAAAAAACAGTAGTCATAGTGGAATAGCTCTTACATCTTTTTATCATAAAACTCCAGTAATTAAAATATGAGACAAAAATCTAAGTTCATTCTTAAGTTCAGTTAAGGAGAAAGTAGCATTTTAAGTCAGTATGAAAGAGGCATACTATTTAATATAAAAGGCACTGGAATTTACTTTGGGGTAAGATAGAAGTCTATTTTAAAATACATTTTGAACGGTTCAAAGATGTAGACGTAAAAATAGAAAGCACAAAAGTAGCAGAAGAAAACATTTTTTTAAAAATCTAAAAGTGGAGAAAAACTTCAAATCTCAGAAGCCTTAAGAGGAAGTGCTGGCAAATATGATGGCATAAAACACAAAACTTATGTAAAGGAAAATAAACAAAGTTGAACAAACTGGAAAAAATATTTGCCATACACGTCAAATGCTAGTTTGCCTCATTCAAAAGAGCACTCTTGCAAATCAATTAGAGAAGACTCACACCCTGGAAAACAAAGGACATAATATAGAGGGCTTTAAAAAATTAAGCTGCTCACTGTCACACATAAACAGAAAACAAAGTTAGTTTTCATGTATCAAGTAAACAAAAACTAAACTTTAATATCATGTTGATGAAAACACAGCAAACAAGCACTCCAATGTTAAAAATATAAATTGAGCTCGAAGGATTAATTTGTTAATATCTAAATAAAAATGCATGTACCTTTTGATCCAACAGGTCAGCTTCTAAGAGTTTATCCTCCGGACAGAAATCACACCAAGACACACGGGAGAGTCACTGCAGCCACAGTGAGCTACAAACCAAACGTTCCGCAGCCGGGATGGCTGAACCCTAGAAACGATGCCGCATCCTTCTAATGGGACATTACACAGTCAATGAAAACAAAGAAGACAGATGGGTGACTGTGGAGCCACCTCCTCCCAATAAAAAGTGAGGGGCACACCAGTGTGGAAAACAGTCAAGCGGAGGGTGCAAGGCGGTACCTTGCTTTTGCCTCTTGGGAAGGAGCTGCTGGGAAGGGGGCAGGAGGAAGACTTCCGAGTTGTAGCTTCTATTTTGGCTGTTTTTACCACGTACACATGTGGTAATTTTTAAAATTAATAAAATATGATGGGAAAATAGGCAGGTTGGTATCAGGAACTGCATTTTTTTTTTCCACCTCTTCCTTCTAGCACCTTTTTGGGCGCTGCCCAGTCTTCACTTACGGAGACCACGGGTCCTCACAACCTGAATTGTTATTCCCGATCAGAAAAGCACATTTGTTCAGACTAGCATCACAGGCTTCCTGGTCCCAGGTAGAGCATGGTGCGCCAGGCCAGTGGCCTGGCCACGACTGACACCGTATCAGGGTGTGCTCAGACCCCCAGGCCCACCGTGAGGGCAGCATCCCCCAGGTAACCACGCACCTGGTCTTGGCACCACCCCCCCCCCCCACTCCTGGAAGTGTGCAGCTTGGGAAACGCAACCCCCTTTAGCCTGCGTGCACTCTCATCAGAACAAGCGCAAGGCGGGAAGCACGCAGGCAGACAAAACCTCCGCCTCTCCGACAGCCACAGAGGCAGCAGTGAATGGTACTCAACGTACGGACGCCAATGGATCTTTCATTAATGAGGTATTTAATTGCATTTTATAAAAAATAAAGAGAAAAAAAACATTCCACAACAAACTGAAGATTCGAGACCTAATTCTTCAGATTTATGGTGAGGATATCTGAGGGTCCCAGTGTCCTGCAGCTGCTAATCCATCTGTGAGGAGGTCACATAATGTACCAGGGAAGCGATTATACACTGGCTTTTTATAAGGAAAATCAATCGTGACTGCATCTGTGCGTGTCACGCCGCTGCCCCTCCGCACACCGTCCGAGCGTGTGCTTTCCTTTGGAAGGCTCACTTGCAGGGCCTTCTGCTCAGTCAAGGGCACTGCTAAGTGCAAAGCTTGATGAGCCTCCTGGGAGAAAATAAAGAACCTACAAAAGGCAAACAGCTCAGTTTGCTATGGCTTATCATCAGGGCAAATTCTGTTCTAAAAGGTCAAAGTTCAGAGCAGAAGACACAAGGACGCAGTGACGTGTCTGAGAGGGGCGCCCACAGCTCCGTGAAGGAGGGGATTTGCACAGTGTGTTTATAGTTTCTTCAGGCCTGGGGGATGGCAGCTCTGCTCGCAAGCCCAGCCTGCCTAAGCTCAGCGGTCCTTAGCATTTCGGGGTCACTGGGGTTTGTTTGGAGGGAGCCAGCCTTCCCCTGTGGGAGCGGCACTGGGCAGGGAGGTGATACTGACAGGTGCGCGTCAGGAGGCCCGCATCCCAGGCCAGTGCTGCCAAGGATTTATAAAACAGGCCGTGGTAGGGCCTCCAAATGCCCCACTGGATTAGTAACAGAACGTAACTTCCCTGTCGCGCTCATTTTCCCACTTGCTCATGGCACAGACGCATTTAAAAACAGCTGAGGAGGATCCATCCGGGTGAGGCTGGGTCCCAGGCCCGGGTGAAACCACGTGCCCCTTGGGTATGGGTGAGGCCACGTGCCCCTTAGTCTGGGTGACGCCGTGCCCCTGGGTTCGGCCGAGACCAAACCAGAGGGAGTCGGACCTCCGTTACCACCATTTGTCCACCATCCAGAGCTGAGGGGTCAGTGCTGACATGTACACATAAGGAAATACTGGACATCGAAATTGGGTCTCAAAAGAACTGTTGGTCCAGGGGGAAGCTCGCTACAGATTGATTCATTTGCCTGTCAGCATAAATATTATTGCTCGTCTCACATTCAGTTCTTATTAGTATATATCTAGTGACATATGATCTCGTTCATCTAGAGGAAATGATGAACAACATAGACTGAGGAACAAGAACAGAACCAGAAGCAAGGAGGCATCGATCGGACTATCGGGCCTCAGAGGGAGGATAGAAGAGGGTAGGGGGAGGGTGGGGGGAGGGGGAGAGTTCAACCAAAGGACCTGTATGCATGCATATAAGCCTATCCAACGGTTAAGTTCAACAGGGGATTGGGGCATGCATGGGGAGAGGGGTGGGATGGGAATGGGGGGATGAGGACAAATATGTGACACCTTAATCAATAAAGAAATTAAAAAAAAAAAAAAATGTAAGGTAAAGATGAGGATCAACTCTTATATAAATTAGTGAATTGTGTGGCCCTAGCAGGTGTGGCTCAGTTGGCTGGGTGTTATCCCATGCACCAAAGGGTTGCCAGTTCAATTCCTGGTCAGAGCATATGCCAGGGTTGTGGGCTCGATCCCCAGTTGGGGGAGTCTAGAAGGCAGCTGAACGGATCAATGGTTCTCTCTCTCTCTCTCTCTCTCTCTCTCTCTCTCTCTCTCTCTCTCTCTCTCCCCCCCCCTTCCTCTATCTCTAAAATCAATAAAAATATTTTAAAAATAAAAAAAAAATAATAAAAAAAAAATAAAAACAGCTGAGGAGGCAGACGTGGAGCCTCATGGACACCTACTGAAGACCCAGGCTGCTGCTGTCTCCGAAATCTTCAGCCATTTCCCCCATTAATACATAAAAAAGCATCACGATTCCCATCCAAATGCCTGTCCTTTACCCGTCGAAACGGAACGTCAAGGCACTTTAACTGTGACGGACACCTGGTCAGAGGCCAAGTGACCCCTGCAGCGGGCCAAACCCCCACACACAGAACCCACACGCCCATCAAATGCGGATTCCAACAGAGGTCTCACGTGTCTCAGTGTCTTTGCACTTCAGTGAGACAAAATTTACAAAGTGCAGGACTTAAGTTGCCCATTTGACACTCGGGATTTCTGGGAGACACACCCACTCATCAACGTATGGCATCGGAGGGGTGGCTGTGTTCTGAGTCAGCACATCCAGGATACGGCCAGGCAGCTCTCGGTTAAAGCTAAGCACCCACAGGATGGGGAGGAGGTCTGCAGGCTGAGCGCTCTGTCCAGGGGGTCACGCGCGGCTCCAGGACCACCCTCGGTCCAGGCTCCTCCTCACTCCTGGTCAGGGGCTTGCCGAAGCCCATCGCTGTGGCGACTCCGCCCGCTGATCTCCAGCAGGGCCTGGGCCTCAGGGTCCGCATCCAGAATGCTCTTGCCGCTGTTGGCCTTGGGAAAAAGGGAAATGGTGTGTTCGGTGACCAATGATGCGCAGCCCAGAGCCGGAGGTGATGTTTCAGGCTTATTAGCGTGGACCAACAGCCTGCTGTTGCCACGGGAAACGCGGTGGGGGCTCTGGCTCCCTCACTGTGGTCTCCCTGCCCCGGCACGCCATTGCTGGGAGGTGACAAGGGGCCGAGGGCCCAACCATGACTCATTGCAGAACCACAGAACTAGAAGGCACCCCAACCCACCTCATCTTGCAGATGGGGGCCCCTCACACACCCCAGTTCCCACCTTGGGCAGGCCTCGCTTTCCCGGTGGTTCATTCTGCTAATCTGCCCCTCTCAGTGGACCCCAACAGGACTCTGCTGTGCCCCCAATGGCATCCCTCTGGCCAGCAAATTCGGAAAACAAATGTGGAATAAACTGTCTCTAGATGCTTCCATCTAGCAAAAAGGAGTGAAGCTGAGAAAGTGGAGAAACGCCCCACGCTCACCAGCTTGGAGCAGGAGGCGTCTCCAACCGCCCACACCTCCATCTTCTCAAACCGGAAGTCCTCCTGGGCTGACAGCTGAGGGCTGTTGTACGTGGTACACGTGGGCTTGGCCTTGCTGTGTCCTTTCCCGAAGTCGACGTCGATCCACAGCCCAAAGTAGTTATGCTGCCCTCCCATGCCCTGCGAAGGGAAGGCCGTCAGCATCGCCCCAGCCTCCGTGTCGGACCCCGAGCCCACATCAGCCTCAGCCACCAGGCCGAGACGCGGGATGAGAAGTGAAACATACAGACTGGTGCCATTTACACATCCCAGCACAAGTTACTGGGATCATCACTGAGGTGCCCGGACTCCCACCGCATGGCTTTCTCTTGGGGCTACACTGGCTGACAGAGAGGGACAGAAACGCACCGTCAGGGCCCAGAGAACTGCGTGGGAAACCTGCAGCAGGGACACTCGTCCCCCCCAGACCAGGGCACTGCGCTGAGGGTGTAAGTCCCTCACTCTGTGTCACCTACACCGCGGGAAACCAGGAAGCAGGCCCGGGGGTGACACAGGCCCGGGGGGTGACGTAGAGCTGTCCTGCCTCTGCCCCCCACACTGCCGCCTCTAAGCTCGTGGCGATGAGAACAGAACTGCTGCTCCCCTCCCTGATCACGCATCTGGGCGCCACCTCCACCACCTCTTCTCGAGGCCCCGGGGGCCTGGAACTACTTTTGAGCAAGAGACCAAAGCAAGAAAGTGCAGTCGATTCTCAGCGGCTTCTCTCCCTCGGACTGATGATTGGCTATTCCTGGGGACGTACTGGGTGCTGCTCCCGAGACCAAAGCCTTTGCCCTTGTGGCCACCACACTGCCCTTTCTGGGAGGTGTCGGGGTCTTCAGGTGGCCCCGGGCAGGCATGCAGCAAGCCTGGGAAAGAGCGCGGGGGCGCTCTCCATGACCCTGGCTTTGCAAGCACAGGGTGGAGTTTCCCAAAAGGAGCTTTTTGTTAAGCAGAGAGAAAAAATTGGCGAGAGTGCTGGTAAGAGGCACATTTCTCACCCACACTTAGCTGGCCCGCAGGGGCTGGGCTGCTGTGTGTGCATGGGCGCCTGGCCCCTCGCCCACCCCGGCCCTTGGCCTCCACCCTCACTCGCCTCTTCCTGTGGCTGAGTCTCCAGGCTGGAGCCCAGAGCAGACAGGAGGTGCGGCCACCCCACACACCGCTTTGTGAGTCACGGATGACAACTGGCTCCCCCATGGCTCCAGGGAGTCCAGCCCTGGCTGTGCCCCCTCCCCCAGCTCATCCCCCCAGGCACGTGGCAGGGCAGCAAGGCCAGTGACAGGTCTGACACCGACACCATGTCCAGCCACGAAGGCCACGGACCATCTGATTACCAGGAAAACTGGCCAAATCCACCATCGCACACAAGCCACCAAAACACCCCACCCGAGGCTCCAGGGGAAATTCTGTTACACCAGGTAAATTCTGTCCGCCCTGTCACTCATCGCGGCCCTGGCACCGGGCAGAATGAGCGGAACGGGGCACGCGGTGTAAGTGAATGCACACAGCTCCCAGGTTATCAGGACCGACTCCACCGGGATGGACACTCAGGGGGGACGTCCCAGCCCTTCCCCGGTCCTCACCAGTCCGTTTGGGATGGTCTGCTGCCCGTGGTTCAGGTACATGTAGTGGTTGTTGTAGCCCGTGCAGGTGTGCACGGCCATGCTGGGGGAGATGGAGAACAGGAAGCATCTGTTGTCCCCTGAAAGTGACCGGAGCACACATAAGCAGGATCACTGATCTGCCGGCACAGAGAGAGGCAGGGGCTGCAAACAAGCCGCCGCTCAGAGGCAAAGCAGCGAGGCCATCACATGGGTCTTCACACGTGCCCTGAGCTCACACACACACCCCCGGGGCTCAGCCATCATGCAGGCCCCGCCCAAGACAGGGAAGCAGTCGTGGGGACTCTGCCCGTTGCTCATGGGAAGAATGCGACCAAGTCAAAAGGGGCGGGTGCCCTTTAACCTCGGAGCAAGGAGCCTGGCGGTCACTCCAGGTCCTGACCCGGTGTGGGCACAGCCTCCTCCAGTCGGCCCTGGACGCTGTGGAAGGCTGGCCCAGCCTAAAAGAGAGCATTACTCGGTGGGGAGAGGACACCTGCAGACAGCCCGCTGCCCCGCAGGGAGGATGGGGCAGGCAGGGGAAGGTGACCGGCTACCTTCGTCCCAGGGCAGGGCAGGGCATGCTGCCTCTGAGAGCAGGTACCAGTCAAACTGTGGGCATGAACACATCCTGAGTCTCAGAGCCCTCCCTTCCTGGATGCAGTCATTCCAGAAGCACAGTCAGCACATCCAGGGGAGGGGGGGGGAGGCCCACCTTGCTCCCAGGAAGCTCAAGCTCAGGGGCAGCCAAACCAGAGATGCCCCCACAGTTGTGTGAACTTGGCCCAAAGGCCTGCCCCTCCACAGTGACAGTGTGAAAGGCACCTGGTGTCAAAACTAGCCGTACAAGCCCACACAAGGGGCACTTCCTGGTACGCGGGGGTCAGGCAGTTCATGAGACAGAAGGAAGGTCCCGGGAAGTTAATGGAGCACAGACGTGGAGGGCAGACACGAAGGGGGGTTCGAGCCCAGGGGCCTCAAGAAGCAGGAAGGACCGAGTTGGGCAAGCGATGCTCAAGCCTCAACCCAGACAGATCCTCGGGGTGCAGTCAGGATGGTCAGAGTTTCTGGAGGCCGAGCTTCGGGAAGGACATCCTGAGATGGAGACAGCTGCGGGGAGAGCCACACCCTGGAGGAGTCCCCCAACCCCCCGTCCCCCCCCGGGGACAAGACGTGTGGGGAAAAGCAGAAGCCCTTTCCTGTCTGAAGGATGTGTGAGCGCTGGGGAGGGCAGCAAGGGAGATGAGCCTGAAGCAGTCACGGGAGCCAGATGACAGCAGACCTGACTCTAGGCAAAGACTTGAGTCCAGGGGTCCTCAAACTTTTTAAACAGGGGGCCAGTTCACTCAGACCGTTGGAGGGCCGGACTATAGTTTAAAAAAAAACAACCATGAACAAATTCCTATGCACACTGCTAAGTCGGCTGCTAAGCAGGACAGGAAGCGGCGGCAAAAACACCCGGCGGGCCGGATGAATGTCCTCGGCGGGCCGCATGTGGCCCGCGGGGCCGTAGTTTGAGGACCCCTGCTTGAGTCCATGGGCTTGGGTGGCCCAGCAGGTGGGGGCGGTTCTGGAAGCGATGAGCTACCTGGTCGCACCCTGCTGCCCCCAGGCTGGTCACAGCATCACTTTGCCTTGCAATCCTAGGACTGTCTTCCAGCCAACATTTTCTCAGTCTGATGCTGCTCAGCAAAGCGATGGGGCCACGAAGGAGGGGCCCCTCGGCTGCGATGCACCCCACTTTAGTCCATCGGGGGCTGCCCTGGGCAGGGCGGCCACGTGGGGAGGATTCTTCCTAGAACGTGGCGGTAAGGACCCAGGGAGGCAGTAACACCTGCAGAAAGCCACACCGACAGTGAGGCTCCCCCGTCACTCTCGCAGTGACGACACCTGACAACCACCCACGTGACACAGTTTACAAGCCGCTTCCCACACTTCTGGGGGACCGAGGCCCGGGAGACATCGAGCACCCTGCCCAGGACCGGGGCCGGACTCGAGGCTCTGTGCCCAGTCCAAATCCACGGGCCTGTCAACTGCACCACAGGAGACAGAGCAGACGGGAAGCGACCCGTGGCTGTCACTCCAAGTCAAACATCAGAAGTGATGGCTCCCAAGGCGAACGGACAAGAGCGCGCTCTCTGAACCGGACGGGACTCCGGAGCAAGGCTGCCCCCTGCCGGAGGTCCACCCTCATATTTCAGAGCAGAATGAACTCGGGTTGGAGAACCTGGTAATTGCATTTTCCGCCGTTCTTCAGGAAGATTAATGCTGCTCGTTAATAAAACATTAGACCCAGCAGCGCTAACCTGGCGTTAATATTAAAGGAGCTGGAAGAAGCGAACGTTTTATTCCTAATGGTTCTCGGGGCGTGTTTTGTCCATATCCTAAAGCACAGCCTCCACCCACAGGACAGAGCGACTCGTCTTTCCCCGAAGCCTGGAGACGGGGAGGGGGAGGGGGTGCCACTGCCCGTGACACGGACAGGGAAAGGTGGCTGTGCAGAACGGGGCGCTGCCGGCCTGAGACCGCGGTCCCAGAAGAGCTGCCAGGGCCGGCCCTGGGCTGACGTCTGGGAACGTGGGTTTCGGGGGAGTCCCCCCACTCCCAGAACTGATCAGAGAGGCTCCCTGTGCCTGAACTGCTTGCACACACAGTGACTGGGGCTGACCCCCTGCTTTCCTCCTGGGAGTCTGGGACTTGGCTTCATGCCTGGCAGAGGGTGCCCACGTGGCCGGCCCCCAAAATAACCCTGGGCGCCGAGCCCCAACTGAGCTTCCGTGGTGGACGGCACTCCGCACGTGCTGTCACGGCCCGTTGCTGGGGGGAGGGCAGCATGTCCGGGGGGGGAGGCTCCACTGGGAGGGGACGCTGGGAGCTGGTGCCTGGTTGCCCCAGACTTCACCCCAACCTGTTCCCTCTGCTGATCTTGGTCTGCGTCCTCTCACGGAGATACACCGTGGCCGTGAGCGCAGCTCCTCGCCGAGTCCATGGGCGCTGCCAGTGGAACACCGTGTGGGGGTGGTCTTGGGGGCCCCGGACAGTGGGGAAGAGCTGGGAGCAGCACCTGGACTGAAGAGCCAGAACATTCTAAACCCGAGAGAAAATAAAATCCTAGAAATAACAGGATCTCTGGGATAGAGGTACCCGACCTTCATCTCATGAGTCCTTCCACCCCATCCCAGGCACAGGGAGGCCCCGCTGCTAAGGCCTCTGCAGCTGGACGCGGCTCCCCCGCCGGCAGGAGCTCCGCCTAGCGGCTTGCAGCACAACAGAGGACCACAGGGAGTACGGCCCTCGTGGGGCGGGGAAGGCGTCCTGGAGGAGGTGACCCTGGCTGAGTCCCAAACAGGTGGAAGAGGGAGAAAGCAGCATGTGTCACGTCCCGAGATGAGAGGGAGCGTGGCCTGTTCTGGAAGCCGCAGGAAGTTCAGTGGGACCGAGCACGGATCACAAGGGGGGCAGGAGTGGGCCAGGCGAGTGGAGGTAATGGGGTCTGTTAAGAGTTTCCAGGAGACAAGCTGGGACATGGCAAATGGATTGGAGGGCGAGACTAAAAGCAGAGGGCCCGGGAGAAGGCAGCTGCACACGCTGCTGAGAGCGAGAGGAAGAGGAAGAGAAGAGGCGGGAGGGACGCAGCAGAATGGCGGGAAACGGGTGACCGTGTGGTTCAGATGCGCAGTCTCTCCTCCGTCTCCCACATCTCAGGTCCCTGGAACCTCCCTTCCACTCACACAGCTAGGGAGGGTGTTAACCTCGCCCCTCACGGGGCGGGAGCCTGCCCAGAATTCACTTAGCCCATGGGAGTGAGAGCGGGAATGGACCTGCGCTCAGAGCCACGAGGAAAAGCCCTCCACAGCCACTGGCCCCAAGGAATCCTGCTGAGAAAGCAGACTGGGGCAGACGGGCCACGCTCCAGGGGACACACGGCGACACCAAACCCTAGGAAGGCAGTTTCACCCCCGAGTATGCCCAGCAGATTAGCATCTTCAAAATGGCCCTTTAAAAATGCTTATCAGAGCCCTTTTCTTTGAGGAAGGGGGACAATTCTCTAGAGCCATTTAGATCTCGCTACACTCGAGATCCCACAAGATCTTCCCGACTCCAGCAAAATCACAAAACCAAAAACATGGCGGCGGCGGCGGCACAGCAGACACAGGGGCTCCAGGGAAGGAAGAGGTCCCATCTGAAAGAGCTGGCATCTCCCGGGCCCTTATGAGGCATCCGCAGCCCAGCCTCTCCCACCACCTGGACCTGGCACCCTTTAATAACCCTAAAATCCAAGCGAGGACACGTGGCCTGCTTACCCAACCCTGCCATCGGGACCAAAGAGGAAACCCATGAATCGTTTACCCTCCATAAAGCAGCAGCGTGGTTCCCTCTCCTCCCAGACACAGCTGGGCAAACGCCTGGAGGAGCAGCCGGAAGGAACGCTCACCCTTTTCACACCCACACCCTTTGCCGGGGCTCAGGGGTCTGCAGGCCGCAGCCGTCTGACCAGAACTCCTGACGCGCACCCTGCTACCACTGGGCTTCGGTGGCCACGTCTCACCTTGAAACTGAGGCTTGATCTCCCAGGAGCAGGAGGCAAACCCCCCGAACACGTGGCCGTCGTGGTCCTCGAGGAGCAGCAGGCAGGGCCCGCGGTGTGGGACGCGCCCGCAGAGCTGGGCGAAGCTGTGGCCGTGGAGCTCGGACGAGAAGAGCAGGTGCCAGCGGTGCTGCTGCTCCCTGGGCAGGTGGGCGTTGACGTAGATGACCGACAGGAGGTCCAGGACGCTGTCAAACTCCTGCCCCTGGTCAACCTGCCGCTCGGGGACCAGCGTGGCCAGATCGAGGGACCAGGGCAGGCAAAAGCCCCTGTGGATGACCACGCTCAGGAACGTGGCCACCAGGTGGGCCCTGAACACCCAGTCCTCGATCACGGCGGGGTCGCAGTCACAGTCCAGCTGCTCAGGCCCCAGCAGCTTCTTGCCGTCTAGGGAAGGGCAAACAGTATTAGTGGGCGATCACAGGTCCCTAGATCTCCTCACCTCAACCTGCACGGTAAGGATGATAAGGAAATACTATGGCCGAAACCGGTTTGGCTCAGTGGATAGAGCGTCGGCCTGCGGACTGAAAGGTCCCGGGTTCGATTCGGGTCAAGGGCACGTACCTTGGCTGCGGGCACATCCCCAGTGGGAGGTGTGCAGGAGGCAGCTGATCGATGTTTCTCTCTCATCGATGTTTCTAACTCTCTATCCCTCTCCCTTCCTCTCTGTGAAAAATCAATAAAATATATTTTTTAAAAAAAAAGGAAATACTATGAACAGTCATATACCAACCAATTAGACAATCTACAGTCTTCCCAAGGTGGAAGACTCACCCTTTCTGATTCCAAAACGTGACTGCAAGCCTACAGTATCGAGACAGATGGCACCACTCTACGCCACTGAGGCCTCAGCGTGTGCAAACTTGCCTGCAAACTTCACCTCGGAGAGCAGCTGCGCAGCCAGAGCCTGCACCCTGGGCGGGGGGCCGGGAGCTCTCTTCTGCGTCCAGCCTCTCAGCTCCTGCCTGTGGCTCAGCACGTGCACCAGAGAGCCCACGAGGTCCTCTGTGAACTTGAAGGTTACAATTCCACCATTAATGACATTTCTACCAGGACCGGTGACCTACGTCCTATCAGCAAGGGGAAGGTGTTTTATCTCTCTAGTGCCAACTGCAATGGCCACAACGTGGGAAAAGATCACGTAACTGAGGTAGTTATTCACTTTCCTAATGATCCCCTCGGCTGGTCTGGTTGTGCCGAGGCCTTTGTCCCCCAGCTAGATGACCCAGGCTTCCCCAAAGGTGGGCATCTCTCTGACGCTTCCACCAGCGGCTTGATCGCCCCGAGTCCCCCACTTACGGACTCCGAGACCACTGGGATGGCTGCACTGGTCCTCGGGGCCTCCCTACCTTTTGGACTTCGCGTGCCTTCACAGGGCCATCTGTGGCGGAAATCATCTTCAGGATCATGAAGCTCTTCTCCCTGGAACTCCCTTTCAGCAGGTGGGACATGGACACTGTGAACTGCTCCTGGGAGACGCTCTCGCTGGGCCCCTTTGCCGGTCTCATCAGGTCCACTCTCCGCATGCCATCATACAGTCTGGCGACCATCTCCGGGGGAAGCGCTTCCCCGATGTGGCTCTGTGAAGGACCAAGAGGAGAAAGGGCTAGACAGGGTCCACGTTAAACATGGTAACGAGGGCGCCACGGGCAACCACTGCCATGCCGTGGTGCTTCTACCAGCGTGTAGCCTGCCCAGATCCTCACACGCACCATCTCTCCCGCACCGAAGGGCCTCACATCACCAAGGACCCACATGCATAACGTGCCCTGGCTTGTGGCTCGTCATGGCCCTCAGATTCTTCCACAATCTGTTCCCCTCTCTCCAAGCTTTCCCGTCTCCCCATGGCTGGCCATGTCATTCCTACGTCTGGCCATCATCTGCTCTTCACTCCGCTTACAACATCTCCTTCCTCCTACACGGATAGCTGCCATTTGCACGTCTGAATTTATTAACATATGGTGCATATGTCTATTTGTAGCTAATTTGGTCTCCTCTATCTTCGGGACTTCCAAACATAGTAGCTGGCTTTCACTTCTTATCTAAGTTCTGTGTGCTTAACATGCATTTTAAATTAATTTGTATTTCAATTTAAAATCTAGTTCTTAATTAATGTCTTGCCAATAACGTTCTGTAAATGTCGCTTTCCTTTTGACCGACATCAGATCAGATTTGGTCCAGAGATTCAAAATAAACAAACACTTATGATGTTGTCACCCACTCTGCCGTCCAGTCTAGTCTGGTTCTGTCTGCTCCAGCACAGGGGGGTGACCAGGCAGACGGGGGTGATTTTGGTCCAGTGGAGATACTTGTGCACACACATGTGCACACACAGATGCACGCACATACACCACACGGCTGTGACCCACATAACCTCCCTGGCCAGTTTGCTCATCTGTGAGGGGAGCAGGCTGGGGGACCCCGATGCCCATCAGCTCCCCTTCCGCATGCTCTAGAAGAGGAGGCTGCCAGAGCGCCTCACACAGGGCCTTCCCTCCCACGGCCCAGGCACATGAGCCCATGTCGTCTTTGCCGGTGTCTTCCCTCCGTCTGAGCACTCAGACAGGCAGTGAAAGCCCCCAGGGAACAAGGCAAAAAGGTGGGGAAACAGGCATCTAACTCCTTGTCCATGAACCTTGACTTTGAAACATTATTATTTTTTAGGCGTACCATAAAATTCGTAGGACTGCACACACTTAACAAAGCCTAAGGGCGAAAAGAGCATCAAACACGTAACAAGTCCTAAAGGCAAACACTTTACAAATCCTAAAGGCAAAAGGAACCCTTTGCCGTTATTGGGCCTATGACCCCGATAGGTCGAGCGATGGGAAGCGGGGCTGGTCCCTTTGTTCAATCTCATTGGGAATGTGAGAGGAAGGCAGAGCAGAGTAGCTGTGACACATGTACTATCTGACCCTTGACAGAAAAGAAACGTTTTAAAGTTCAGTCTTACAAAAACAGAGCCGATTCTGGCTCGGGGGCCATAGTTTGCGGACTCCCGCTCTGGACTAAGCCTTAACTGATGACTGTGACTCTTGCCTTGAGTGCCTTCAGAGAAAAGGATCTAGGCGAGGCTGAGCTGCTTTTCTCCGATGACAGGGCATCAAACAATCGATCCACCTCCGCCTGCTCCTCAGGAAGAAACTGCGAACAAACACTCTGCTCCGAGCTTCCCCTGTTCCCCATCTTGCCTTCTTGCTGGCAGGATTCTCTGCAGAAGAAGGTACTAAGTTAGAGAGAAAAATCAAAATGCCGTAACCATCGAAAATAAACGTTGACAAGTATACGATCAAGTTAATAAACGTTGACTTAGCTGTGAAATGCGGCTAAAACGCATCAGAGCCAGGTCATGTTGTTTCGATGAGGTGGAACTTGATAGCCAATATAAATAAGTATGAAAACCCAATCCTGATTCCTATGATCTCTGAGAACATGTCCATCATTGCCAGTTTAGAGTTCTCTATTTGAAAACACAGTTCTCAAGTTAATGTAACTAAAATGTAGAAAAAACACCAGTATTTTAATTTAAATATATATATATATATATTTTTTAATCTGAGTTTAAAACTTTAAAAACCTGTTGTCTGGATGATCACATGTATTCGAATACAATCAGCACCTTGAAACTATCATGGGCAAAGGGAACAGGCTATGTGACAAGTTCTCTGTGATCGTGGCTCTGCCTCTCACTGGCTCTGTAGCCTTGGGCAAACTACTGAAACTCTGTGGCTCAGCGGTTAAAGCATCGGTCTGCCCATCAAGGGTTGCAGGTTCGATTCCCAGTCAAGGGCACCCCCCCCACACATCGGGGTGCGTGCAAGAGGCAACTAATCAATGTGTCTCCTCACATTGGTGTTCCCTTCTCTTTCTCCCCTCCCCTCTCTCTCCCTCCCACTCTCCCTCCCGCTCTCTTTCCCACTCTTTCTAAAAATCTAAAGATCAATGGATGGGGGGGATTTCCTTGGGTGAAGATTAACAAAAATAATCCTAATATATATATAAATAGCTAGGTGGGGTCACGAACGAACGGGCGACGGGTCACCATGAAGTGCATGGAGCACCTCTCGGTCCCCCCTCTCCCCCAGCCCCCGAGCTGCTCATCATGAGGGGGAGCTGGCGGCAGGGCGGGACTGGGGACTGTTGAGCGGGTGGGGTGGCCATGAACTTAGTGGAGCAGTCACCCAGGCGGCATCGAGTTTTTCGAAGCAGTCGCAGGGTGGGGGAGTTTCGTGGAGCAGTGGCGGGGCGGGGGGAGCCCGCAGAGCAGTCGAGGGGCCGAAAGCATCACGGAGCATCCTGGGGTGGGGAGCTTCACGTAGCGTCGCATGGTGGCAGAGGCTGTGCACCGGAGGCCAGGCTAGGCCTAGGGACCCTAACCGTGCACAATTTTGTATACACTGGGCCTCTAGTAATAAATCACAGCCGTACCTCAGAGATTATTTTGGTAATTAAATTATCCAGCCAATGAGCTCAGGAGTTTGCACAGACTAGTACCCAAAAGCAGGTGACCTTTGTTCATTATCATAGACCTCGTTACAGATCCATGGATTCAAAGAGAAAAGCACAGTCAGATGAAAAAAAATCTCTTAAGGGGCAAGTGCTGCGACTTCTTAATTCTTATCCTAAACTTAATCTGGAAACTCGCTTTGGTGAAATTGCTGGAGAGACAAGCACTCCATAAACTGCAAGGGTCCAACTATCTCCCACCAGGACATCGAGGGAGGGGCAGCTATCTCAGAGGGCGCGGAGTGTGCGTAACAGGCCCCTCAGGTCCCGGCTGTTCCAAACCTCAAGGGGAAATGGAGGACAGTTGGGATCTTTTCTTTTTATTGAGGCGAGACTCGCTTAACATAAAACTCACCCTTTTAAGGATACAGCTCAGGGCATTTAGTACATTCCCAATAGTGTACCCCACCACCTCTCTATGGTTCCACAGCATTTCCATGGTGCCCCAAGGAAACTAGTCACTCCCCATTCCTCCTCCCCCAGACCCTGGCAGCCTCTAACTGCTCACCTCTCCATGGGACCGGCCTACACTGGACTTCTCATGTACATGGGATCACACATGTGTCCTTTTGTGACTGGCTTCTTTCACTCAACAGAATGTTTTCGAGGCTCATCCTGTTACAGTGCGTGTCAGCACTTCCTTTTCATGGCTGAGTAATACTCCAGTGTGTGGAGATAGCACATTTGGCCCTGGCCGGTGTGGCTCAGTGGATAGAGCGTCGGCCTGCGGACTCAAAGGTCCCGGGTTCGATTCCGGTCAAGGGCATGTACCTTGGTTGCGGGCACATCCCCAGTAGGGGGTGTGCAGGAGGCAGCTGATCGATGTTTCTCTCTCATCGATGTTTCTAACTCTCTATCCCTCTCTCTTCCTCTCTGAAAAATCAATAAAATATATATATTTTAAAAAAAAAATTAAAAAAAAAAAAAAAGAGATAGCACATTTGGTTTATCCACTCATCTGTTGATGGACATTTAGGCTATTTCCTCCTTTTGGGTATTGTACACGCATGTTCACAGCAGTGATATTCACAAGTACTTGTTTGAGTCCCTGCTTTCAAGTTTTGGGGGAACAGACTTTGGAGTGGAATTGCTGCTGGGTCCTGTGGTAATCTGATGTTCCACTTTTGAAGAACCACCAAACTGCTTTCCATTTTCCGTTCCCAGCAGCAAAGCGCAAGTGTTCCGATTTCACTGTATCCTCTCCAACTTTCTTGCTGTTTTTCCCATCATTTTTTTTAATCACTGCCATCCTGGCAGGGGCGCCATAGGCCCGAACAGGAAGGCTCCAGCAGAGGCACCGAGAGGGACTATAGAGCACTAGCAAACGCAGGCTGCAAATGAGGCCTTAGCAACCAGTGTAGGGCTGTCACTCACGGGCCACTGATCTAAATACTTCCACTCCTCAAGTTTCCCAGCAGCATGAGAGCCAAGAAGGAAACCGGCGCCCTGGCTCAAGGCCAGCCTGCATGCGGCTTTACTATCTCTAACCACAGGGGGGCAGCACCAGCTGGCCCCTAGCCCCCTCCAGGGGCACAATTCAAGCAGTCACGCCAAGACTAGCCCATCCTCTTCAATTATTCTAAGAGCCCCAAGAAATAACCTGACCACTTAAGACTGGATTAGGAGATGAGCCATCATCATGGTGTTTAAATACCACCGATTCCAGCAGAGAGTGGGAAAGAGCGCAAAGCAAAGGGAGAAGCAGGGCAGAAACACCTCTGATTCTGAGGTTAATTTCCTACATCCTGCGTGCTGTAGGCTTCAGGAAACATTCTGAGGCAAGGCCCAGGAGAAACCACAGTGGAAAGTATGTCGATAACCCCCTAAAAGACGAGCAAGAAGCTGCATTTCCAAGCTGCTGCAGGGAGGCAGTGTGGGGGGTCTTGGTAAGGGCGTGTGAGGGGGCTTGGGGTGGCGTTGGGGCTGCCTCCTTGGAAGGTTCGGAGAAGGCAGGGTTCAGTCTGGACTGGGTGTAAATCAGTGACTGGGTGTCTTCATTTTTAACAAAGATGCAGGGAGAAGAGAAAGGGGCTACAGTTAGCATTAGGAAGGATGCCGCACTGCTGAGTTTACCAGGAGAGGGGGGGAGGGGTATCTGGGGAGCATGCACCGTGATCTTATCTTTGTCTGTACAGCCTGGTCCTGCTTTTGCGTTGTTCTGTCACAGCTTTACATACACTGAGTGGCCAGATTATTATGATCTCTGAACGCATAATAATCTGGCCACTCAGTGTGTGTGTGTGTGTGTGTGTGTGTGTGTGTGTGTGTTTATTTATTTATTTATTAGAGGCCCGGTGCATGAATTCGTGCATGGGTGGGGTCCGGCCAGCCTGGCCAGGGGGAGGGGACATGGGTGGTTGGCTGGCCTGCCTGCTGGTTGAACTCCTGGTCGAGGGAACAATTTGCATATTAGCCTTTTATTATATAGGATATACACTGAATGGCCAGATTATTATGCATTCAGAGATCATAATAATCTGGTCACTCAGTGTATATCACTGGTAAATCATGACAGTCAAAAGTATTTTTAGATTCATACTCCCCAACACACACACACAGCACAACCAAGTAATTCAAGTCACTCAAAATCTGTGTCGATTTATCAGGCCACCAGAAGTTTTGTCACACGACTCTCCCTGCGTCCTATCTTGTTCTTATACTGAAATCCTGAAAGTGGTAAACGTACAAAAATGCACCCCAGTGAATTCATCTCATCCTCAGATGGATGGGTCTTCATAGAAAAGAGCTCACTTTTTCCTTCCTCTAGAAAACCTCACGGCTGTGACATGAGAAAGCCATGACTCAGCTAAATTCTGGAAGAGATGAAGAGCTTCCTGGCACCTGGGAGGGGAAGGCTTTTGAGACGTTGGCACAGCTTCATATCAAAGCTGATCCCTCCAGGCTGCGCCCACCCAGGCAGGCTCCCACGGCCAGCCTCACAGATGTGTGAGGTCCGCGCGGGCACCAGGTCCTTCCTGCCCCTCGCCTGGCTCGGAGGGCCCTCCCTGTCCACCTTGCACACCTCCCCATCGCACTCAGCCTTCGGGTTCCGAGACCACCCGGCATCTGTGACTTTCCTAGAACTGACTGTTGCCTTAACTGAAATGGAGACAGGCCATGCTTGCTCATCTGCTTGCCCCTCACTGCCCCCCACCTCCAGCGCCCAGGTTCATGCCTAATTGGTTGGCTAGAATTTGAGTCACAAAAGAGACTCTGCCCCACAGCCACCTGCCCAGCACCTAGGCCAACCTGGCGCATGCAGGCATGGGGACGTCATGTCCAATGACTGTCATTCCTTTGCTGGCCTCTCAGGTGGACCAAGCCATTCTACCCGCTCCTTGTGGGCTCCCAGGTGTGAACCCCGAAGGCTAGCCTGGCTGAGGTCCTGAGAAGGCCCAAGCACCCCATGTTCAGCTCCTATGGGACTCACTCCCAGGGGCCCACAGAACTCAGGAGCTCCCTGGATCGGTGCTCTCTCTACTATTCACAACTGGATGGCTCCAGGGTGCCTCATCTCTGTACCCCACGGCCCGTCAGGCCTAGACCACGGCCGGGACTCAGCACATACAAGGAAGCGATTCGTCCCAGCCTGAAGAACAACACAAGCCCAGAAGCCACCAGGGAGAGCTCACAGCAAGGCCAGGATCTCGAGATGACGCCACCTCCGGCTTCTTAAGACATCGAAGTGCCACACCTCAGGTTCCCGGAATCCTGAGCAGGCTCCCTCCCTGCTCAAAACCAAGGATTTGCTCTACTAGGGGACACCAGCCTCAGTAAGGGGTTTCTCACCCGCTGCCCTACTGACTGGGGCGTATAGGCCACCCACTTTTAAATGCCACTCCTCGGAAGTTTGTAGTGTACCCAGGGGTTGTGCCACTAAGGGGCCACAGGTCCCGCCTCCTGCAGGACACTTCCTGACGTCAGCAAATGATTCTATTCCTTCAATAAACAGCTCAGCATCTCCCGGGCTGGGCTGTCCGAGAGAGCAGGTGACGAGAGAAGCCTCAGGCAGGCCTGGGCCTGCAGGAACTCCCGTTTAACAGGGAGAGGCAGACAAGTGCTGCAGGGTCAGTGGGGATCAGGGTGAGAACACACGCTCTGGCTGGGTCTTCAGGCACCCACAGGAGGCTCACCTGGGAAGTGGGGACAGTGAGCACAAAGGTGTGGGGTGAACCCCGGGATTAGTGAGGTGAGGCCTGGTGGGGGGAAGGTACCTGAAGGGACTACAGAACAAGGGACTTCCGTCTGCTCCTCACTTCCAGCCCTCCCACCTCCTCCTCTGTCCCACTGGAAACAGGTTCCTCCACTGTGTGAAAACAAATCAGGATGGAGCAGCCAGGCCAGCCTCGCCCGGTGCCCGGCCAGCCTTGCCCAGCGCCCAAACACTGTGAGAGAGGAAAGGCTGGGCGAGCAGCCCAGGCAGGGCAATGCAGAGGAGAGGTGCGGGCCATCAGCTTGGGGGTGGGCACAGGGCAGCGCCCCGTTGGAGACACAGGATAGGCCCTGAGGCAACAGTAAAAAAGGAGTGCGTGTGTAGCAGCCGCAAATAGGAGCTTCAGGCCTATGGGAGGAGGGGCAGCTCCTAACACCATGCCCTCCCCCTGCCCCGCCATTCCTAGCCTGCAGGCACTGGAGAAGGGACGCATCTCAAAACACCTCTTTTTAAAGAGCTCCTGCAAGGCCAGAGGCAGGAATGGTACAAAGTGTCCCCGGTTCATCCACCCCAGCCTCGATCGATCGCTGTGAACATGCCAGAAATCTCTAGTCAGTTTTGGGAAGGACATGAAGGCCTTCTAGCGTCCTTACGTCTCCCCAAATGCAAGTTCCTGGGCTTTCTTCCAGTCCCAGCAATGGCTCTCACAGGGCACTGTCCCAGGTGCACCTCGCCATGCGGCACCGACTCTTTCCTGGCAAGTTGTGCACACAGCCAGCCTCCGCTGGCCTGCGTCTCCTGTAGGTCCCTATACCACGTTCTCTTTCAGGAGGACGCACCGCAACGTTACTCCAAGATTGCTCACCCCGTTAGTCCTCAGCTGGGGGTGGTTTTGTCCTCCAAGGCAGCGGTCGCCGACCTTTCGGACCTCACGGACCGCGCACCACCGGGTGGCGACCGCTGCTCTAGGGGACATGTGGCAAGTTGACTTTTGGTTGTCACAACTGCGAAGGGGGTCACTGCTGGCATCAGGGGTGCTGCTGCTAAGTATCCAACAGTGCACAGGAGGCCCACCTCCCCCCCACCCCCACAAAAAATGCCCTGGCCCTAAATGTCAGAAGGCAGAGGGTGGGGAATCCTGGCTTCCAAGGACGGGGGGCCACGGGGCAGGGCAGGGGAGTCCACACAGAACTGCACCGAATCGTACCCTAGAACACTGGCCCCAGCGCAGGGCGCCAGGCTCTGAGGTGACGGTGTAACAAGGACGGGCACCTCTGAGTTCAAGTTCAACACTTGTTGGTTGTATGACGGGGCAAGTTACTAGGCCTTTTCGAACCTTAGTAAAATGGCGGAAGTGCCACCAACGCTGTAATGAGGTGAAAAGGGTTAAGCGAGGTACCATAGGCCATTAATTCTGCTTTCTGGAGCCAGAGACAGACACAGACGAGCCCACAAGGGAAGACTGAGTTCTTGCCTTGAAACAAGAGAAACAGCCTGGAAGAAAACTCCCTCCGTGCAGGGGAGGGAGCAGGGGAGGGAGCGGGAGCCCTTGTCTGCTGAGTGGGCGGGCGTCCTAGGAGAGCTCAGTCAAGCCCTCAGAACCTCTCCAACTGGCTCCTGTTTGGGGATGCTCTCCACCCGGGCTTGTCAATCTCTAACCCCCGACCTCAAGGGGCCACGGTCCCGAGACTGGTGACCTGACCCTCAAGTACCCCCTTTCTGGGAAGACTCCAACTGCCTCATCGGGACAGAAGCACTTCAAGCCCTGCTTATGTCCCAGAACCAGCAGCCCTTCTGCACAAGGTCAGCTTGGACCTGAGCCAGCCTTCAGGTTGCGCAGTCCCTCTGGCCGGGAAGGTGAACTGTCCTGCAAAGGCTGGCTTCCGCCCTCCAGAGAGCCCCACTGACTCATCTGCAGGTGTCAGCATACCGTGCTTTCTTTCCCTCTCCTCCCCTCTGCCCTGAATTTGGTGATCAGACTCAACTAACCTGGGGAAAAGCTAGTAGGTTGTGATCAGAAAGCAAGAAGGAAGGTCCCCCTTCTCCTCCACTCCCCCCCTCCCCTCCCCGCCCCACAGTCCACCTTAACCTCCCACAGATGTTCCCCTGTCCCTCCCATGTCCATACTAGTTTTATTGCTCGCCCTTCCAGACCGCTGGCCTCGGCCCTGGCGATGGCACCAGCTGGGACACTTTTATCTCCAGCAAACGAAAGGCTGAAGGTGCGGGGTGATGTTGTGCTCTGACAGACCACACGGAGACCCTCCATCCCCCAATGCTGCCCCCCCCCCCCATCGCCCCTAACCTTCCCCGACCTAGGGCCCGTGGCAGGCAGGTGCAGGCCCCAGGCGACTCGGGGTACCTTCGCTCCCAGGACCAGGGTCATTGCCCCTGATCGCTGCCCCCCGCCTCCAGGCCACAGAGCCAGCGCCTCTTTTCTCAGCTCACCTCCGCCCTCCATCATCACGGAACTAAACTCACCTTCCCAGCTTCGAAAACTGGACTCGCCTTCCGGTCCGGCTGTTCAAGGATTTTTCCCCCTGGAGCGGCCAGCCCTGTTGCCAGGCGACGGCGCTGACGGGCGTCTATCTGCCGCAATGGCAGAAGTGGAGGCTGAGGGGGCGGAGTCCTATAAAGGAGTCAGCCAATGGCGATGCATATCATGGGGAATGGGCTGGCCTTGGCGGGTAAGGGCGGGGCTACAGACTGGGCGGGGGCCGGGATGTAGGCGGCTGCAGGCAGGAAGTTGCTGGGGGGAATGGAGGGAGTTGTGGTAGTGCAGCTGGAGTAGGAACTGGGAAAGAGAGAAGCTGGTCACTCAGGGGAGAATCCAGGGAAGCCAACCTGGGGAGGAATCGGGTGTCTAGGCTGGAGTAGAAAATAGTAGCTGGGCTGTGGGAAAAGCAGGGGTGTGGCTGGGAAGGGGGTGTGGCTGGAAATGAGAATGTAGATGAGAAACGGACTGTGCATGGGGTTGAAGATAACCTAGGGCAGTGGTCTGCAAACTCATTAGTCAACAGAGCCAAATATCAACAGTACAACGATTGAAATTTCTTTTGAGAGCCAAATTTTTTAAACGTAAACTTCTTCTAACGCCACTTCTTCAAAATAGACTCGCCCAGGCCGTGGTATTTTGTGGAAGAGCCACACTCAGGGGGCCAAAGAGCCGCATGTGGCTCACAAGCTGGGGTTTGCTGACCACGGACCTAGGAGAAGAGAGGCCTAAAATGGAGACATAGTGAAAAGAAAAGAGGCAGGTAACCCAGCTGTGGGACCCTTTACTGCTAGGCCCCCTGGATTAAGACCCAGGCCACTCTCCTCTGACACCTCTCACTCCTCACCACTGGTTCTGGGCCAGGAGCCCTCTCCCACCTGAAGAGAGCACAAACCCCTAACCAGAGCTGGGGCTCCGCAGGCCACCCCTTACCTCCCCCAGGTATGACAGGCCAGTAAGCCAGGACACGTGGAAGAGGGAAACATAGCTGAATAAACTGGCAGACCCATTTACAGCAGATACAGAAGGCCACCTCCCTAGAGATAACATCTGGGCTCAGTTCTATTTCAGCTCCAGGCCCAGAAAAGCAGCAAAACCAGGTGGATGAAGCCAGGGTCAGCTGCAATGGCTAACGACTCCCTGCCCTGACACTGACCCAACAGTGGAGACCACCGCCCTGAAGGAGCACACCTAGAAAACTGATGAATAACCGGCTGAAACCCTCCCATGAGACCTCCCCTAAAATTCCCGCCTGCAAAAGAGATCAAAGCCTCAGGACAAAGGACTCGGTTTGGGGGGTTGGGGGGTCCTCCCTCTGGCCCATCCTCTTCCCTCATAGACACGCATCTCCTAAACTCTAAGGGACCCCACAGACTTGCAACCAGAGGAGCAATGGGCAGCGGCAGCCATCCTAGGCTAACCCCTTGTCTCCAGGGCCCCCTCTCTCTGACTTCCTAGTGAGCTAAAGCAGCCCCGCCTAGGCTCACTTGTTTTATTGTCCCCAGCTTTAATAAAGGCGCCCCCATAGTCACTTGGACTCATGTTGTGAAATTTTGCATACACGAAGTCAAAAACACACACACTCCCAGCTCAGGGCCAGGTCCCCTGTCCGGTTAACACTGGTAGCTAAGTCCTGCCTGTGTTCTTCCCTTTCAGCCCTTCCCAGGAGCATTCAAATGTGCTTCAGTCTCTCCAGTCTTGCTAAGTACATTTTCCTTGAGCCCCATGCCCTTCTCCAGCTAGTACCCACCCTGCCTTCACTCCAAAATGTCTCCAGACTGTTGTCCCCATTTCTTCACCTTTCATTCAGTTCCCAAACCACTGAAACCTGGCCCCAGGGGCCCTGTCACTAAATCCCTGTCACGTATGCACTTTCAGCCCCGACATGCAGGTGTTATTCCTGCCTCCCTATCCAAGCTCTCTTTCCTGGGCCTCCAGGCCTCTCAGTTCCTGGCTTTCCTCCCCTCTCCCTGTAGGTTTTCACTTAGTCTTTCCTGGATCCTGCTCTACTGGACTTCCTCATGATGCCCCCTAGGGCCACCTCGTCTTCTCATCCCGCACGTCCTCCTGAGATAACGTCCTTCCTCGTGACTTCAATCCCCACCTCTCCACAGTGCTGGACCCGAACCTGCACATCCAGCTCGTCTTAGAGCCTGTCCTATCCAGGTGTTTATCCAGCATCTCCACAAGGCTGCACATCAAATTCAGCCCAGCTGAACCCAGACGCAGCCCCTGCCCTCCTGTTTACCTCCTTCCAGGGCCACGTCGGAGACCGGGGACCATCCTGGATGTCTCCTTTCCACCCCACCCCCATGTTCCATTACTGACTAAATCTGTTTTACCTCCAAGATACGTCCTGCATCCATCCACTCCCCATCATCCATTCGGCTAGACCTAGACCGAAGTAGCAGCCTTCTTCCTGGCATCTTTGCCTCCTGCAGCCCATCCCTGCACTAAACCCACAAAGACTTGTCCTGCCCCCCCTAGACTGAGAGAGCACCACAGCATCCCTGGGGCCATTCATCAGGCCGAAACGGCAGACACTGGCAAAGCCGGCTGCCAAGTTCACAGGAACAGCATTTCCCAAGGACACCCAGCTGAAGCTGTAGTGTTATGACAATCCCCCTTTTAAAGGAGGGACTCGTTTACTCACAAAGAACTTGGAACTCTAAAATCCTAGATCAGCAGAAACTTTGCTGTTTGAGATTCCCAGGAAGAATGGAACTCCCAGCTCCCTCCTCGAGTATGTACATCACTTTGTCAGGAAAGAGCCTGGGCCTGGCTGGTGTGGCTCAGTGGATTGAGCGCCATCCTGTGCACCAAGAGGTCACCCGTTGATTCCCAGGTGGGGCCCAGGACCAGGCATTGGGCTCAGTCCCCAACAGGGGGCATGCAGGAGGCAGCCAAGTGATGTTTCTCTCTCATCCATGCTCTATCTCCCTCTCCATTCCGGGAGCAGAAAAGGGGTGTAGGTAACAAGGAAATCTGAATAAATTGTGGACTTTAGTCAATACTAATGTAGAACTAAGGATTCAGTAATTGCAGCAAATGTACCATCATAATGTGAGCCATTCACCCTATGGGACACTGGGTGCAGGGCTTATGGGAACTGTGTACCATCTTTAAAAGTTTTCTGCAATTCTAACATTTTTCTGAAAATAAAGTTTATTTAAACAAAATGTGTTCTTCCAGCAACTATTGGCAAAGATAGATTGACACGTGGCTAATACTACTGAATGTGCATATGCCAAGAATGTCAATTTCAACAAAGCAATTGATAAATGTGCAGTTAAGGCTCCAAGCAGAAACCATTATGTTATTTATTACTAGAGGCCCGGTTTTTATTAGGGGCAATTCGTGCAACTGGGGCGGGGGGGCGTGCGAGGGGGCCCCTCAGCCTGGATTGAGAGAGGGCGCAGGCCAGGCTGAGGGACCCCACCAGTGCACAATCGGGGCCGGGGAGGGATGCGGGAGGTTGGCCAGCCGGGGAGGGACCGTAGGAGGGCTCCAGTGTGTGTCCAGCCCATCTCACTCAGTCCCGATCGGCCAGACGCCAGCAGCAAGCTAACCTACTCGTCAGAGTGTCTGCCCCCCTGGTGGTCAGTGCAAGTCATAGCGAGCGGTTGAACGGCCTTAGCATATCATTAGCATATTACACTTTGATTAGTTGAATGACTGACCAGACAACTGGACACTTAGCATATTAGGCTTTTATTACATAGGACTACTAATGAATTATATTACCGTACTTTCCAGCATATAAGACGACCTTTAAACCCAGGAAAATCTTCTCAAAAGTTGGGGGTCTTATACGCCAGAAAATACAGTATTTACAATTTAGAATTAAAGTGAGTTATTGCCAAATGATGGGTGGGTTACCGTATTTTCCGGCATATAAGACCCCCGACTTTTGAGAAGATTTTCCTGGGTTAAAAGGTCGTCTTATACGCTGGAAAATACGGTACTAATGAATAATGTTTCTGGATCTCAGACCATTCACACTCAGTGATTCACTGGAAGGATTTAGGGACTCAGCATATAGTTGACCTCATGGCTAATTTTATTACCATGAAAGTGTAGAATCAGCAAAGGAAAAAGAAAAGACACTGGTGGCATTTGGGGATGCCACACCCAGGCTCCCCTCCGTGAAGGATCACACAAAGGATCCTCTTCCCCCAGCAATGAAAATGCAATAACGTGTGCAGTTTTTCTGCCCAGCAAAGCCCGTTTTTCTCAGTGACCAGGTTTTTATTAGGGGCTGGTCACACAGGCACCCTGGGTCTGCCTGGCAGGTTCCCAAATTCCAGACTCCCAACAGGAAAGCAGGTGTTGTGTATAAGCCATATTGTTTGTGCCAGCAGCCCAGGTACAGTGAACCCCCTTCTCCTTAGGGAATGCAGGGAATAGTTCAAGTGCCAAGTTCCCGAGGTCAGCCCTGGGCCAGCCCTGGAAGCTGACCTTCCTAAAGATGGTAGTCTCAGACTCGCTACGGTAACTCTTCCACACACTACAGGGTACCCCTCCAAAACGTATACACACAATGTCTGTAGGTTCTATTACATTTTGAAAATGAAGTGTATCTTAATAAACACTGCCTTTATAATTATTCAAAGTGTGTATATATTTTTTGGGTTGTCCTGTATAAAGGTATTAGTTTTTTTCCCTTTCTTAAAAACAACATTAAAAATGTATTTATAAATTATTAACCCATTATATTCCCCCTTTTTCTACTGTATTATTTTAATTTTATAGGTTTTTACTAAAACAATGAAATATACAAAACTCTATAAAAGCACATTTTTAGCCCTAGCCAGTTTGTCTCAGTGGATAGGCCGTCAGCCTCCGGACTGAAGGGTCCCGTGTTCAATTCCGGTCAAGGGCACATGCCCAGGTTGTGGGCTTGATCCCCAGTAGGGTGCGTGCAAGAGGCAGCCAATCGATGATTCTCTCCATCATTGATGTTTCTATCTCTCTCCTTCTTCCTTCCTCCCTGAAATCAATACAAATATTTTTTTTTTTTAAAGAAAAAACATCCTGGGGAAGTCCTGGGTTTTTTATCTAGTGACAAGAGGGGGCTGCCTCCCCCTCCCAGTAGGTTCAAGGGGCCACAGGAAATGAAGCTGATGTCATGATCACACCACACGAAGCCGTCTTGGGCCAGTGACAGCAGGATGGGTCTCTAGCCCTAGGTGAAGGTGCAGATAGACACCAGCTGTGATGAGGAATCCTGTATTTGCTTAACATCATCCTGCACCTTGATTAGGAGCCACTGCAGGGCAGGAAATGGGCCTTTGCCATTTCCCAGCCCTGGTGTTCCTGACCCTGCCTTTTAGTTTGTTTTGTGGGGACTGGTCACAGGTAATACAGCTGTGTGCCCACAAGGTGGCACTCATGATCACTGCAAAATACTGTGCTAGAGCCATGGTTGTTAAAACACAAATTTTAGAAGTTTTAGATGTACAAGACTGAGAATCTGATACAGAGGGTTCCTGCGTAGCCCACCCCCAGATCCCCCTATGACTAACGTCTTATGTTGGTATGATACACTTGTCCCCATTAATGAGCCAATCCCTTATGTTTATTTACTTCTGTGATTACTTGATTTTTATTTAAAAACACACACACCTGTACTCACAAGGTGCTTAATGCTGTTCTTCATGGGTGCAATGTTCTACTTCGAGTCCAAATCATTTAATACAGCCACTACATAGTTGCTGGGGGTCTTCATACACATGGCTATTTCTGAACTGCCCCTCAAATTAGAAAGCATAATTGCATGAGACTCAAAGGCTAGCTCTTTGTGTTTCATTAATTGTTTTTGTTGCTCTCCATCACAGATGGAATGGGATTTTTCACTGGTTTCCTCAGGATGAAATCACGACACGGAATTCAGAGCAGTGAAACGAAACCTCACACCACAGAGTAGGAAACAGCCATAAAGGAGCGGAGGGAGCTGGGGACCAGCCCATAGGACCAGCTCAGTTCTCCCCTGGTGCCGGCTGTGCCAAGGGTGGCGCACTGTAACCCGTACAGCACAGCCCCTTGGGATCTTCAGCTCTTCCAGCTCCGTTTTGTCAGTGAGAGGTGGGCCAGGAAAGAAGCGCCGCCGACTCCTCGGTTCCACTCCCTCTGCTGCGCGCAGCCGCCTCCTCGCGGGGTACAGCGCCTGTGCTGCGGACCACATGTTTGAGGTGTTCCCCAGCGGCAAGGCACGAGCAGGGCTGACATTCACATCCAGAAGTGGGGGGTGGCTCAGGAGCATCCAGTCTCTGCCGCTCTTTCCCTCTATCATGGTGATGGTGGTGCCAGGCGATGGACGGGACGCGGGCGTCCGTTTCCCAGTTCATCACAGCACCTTGTGGGGATGTTATGGCTGCACCATCCATGATTGCTTGTGCCAGTTCATGACCATTGCTCTCAAAAGCATGTGCTGCAGCCTTCAGGGCATCGCCAAATCTCTTTACGGCCTTCAGAAGCTGGTACAGTATCCCCAAATCCGTCCCTCTTGCCGCATCGCTGTCCATGTGTCACGCGATAATCACTTTTCCGTTTGGGTTTCTCCTTCTTCAAAGACTGGTTGTGACCTGAAGCAACTTGACCAAGTTTGTTACCCGACGGGAGTGGCCCAGAGCAGGTCTGCCTCAGGCCAGCTATCGTACGTGGGTTCTTGACGTCATGCAGGAAAGATTTCACAATGGGAGTCCGGGTGATCTGAAGCACGTTTATTAAAGCTGGGGACAGTGAGACAGAGGACGGACCTGGGGTAGAAGAAGCAACAGGAGAGAGCCTGGGCGGGGCTCTGCTATGGCTCCCTGGAAACGTCAGAGGAGAGCAGTGAGCCAGGGTGGGCTGCATTAGCTCCCCGGGAAGTCAGAGAAAAGGGAGACAGATCATGGGGTGAGCCTGGGAAGAGCTGCTGCTGCCCACTGCTCCCCTGGATGCAAGTCTTGTGGGGACCCTCAGAGTTGAGGAGGAAGTAAACATTCGTGCCCGAGAAGGCACAGGGCGTGCTCCAGAGCGAGCCTGCACCCGGTCACGGTGTGAGGGTTGTTATCTTTCTTCTGTGGGCGAGAATCTTATGGAGGGGGTTGAGGAGAATGTTCATCGGCTTCCCAGGTGTGTTTTCAACATGCCGATGCATCGAAATGAGCATGGGATTCTTCTTTGTCAACTTCACTGTTTCACTTTTACCTGGAGTCCGTGTGGCTTTAATGGGGGGTTTTGGTATTTGGCCCCCTGACTTCATCCGCCCTTGGGTTTGGCTGACACCAGTGGCCCTCGTGGGGTCTCTGTTCTCTGCCGCCCCGACCAGGGTGACTTAAGCTGTTTATTCTCTGGTTGGGGAGGAGGGTGTAAACCATTTGCTCTCAAGTGTCCTCGGTTAAAGAATCTAAGGTCTGGGACTCCCTGGCTGGCGTAAGTTGTTCAAACTGTCTGGCCTTGTTTGATGATCTTGTCTCCGTTTCCTCATTCCACTTGCCCGGGAACTTGCCTAGCTTCTTACTATCCTGCCTCAAAATGACCAGGGGGGCATGCCGCAACTCCAGGTGGGATTCCTTGAGAAGGACGTCACTTATAGGACTCCGTCTGGAGACGAACAGCTGGAGTTGAGGCATTGCTCCCTCCACAGGTCTGTGAGGGGAGGGCTTCTGGTTGGTAGTTGCCCCAAATGCCGCCCCATCACCGACCAGGACTGTGCCTTGAAGACTTGTGTCCACGAGGGAAGACTTGTGTCCACGAGGGAAGACTTGTGTCCACGAGGGAAGACTTGTGTCCACGAAGGAAGACTTGTGTCCACGAGGGAAGACTTGTGTCCACGAGGGAAGACTGCCTAGAAAAGCGATCCTACCTATGTCTCGTTGCCGTGTCTCCTTGGCCATCCTGGGCTATGCTGGTTCCTCACACTCTCCTTGCTTTGACGGCCTTCGCGATCACCAGGCATGTTGGTCGGGGTTTTATGAGACGCCCTCTATTGGGATCTGTCTGACGTTTCTCTCTTGATTAGACTGAGGTTGTGGGTTTGGTGGATGAAGACCCCAACAGACTCACGACACCATATCAAGGGCACATGCTGTCCCCCGACTCATCCCTGTTGGTGTTGACCTTGGTCACCTGGCCGAGGTGCCGTCTGTCCGTTTCGGCACTGGCCGGTCACTCCTCCTCCGTCCCTCTCCCAGGCTGCGCTCTTTGGCTCGTGTATTTTTAAAGGTCTGTCCTTTCTTTTAAAGCGTTGCCTGCCCCTCCCCTCCAGTGAGGACGGTGGAGAGGCAGAGCGTTCTCGTCACCCGTGCGAGAACGAAGCAGAGGCGTGCAGCCCAGCGGGTTGGCAAGTTTGGAGCAGAAGACAATTACTTGGGGCTCCCGCCTCTTCCTGGCTCCCCAATTATCCGAGTGAAACTCCATCGGAGTCATTGGAGGGGTCAGAGGAAGGAGAGCCCAGAGAACAGTGTGAGGAGAGCGAAGGGACGGCATCCCCCTGCCCTGTGAGCAGCACAGGATTCAGAGACCCTGAGAGCAGGGCCTTGCATCTGTGTCCGCCGGCCCGCAGGCGGCGCTCAGGAGACGCTGAATGCAGGAATGGTTGGTTAGCTGCTCCTGCCTCTGTCCACGCCAGGCACCCTGCAGTCGGCAGCGAGACCCCACCAAGGAGTCACGCCATGTCCTTCAGTGACTTCCCCCTGTCCCGGGAGCTGGGGGGTGGGGGGAGGGCTGCAGCTTCCCCTGCCCTCCTGGCCACCTCTCCCAGCACACATGGCCTTTCTGTCCCGGACCCTGCGGACGCCCAGCTCAGAGCCTTCGCACTGGCCCTTCCACTCCCCCGGGAGAAGTGTCCCGACCACCTGCACTTCCTCACCCTCTGCCTCCCGGAGACCTTCCCGGCCCCTCTCCTCCCCACCGCAGATGCTCAGATGAGAAAGTGGAGGCAGAGGGGGGTGAAGTCTTTTGAAGACAGAACAGGGTTCGAGGTCAGTGTGGGGAAATCTAACCTGGTCAGAGGCCAGGAAGACCCCAAGGATGAGCCCTGAGGTTCAGGAGGGGTTGGGGTGAGGGCAGGGTTGGAGGGTTTATGCCCCGTCCAAACCCCCTCTCCCCAAACCCCCGTCCCCCATACACACACACACACACACACACACACACACACACACACGGCTTAAATTTTGCAGTTGATCCCTGTGACCGCCTCTCGCCACGGCCGTCACCCAGCAGACAGCCCGCCAGGGTGTTTGTGAGCACCCGCTCTGGGTGCGTTACATCCTGGTTGGGCTGAGAGTGTCGCTCTGAGGTCAGCCCGTTTCTCACCCCCGTAAAGCTCTGCGCTTCTGCTTTTGTGGCGACAGGTCTCTCTTCTGCTAAAACCATAAAAGGCCTCAGAGCCTCCTCGTTGCTAAGCTCTGTGCACAGGCTCAGTGGAAGCGCCTCTTCGGTGTAGCTGAGCGAGACCCTGCGGTGCAGCTGCCTCACCTGTGTCATCCTTGTCGCGGGATCGCCTTATATGGCGAAAAGCAGCGCCTCCGGGAGGGGCAGCCCGGGGCTCACAAAGGCGTCCTCAGTTTCCAAACCGGCTCTGCCAGGATCTTCGCAGATGGTCTGCCTCCGAGTTCCGAGCCCCCAGGCCCCAGCCTCCAGCCCTGAGCCCCCAGTCCCCAGTCCCAAACCCCCAGCCCCCAGCCAGCTTGCAACAGGAGTGAGGGGCCAAGTACACATGGGCGATGCCATCCTGCCCCCTGCCCAGCAGCTAGAACAGAAGCGATGCTGGAGCGTGTGCTGCTCCGGGGAGACCAGCAGACGGAGGCAGTAGGTATTGTAACATGAGGGGAACCAGATGAAGCTGCCGTTTGGGGTTTCAAATATGGCAACACGAGGAAATGCTGGCGACTGATAAGTGCCCGAGGCACAGCGGCTCACTTCACCGCCCACAGCCACCGGGGGAGACTAAGAGCCACAGTGAGCCCCACTTTACAGACAAGGATAACTGAGGCTCGGAAGGGGCCGTGACCTGAGGTCAGTAACTCACCTGCCATCTCCCAGACAACCCGAACAGGCCTCCGGAATCCACCCCCAACAACTCCGTGCTGCAGGGAAGAACCCAAGGCCACAGCTGGCCGCCCACGGCAGCAGCCACGGCCACTCGTGGCCACCAAGTGCGTGAGCTGGTCCACTCGCAGACGTGCACACCGCAGCTCAGAGACTTGGTTTTTTAACTTTTAAGTTAAAAAGTTATTTTCAGTAGCAAAATCTCTCAAAAATGTTAACATTTATTCTGAAATAATTATAGGCTCCCAAGAAATTGCAAAGATCGCCCGCGGAAATCCCAGATACCTGCACGCAGCTTTGCCCTATAGTGACATCCATAATAATAAAAGCATAATATGCTAATTAGACCGGATGTCCTTCTGGATGACCTTCCGGACGAAGACGGGTCTGCGAGGGAAGCCCGGGTCCCGAGTGCCTGAGGGAAGCCGGTGCCGGCAGCCGGGAGAAGGAAGGCCTACTCTTGCACGAATTTTATGCATCGGCCTCTAGTCTCATATAATGATCATGCAGTGTCAAAGCCAGGAAACTGACATGGGTACGTGTGCACGTTTCTGTCCTTTTACCACACGTGTGGATTTGTGTGGCCACCACTGCAACCAAGGTCCAGAACTATTCCCTCACCACGAAGATCCCCCTCCTGCCTCCACCCCGTCATTTTAAAACAGAGATGACCTGTTTAAATAACATCTTGGTCATTTGGGTTAAATAAAACGTATCCTCGAGATGAATGTAGCCCATCCCTTTTCACTTTGAAAATGTGGCTACGAGAACATTCCGAATCATGCATGGGGCTCCCATCCAGTTTCCAGGGCTGTCTTAGAAGTTCCGACCCGGCTCAGCCACATGGGACAGGTCCCCGGACCTCCCCGAGCCTGGCTCCTCCAGAGCAGGCCAGGCCTTCAGGGTAAGTGCACAGCCGTTCGTTCATTCCGTGCATGTACTGACTGACTGCTGTGTGCTGGCATGACGCTAACAAGGGCTGGGGACATAGAAGCCAAGATTGCAGGTCAGAAACCTAAACTGTCCTCGGCCCCCAGGCCAGGGAAACCAGAATCCCACCCCTCCTGACACCTCCCAGCACTCACTCAGAGGCAGGGGGGAGGAAGTGACGGTGGCGGAAAAATAAAAAGGAAGCGCTGACACAGACAAGGCGCTGGTGCACACAGCTGTTGCTCCAAGAAGCGAGCTCAGGAGGGGGCCTGGAACCAAGGCCCAGGCTCCCCCCGCCCCCACCTGCCCTTCTGTCCTTCCATCCATCCCAGAGGCTCTTAGCCCCCGCTACACCTTGGAGTCACCTGGAAAGCTTTTCTTTTTTAATGAGAATTTCTAACACGAGGAAAAGCAGACCAATAAAACAAACCTCCTCACACCAACCCCTAGATTTAACCATCGCTCCGTTTTGCCGTATTTCCTGTTGGTCGCGGACTACGTGTTTGAAAGAACGTGGTTGTCATCCTGACCTTTCAGCCTTAACATGTCTGTCTGCATCTCGTGGTAAAACATGACACTTTCTTACCCAACCACAACGCCATGATCACACCTGACAGCATTAATAATTCCCGACGGTGACCTGACCCAGCCTGGGCTCGGGTCAGAAATGCAGAGTGCCAGGCCCTGCCCCAGACCTGCTGAGTCCGAATCCGCATCTCGTTAAGGCCCCACGTCATGCACGTGCACGTTGCTGTTTGAGAAGCAAACCTAACACGCGGTTCGGAATTTGTTGAATTGTGTCCCCCCAAAATGGCTAGGGTGACGCTCTAACCCCGGGACCTCACTTGGAAATCGGGTCATTGCAGGTGTAATTAATTCAGATGAGATCCCACTGGGCTAGGGTGGCCCTGAATCCAATAGGACTGGTGTCCTTATTTAGAAATATTGGACACAGACATGTGCTGAGAGAGGATGTGGTGAACAGCCAGAGAGAAGAGGGCCGCCTATAAGCCAAGGAGAGGGGCCTGGAATAGGCACTCCCTCCCCACCCTAAGGGGGGGAGGGGGGAGGACCACTCCACTGACAGCCACCTTGATTTGGACCCTTGGCCTCCAGAATTGTGAGACATTTTTGTTTAAGCCACACAGTGTGTGGTCCTTTGCTAAGGCAGCCACAGGACACCCATGCACAGGCTGTACTCCAAGTTCACCTGCGGTGTTTTTTAACCACCCATGACGGAGCCCACGCCGAAAGGTTCTGGGATATGGCTCAGGCTGGGTGCTCTGAACACTCCCGAAGGGTCCCAGCCCCAGCCCCTGGACTCCCTGCTCTGCTTCCCATTGGCCGTCAGTACCTGCTGCCTGTTGTGTGTGGGAAGGGCTAGCAACTCATCGGGAAAGTGCCCAGCAGCCTCCAGGGTTGGGACCCTCCAAGCTGTGGTCCTCGGGGTGGGGGCCTGGCCAGCAGGTCAGCGCACCTGGGAACGTGTGAGAAATGTGGGTCCCTCACACCGAGGCGGACCTCCCGAGTCAGGGGGGCACCCAGCAAGCGGTGTGTTAAGGAGCCTTCCTAGCAATTCACATGCACCTCAGGTGTGGGGAGCAGAGCCTAAGAGGGGTGAGGCCCCAAGCTCCGCGCGCATCCTAACAGCCCCCACATGAGCCAGCCTGGGGACCCCCGGGGCGGCCAGCTCTCTCCCAGCCACGCTGCCGGGAGCACAGCCCACATCAGCGGCCACGCGCTGGCGCTTCCTCCCGGGACCCCTCCCTGGCACCTCCGCCTCGCTGGGGTCCCAGGCTTTCACTTGGTTAATTAACCTGTTTGTCGAAACATTAATACGTGAACACAATAACTGGCTTCCACAGCCCCAGGGAGGCTGTCATAAAAAAGGAAATCTCCTTCCCACCGTCCTTCCGCGTCCTCTCCGCAGAGGCAGCCACCGCCAAGCTTCTGTGCCTTTTCCCAGAGACTCCATGTTCCCGGCCCTCGCACTCACTCCAGAAGCCACTCCAGTCTCCACCTGGTCTTTTCCTTCCGCTTAATATACGAGGGAGCTCACACAAACCTCCATTTTCATGTATTCCCTGTCTGAGAACACATAATCGAGCCAGGCCCCGACGGATAAGCATTTTGGTTGCTTTCCATCTTTCCCATTTACGTGCAACGCTGCACTCAGTATCTTGTACATTTATCTTTACCCCAATGGCCGAACACGGAGGTCTCCAGATTTGTGGGTTTCACAGACTACGTAAGACATCAAGGGGCTGAAACAAGGCTGCCTACTTATTTTATCAACTAAGAACTTAAAAAAAAAAAAGGTAATACATTTATCATCGCCCGTTTCATAAAGAAAAATCATTCTAGCACCTACGTGTAAGAAAGAGGGTTTTTTAGAGGCAGTAGGTTGAAGGCCTGGTTCTGTAGAACACCCAGCATTTGTAAGTTACTACAGACCTGTGGCGACTCCATGGCGGATCGGTTTCAGCAGGATCCTTCCAGGGAAGCAGGGAGCCAGGGTCATCCACCCACATGCACGCACCCCGCCAGCGCCCCGTGGCTCACCCACCCACCGCCCCGAGGGCTCATTTTGTAATGGGGCTCCAGCAGGCGTCTCCATTCTGTTTTTAATGATGGGCCCGGTCCCAGGTGTTTCTAATGTAGAGGAAGCCGCTCCTGGGGCCACTGAGTTGCTGGGAGAAGGTGCTTAAAGCAGGTAATTTCAAGCAGGTGCTTAAAGAGCTTAGCCAGGCGATTGGACAGCTGTTTCATTTTCAAGGAAATCCATTAACAAGTGGTTCTGAGCTCTATTAATTGCCAGTTGCTCTGTAATCTGATTGCTCCCGTGGTCCCATTATCCAGGTGTCCAGGTGTTCAAATGGCTGGAAAACAGGACGGCGTCTGCCCCACCTTCCCAAAGTGCCAGGCCTTTCATCTCTTCTGCGTATTGGCGGATGGACCCTGCAGATGGCTCCTAATCCACGCCCTGGATGCTTCCTCTGAGGGCAACAGTGCCGTCACCTGGGAGCCAGGACCTGCACTGTCACCACGTGACCGGAAGACACACTAAAGCACTGAGAGGCACTGGCCTTGAACAGAGCTCCGCCGAGACCCAGGACGGTGCGGGGTAAGGGGCCCACAGTCAGAGTGAATTCGGGGACAGTGTGCGATCAGACAGCTGGCTGTGGGTCTGTTTATAGGACCCTAAGATGCTTTGTCTCTCTAGGCCTCAGTTTCCCCATCTGCAAAATGGGGGTAAGACTAGAAGCTGCGTCCTAGGAGGTGTTCAGATGATTAAATACACTCAATGAACTGAACGTAAGGCTTCCTATATCAGGGTGGGCCACAGAAGAGGTTCTTTAAACACGCGATGCTTTTATCCCTGCTCCAAAAAGAAAGGGACTCAGGAGCCACTATCTTCCCAGCCCTGACCACCCGAGACCCAAGTCCGTGGTTGGGAGGCTGTCCTGGCAGGTGGTTAAACAGAGTCCAGGGCTGTAAGTCAGGAATGGTGTATTCACCGGCGATGCTGACACGCGGTCCACGGCGCACCTACAGAGAACGGTGCTGCGGTCCCACTGCTCAGAGGACGAGCCGCATCGCCTGGGAGCCTGTGACAGGTGCAGGGTCGCAGGCCCTCCCCGGACTGTGGACTCAGGGTTTGCATTTTAACAAGATCCCCAGGGCCAGGCATTGCCCTAGGGCCTAGACCCGTGGTCGGCAAACTGCGGCTCGCGAGCCACCTGCGGCTCTTTGGCCCCTTGAGTGTGGCTCTTCCACAAAATACCACGGCCTGGGCGAGTCTATTTTGAAGAAGGGGCGTTAGAAAAAGTTTAAGTTTATAAAAAATTTGTCTCTCAAAAGAAATTTCAATCGTTGTACTGTTGATATTTGGCTCTGTTTGCTAATGAGTTTGCCGACCACTGCCTCAGGGTGTCCCTCAACCTGGGCTCACTGCAGGGGAAGTGCGGGGACACAGCCAATGAGTGCGGCCCCTCCCGCCTGCTACCTGCCCCGCCCCTTCTTCAGAAGACAGGTGCTAGCTGTCGTCCTCCAGGGTTGAACCGGATTTTTCTGGAACGGATCTTGTCTTATTTCCTGGGGCTGCGCTAACCAGGTACCACAAACTGGGTGACTGATACTGAGCTTCTGCCTCCATCCCATGGGACCCCTGCCCACCTCTGACCATGGCCCCTGCAACAGACTTCTGCCTCCAGAACCTGCCCCCTTTGGGGCCACTCTGTGCTCTCGGGGTGGTGGTGGCCATGGGGACGCTGCTCAGAACTCTCTCAAGAGAGCACCCGCAGCGTCTCTGCTCGCAGCCGGAGCGGAGCAGGCAGGGCCGCCGGGCAGGCCACTCTGGCCCATGTCCGGGCTTCTGCACAGGGTGGTCTTCCCACCGGGGCTCCCGTGGGCCGGGCTGACGTCCTCCTTGCTGCCCTGCCGGCTGCGGCACTTCCCACCCAGCCTCCTTCCTCTCGCTTCTCCTTTCTCAGTGAGACCCGCGCTGTGGGCGGAAGGTTCTCCCGGGTCCACCACGTCGTGTCCTACCCTGTAAGCCTCTGGCACCCGTTTCCTGTGGGACCTGAACGAGCACAGAGTCCAACTTGGCTTCGGCTCAGGGCTCAGGTGGGTGTGTCTCCATGTGCAGGAACAGGGCCCGAGAAGCACGGGCGGCCACAGCGTGACAAGGCCCCACCGCAAGCAGCCGCAGACCCCGTGTTTCTCTCCCTGACACCCTTGCTCTCTCCCCTCTCCCCGCTCCAGTCCCCTGGCAGGTCTGTTCTCCCTCCTGCACCTTTTCCGTGCCCTTTCTCATACAAATGTAGCCCATCCCCTGATCAGAACTCTAGAGATCTGAGAGCAGGCCAATCCATCAACCTGGCGTCAGTCCCACTTGGAAGGGCCGAGAGGGACACGCATGCTTTTTTGTTGATATTTTTTCCTGTCCTGTGGACACAAACTTAATGATTACGATACCTTTCTTTAATAACGCACTTCTTTGTTACTACGAAGCATCCGTTATGTGTGTGTGACTATTTGCACAGGAAACCTGAGGAAGGCACCTCTTGACCAGGGGTGGTCCCCAGACCACACCCTCAGGAGCCCTGTCTTAGCCCTGGTCCCCATTACTCCTCTCCCTCTCCTGAGCCGTCCTTGGAAATGAGACAACAGCAGCTGCAGCCTTGTTTGCACAGAAGCATCTCAATCCTGGGAGAAGGGTTCTCTCCTCTCCTGCTCTTCCCTACCTCCTCCTTCACCTCCTCCCTCACCTCCTTCCTCACCTCCTCCCTCACCTCCTTCCCTACTTCCTCCCTCACCTCCTTCCCTACCTCCTCCCTCACCTCCTCCCTCACCTCCTCCCTCACCTCCTTCCCTACCTCCTCCCTCACTCCTCCCTCCTTCCTCCTCCTCCCTCACCTCCTTCCCTACCTCCTCCCTCACCTCCTCCCTCACCTCCTTCCTCACCTCCTTCCCTCCCTCCTCCCTCACTCCTCTCTCACCTCCTCCCTCACCTCCTCCCTCACCTCCTTCCCTACTTCCTTCCTCACCTCCTCCCTCACCTCCTTCCCTACCTCCTCCCTCACCTCCTTCCCTACCTCCTCCCTCACCTCCTCCCTCACCTCCTTCCCTACTTCCTTCCTCACCTCCTCCCTCACCTCCTTCCCTACCTCCTCCCTCACCTCCTTCCCTACTTCCTTCCCTACCTCCTCCCTCACCTCCTCCCTCACCTCCTTCCCTACTTCCTCCCTCACCTCCTCCCTCACCTCCTCCCTCACCTCCTGGCAGCCCACGGGTCTGCGTCCATCTTTTGTTCAGCAGCGCAACCAAGATGAGAGTGTAAGCAGATTCTGTGCAAATCCTCCTGAGAAAGCACAACCCACCTCCACCAGCCCAGCCAGCCAAAGACCCAGACCTTCCGGAACCTCCATCTCGGGACAGTCATGGGACGCCCCCGGCGGGAGCTACTGGCCCGCGTTCCAGCGCCTTTGCGTGAAGGCCTTGGGCCTTGAAGAGCCACTGGGATATTATTTTCTTTGTCAGGACAGAGAGTTCCTGGTTCTTTCTATAAATGGCCAGCCCCACTGCGGAGGTGACAATTCCAGCCCCTGGGCAGCCCACCAGGTGGGAAACGGGAAAGAAGCAGCTGTGGCTTTAAGGCTGTGCTACAACGGCTCCCGGGGCTTTCCGGTGGGGGCCTGAGCTCAGCTCAGAGAAACACGGCTGCTTCCCTGTGGCTTTGCCTGCGTGAATCTTAGGTAACTGGTTGGAAAGAAGAGGCTCTCGGGTTCAGCCATGGCTTTTGAGCCAGGATTTTTTTTGAATGCATAGGAATACCGTGGAGAAGGAGGGCACCTGATGTCACCTATGTAAGAACTGGTGCTCAGAAAAACCTAGGAATTGTGCCAAGCCGCATGGTTGGAAAGGGCAGGGCCATGGCTGGGGCTGGGTCTCCTAGTTCACATAGAGCAAGGTGGCTTGTCTGGCCACCCATGAACTGATTCAAGTATTTTCCAACCAAGGTCTGTTCTTTGGGCAAATATGGTTTGTTGCTATTTTAAAATACAATAATACCAAGCACACCGATTGCATGTATTCTGTGCTGGGCACTGACCTGAGACCTTCACCAGCAGTCATTCATTTATTCATAGCCACAATGTACGAGGCAGCTTCAGGCATTATCCGAGTATTAGATCCGAGGAAACCGAGGCACGGAAAGGCTAACTGACTTGCTTGAAACCACACAGGGATGTCTGAGCTGGGATTTACACTTGGGCATTTGCTTCTGGAATCGATGTACTCACTCACTGCCCTCTGCTACGGAAAAGAGAAAGGAAACACAAAGAGAGGAGAAGCGGGTTTGGCTCCTGAACAGGATCAAAACCCACAGAATTGAAGGGTGAAAATCCCCTTGGCCTATAGCACCAAAAACTGTTTGGGATGCACTCAGCATCAACCAGAGACAGCAGAGCCTCTAGGTAAAGAGGGAGAGAGGGCGAGGAACCAAGCTCTGCAGACCTACTAGCTAAGTGACCCCGGCTAAGTCTTTAACTGGCCTCAGTTTGCTCACCTGTAAAATGGGGATAGGAAGACCTACGTCATAATGTGGGTGTTAAATGAGTGGAGCTCTTAGAACAGTGCCTTGGCTCTTCTTAAGTGCCGGCAGTGATTACCTTTTGTTATGTCTGTTTTCTGCTCAGCTTGGCGCTCCCACCACACCACCACCACCACCTCCCCTTGGAGTGAATTTGTGGGATAATGCAGCCCCCAGTCAGAGCTTCCCAGGCTGACTTAGTGACATCCATGTGTGGTCCACAGAAGCTTATGATTATGACTATGACTGTTTAAGAAGTCATAAAGGAGTCGCAACTGTATCTGTGGGTAATTTCTCTCATTTCAACACCAAAGCCCTGGGTATGGACGCCCTCAAAGAGAAAACTAACGTGGGCTCCTCCGTATGTTAACACAATGAATTTCAAGGTTCAGGAGCTGGAGACTGAAAGGGCCCATGGAGAGCCCATTTCTCCATATTCATTCACTCATTGATTGATTCATTCATTCATTGATTCATTCAACAAATGTTTCTTGGAGCACCTACTATATGCCAGGCACTATGCTAAGCACTGGCAAACAGTGAGTGGGCAAACAGAACTTTCTAAATGGCCACACACCATCAAACCATGTACCCCCCACACAATCACTGAAGTGCTGTGAAGGAAAATACACGAGGGCCAGGAGAAAGTGTCACGGAGGCTGGGGCCTGGTCCTTCCTAAGGAAGTAGGAGTTAAGCCTGAAAGATGGGAAGGAGGATGGACAGAAGAGAACATCAGTCCGGGCTGCAGGAAGGCTTGGGGCGGAGAGAGGGCTGGGTCTGGGGAATTGAAACGAAGCAAGTGTTAGTGAGTGAGTGAGCAGGTCAGGATAGGTGGCTACAGACGTGAACCAGATCGGCTTATGAGAGGCCTGGGAGGACAAATATTCTTGGAACAACAGAAAGTTATTACAGGTTTTCAACACATGACATGCTAAGATTTGAATTTCAGAAACCTCACCCTGGCTACTATATGGACGACCCATAGGAAGAGTGGAAACCTAGTGAAGGACAGTGGGGGCTTGGATTAGAGTGCTGGCAATGGAAGTGAGCTGCTTTTATAAAATCAGTAGGACTTGGTGATACACGGGACACATGAGTAAGGAGGTAGGGTAAAGGATGCCCCCTGAGTTTCTGGTACGTGCATCTTGGAATGTGGTGGACTCTTTCACTCAGGACAGTGACAGGAACAAGGTGTAGTTTCTCAGCTTCCCGTCTCCTGAAAATGTTTTGCTGTTTCTCCAGCAGTCATCAGATGAGATGCAGCCAAAACCACATCAACTTGCGTTTTCATAGTCTCTGTGCTTTATTTAAACTGTCACAATATGGAGAGAGTTACTATGCTTCAGCATGGGAGCAGTGAGTCAGGACTGGGTCAGGACTATATTACAGAGGCCAGTAGGTCTTTTTATTTGGAAAGTCAGACTTCCACTTGGACAGCTGACACTAAAACACCCTGTTTTAAGCTCTCCACATCAGAAAGAAAACCTTGTGCTTTTCCCAAAGCTTCTTTCCTGGCCAGCAGATTTATTATAAGAGACAAGAACGTGCATTATGTTTTTGAATGCTTCCAATAATCCTATGGGAGAGGTACCATTATATGTTTACAAGCCATGGAAACCAAGGCTCAGAGATGATAACTCTCTGGCCCAAGACCAGCCATCCAGTAAGCAGTAGATAGGGAATTCAAGGACATGGTATTCTCCAGATTCTCTCTCTGCCCTGTGGCCCACGAAGCTGATCTCCATGAGCTCATCCCTCGGCCTCCCTTGGATTTGGCCGACGGGAAGCACCAGCAGGAGATGAGAGGCTGGGAGGAGAGACCTCCAGGGTGTTTATGCTCTGTCCACACTGGGCTTGCTTGGGCAGTGGCTTCATTCTTTGGCCATGACCACAGCTCCTTTGGGTCAACTTCTCTCCGATGCTGCGATGCTGGTAGATTCTCCCCTCTTCCCTGCTCAGGCCAGGGGCTGCCTGGCTGCCTGCTGCAGCTTGTGGGGGTTTCTCAATCCCGTTGCGCTTCCTTCGTTCCATTCCCTCGAGGAGCCCTTCAGGTGCACCGCCCTTTCCCGCTGACCTTGACTAATACAAACGCAGCTTACATGGACTCAGCGCTGCTCATGTCCCCCAACCCCCCGTACCCTGAATGGGCCAAGAGCCTCCTCACCCACACACTCCAGTTTCTCCTTCCAAAGCTGCACTATAGCTCTCCCTCAGGGCTGCCTACGTAGCTGGCCACCATCTCCGCACCATGGCCACCCTCAGACCCTCCGTGAAACCCAAGATCATCAAAAAGAGGACCAAGAAGTTCATCCGGCACCAGTCAGACCAGTATGTCAAAATGAAGCATAACTGGCGGAAACCCAGAGGCACCGACAATGGAATGTGTAGAAGACCCAAGGGCCAGACCTCGATGACCCAGCGTCGGCTGTGGGAGCAACAAGAAAACAAGCACATGCTGCCCAGTGGCCTTTGGAAGCTCCTGGTCCACCGCGCCCAGGAGCTGGACGTGCTGCTGATGTGCATCAAACCTGACTGTGCGGAGATCGCGCCCATTTCCTGAAAGAACCGCAAAACCGCTGTGGAAATAGCCCTGCTGGCCCTCAGGGTCACAATCCAATGCCGGGCTGCGCAGCAAAGAAAAGGAAGAGACGGCTTGTGTGCACATTGGAATTGCGTTAATAAAATCATAATATTCTGTTCAAAAACAACCGCCTTCACTGTATCTGTCAGCTTTCTAAGTCACATCCTCTGTTCTAGGACTGTCTGTCCTCCCACCCGAGTTGCTTCAGTAATGTTCCAATATGCGCCCCTCCTTCGTTCCCTTTGCCTCGGATCCAAGCTGCCCACCCCTGTCTGGTTTACCTTCCTTTCCTATGGCAATCGAAATGTCATCCAGCCACTGAGAAACCTTTAGTAGCATGGGAGAAGGAGCACGGGTTTCAGAGTCAGGCAGACCTGGGTTTCCTCCCTGAACCTCAGTTGTCCTCACCTGAGAAATGGGCGCAGTAATACTTGCCTACCTTGTTGTCGTTTCAAGTGTACTCATGGACCGGCAGCATCAGCATGGTCTGAGAGTGTGTGAGAAATGCAGAATCTCAGCCTCCAGCGCGATACCTGCTAAATCAGAATCCACATTTTCACAAGATTCCCCAGGAAATAGGTGCACACATTTAAGTCCACAACACTTGCTTGGAGAAATAAAATATAAAGTTTCTGGTTCACTATTGACTTAGAGAAAGGTGAGTTCCCTTCCCCTGTCTCTCTTTATGCCCACAGGAAGGTAGAAACGCCACGCCCTCCACCTTTGATCATGATGGACCCCAAGGAGCTAGCCATGAACACGGTGCCTGGCCTTGGCGTGCGTGATCTCCTTTCGTCCTCACAGTGCCCGCTGCCGTAGCAACCATGTTACAGCCTGGCCGGTGTGGCTCCGTGTTTGAGCCTCAAACTATGAACCAGGAGGTCACGGTTTGATTCCTGATCAGGCCACGTGCCTGGGTGGTGGATTCGATCCCCAGTGTGGGGCATCCAGGAGGCAGCCGATCAATGATTCTCTCTCATCACTGATGTTTCTCTCTCTCTCTCCTTCTCCCTTCCTCTCTGAAATCAATAAAAATAAATTTTGGGGGAAAAAAAAAGAAAGAAAGAAACCACGTTACAGATGAGGAAACAGATGCTCAGAGAGGTTCCAAGTTCACCGTGGCCAAGGCAGGCCAGGGGACCAAATCTGACTCCCAGCCCTTGTTCTAACCACTATGCACTCCTCCCTTGTTCACCCGAGCCGCTGCTCTTTGAGATCCTAAGCTGCTTCCCAACAGCTACAGCTGCTCCTGCTCTCATTCACTCGCTCGCTCACCAACCCACGACCTCCCAGGCTGGGGGAGGCCCATCGTGGCGCCGGTTCTGGGAACTCTGGACAAGCACGCCCTCCAAGCCGAGGAGCCGGAACTTGAACAAAGAAACACAAAATGTTACCAACTTGCAAATTTATGGGCAATCTGGCCCCTGGATTTGCATTTTGGGCACAGTGTCCTTTTGTCCAGTCTGCTGGCTGAATCACCCCATTCGGGTCCTCTCATTCACGAGCGAAGCCAGGACAATCCCTGGGACAGTGAGTGTGACACGGGCGCTGACCTTGCTGAAAGGAGCGCCGGTCTCGGCGTCACTGAGAGGAATTCCCAGGAGGCCGAGGACCTGACCACTCCTGGAAGCGCCTTCCTCGGCTGCTCAAATCCCCATCTCTATATGTGGGAGCGCCGGTGTCTCCGCCCACGCACGCTCGGTTCCGTCCAGTGGGGAGGCCTGTCTGTCCAGCGGGGAGGCCTGTCTCCGGGACACCAGCCGTTTCCTGCAGCCGTGGCAGAGGCGGCGTGGGCTCTGACAACGCCATCGCCAGGGGAGGGATGTGGGCCGAGGGCCAGGAGCAGGGAGGAAGCCCCACAGCCCAGCAGCTGCTGGAAATGCCACTGCGGATGCTGCACCGCGAGCGTGACCTTACCGCTGAAGTAGCACCGTGACTTCACGTTCACTCTACAGAACTATAAGCATGGTTATTTGTTCCTCATGAAAGTAATATAACTACCCTAAGGAACAAAAAGCAAGAACACACACACACTCACACATTGTGTCGGGGTCCCTCAGGCCACCCCCAAATTCAGAGATTCGCTATAAAGACCCATGTGCACTCATGGCTAAGCTTTATTTCAGCAGCAGTCAGATCACACGCAGCCAGACCGTGAGGGGAACACCCAGAGGTGAAGTGTTAGCAGCGGAGGGTCACGTCCCTCCACGAGGGCATGCTGAAGCCCTAACCCACAACCTGATGGCACTGGGAGTTGGGGGGGCCTTTGGATGAGGCCAGGAGGGCAGGGCTCCCGCGACGAGATGAGTGTCCTCTGAGGAGAGACGACAGCTCCCGTCTCCCCTCCACGTGAGCACCCAGGGAGAAGGTGGCCCCCTACATGCCCGGAAGAAGGCCCACCAGGAACCAAACCTGCTGGTACCTTGATCCTGTGCCTCCAGCCTCCAGAATGTCTGTTGTTTAATCCTCTCCGTCTATGGCGTTGCCTCCTCGCAGCCCCAGCGGACGGGACCTGGAGTCTAGAGGAGCCCACGCGCAGGCTTCCTCCGCGCCCTCTCCCATGAGCGGCGACCCAGAGCGCGCTCTTCCCACAGCGACAGGAGCCGCGTTCCTGCCCAGGGAGCCCACTGCAGACTCAGAGCCAGGGTTTACTGGGCCTGGTCACCTAGGCACCCGTCTGCCTGGCACAGACCAGGACTCCAGATTTCCACAAAGAAAACAGGTGTGCAGCATGAACCACAGGTGTGCGAACAGATTCGGCACAGTAATAAAGCATCCTTATCAGTCAGGAGATGCAGGGAACAGTCATCCACGTTCCCAGACGGCCGGCCAGCCGAGGGCCAGCCTTGTAAGCAGGCTTTCTAAGGAGAGCCTCTCGGATCTGCCCCGTGAACTCTTTCTGTACCAGCACACACACCCGTAACCTTGCCCCTGCCCACACTCCCACGGGTCGCCCTCCTTTCAACCCCAGGCAAGGCTCCGCAATGGATGGCCTCGGAACACCCGGGAAAGAAGTAGTCAGTATCCCCTAGGAACCAGCAAGAAATAACAACAGTAACAATAATTTGCATCACTACATGCTGGGTGGCCAGATTATGATGATCTCTGAACGCATAATAATCTGGCCGCTCAGTGTACTTCTCTTGAGTACCTCATTTATTTGATATCAAAGATGCTATAAATCGTGCACCCGATCAGTTTTCCCCTTTGCACCGGCTGATGGGAAGCTCAGGGCAAATAGGTGGTTGATCCCCAGCAAAAGTCTAGAATACTTTTGGTACCCGTTTGAGACACAAATACACGGAGTGGCCAGATTATTACGCGTTCAGAGATCATCATCATCTGGCCACTCAGTGTAGTGTCCTTACAGCAGCCTAGTGGGGTAGGAAATATTGTTATTCCCATGTTACAGCTGAGAGCAGCTGAGGCTCAGAGAGGTTAGGTGACTCACCAAGGTCACACAGCCCTTCAGCGGAGATGCGGTGACCCCCACCCAGGCCTGCCCTCCCGCTCGCCTGACCTCCTAACCAGTGCGCTAAGGGCAGCACGCCAGCTCGCTTCCTTCCTCCTCCAGCAGGACTCGCCGGGCCATTAGCCAGAAAAACGCAACAGACACAGTGAAACGGGATGTGAAAGAACTTCCATGGTTTCCTTGACATTTAACTCGGTGGATTCCAAAGTATCGTAAGACGGCTCTCAGCAGGAAGTGACTGATGCACGGGCAGGTAGGCTTGGTGTGGTCCTGGTCAGCCAGTCCTCCAACCCGTCACACCCCATCAGCCCCAGCCCGCTGCCTGGGATGGGAGGTGCTCCCCAGGCAGCAGAGACGAGCCAGCGACGGAGCCTCTGTTATAGACACTGCCGACCTCCCCGTCCATTCTAACCCCAACAACTCCGCCGCCATACACAGGTGGGCTCGATCCCGTCCAAGGAGCGAGGCGTGCATGTCTTCCTTTGCTCCCTGGAGGTTGTACGAAGGGTTGGATGGGAATATTGACCTCGTAGTGGAGAATGAGGACAGGATTCAGTTGATTGCACAGTGAATTAAACATAACAATAGACACCAAAGGGCAGAGGTGCAGACATAGTGATGAGAGGTGCCAGTGATGATTGCCAGCCCCTCCCCCCCCAACAACCCCCTTCCCCCCACACACACACACATCCTGTTCTGTGATGAGCCCCTGAGCTGCACTGGGCGAAGAGAAAGTTCTCTCTTTGCTCTGACCTGGTCCAGACCCCCTTTCCTCGCGGTGGTGCGCTTGTGTTAGGCCCTTCGGGTTCTGGGGCTGCACTGCCCTACCCAGGCGCTGCCTCCTGGACACCCCTCTGTCTGCACTTGCCCAGCAGCACGGCCTTTAAAGGAGTTTGCCCCCAGCTCCCACCTCACCCTGGACCCCCTGCTAGACGCCTGCGCTAGGAATGCCTTCCTCTCCCTTTATTTAGCCACCCTGAGCTGTTCCTATCCTCTGAGTCTCCCTGGCCTGTGGCTGCCCCCTGGGATGCAGTTCCAGGAAAAGTTCTGAAATGCCTTTCCTTCGAGCGGGAGGGACACCTTTCCCATCAGCCCGTCTTGCTCCAGGTTCTTTGGCTGCAGGGCCCACAAGCCTAGGGCCGGCTCTGTGGCGGTCCCCCTGTACAGCGGCCCGGGGCCCGGGCTGGGAAGGGGCCCGGGCTTGGTCTCACGCTCTGCTGTCACCACCCTGAAATTCTTAACCATGTTTGACAAGGGGCCCGTGGTCTCCTTTTGCACTGAGCCCCAAACATGATGGCTCCTGCATAAAGAATGTGGGCAGGCACCCCAGGGCCAGGGGCTGGGCCTGGAAAGCCAACGGGATCCCAGGAGGCTTCTCTCTCTGTCTCTCTCTCCGCCCTCCCCTCCTCCCCCCGCCCTCCGCCTTATTCTCTCTCTCTGAGTGAGTCAACGCCCGACGACGCCAGCCCCATCAGAGGTTTCGCCTCCTCTGTTCCAGAATCCGTCCGATGACAATTTCATAGGGCAGAGACGCTGACGGGCCAGCTGGGACCAGGCGTCCAGCGCCGCTTCAGTCAGTTCTGGCTAAGGCACCGGGTCCCTCGGCACCAACCGGCTTCCACGCAGAAGCGGAAAACAGAGTCAGCAGTTGGCACAAACAAGTCTGCCCTGAAAATTCCTGTGAGACCCATTCAACAGCCCCCCTCCCCCGCCCACCCTCCCCCAACTCCGCCCAGCGGCTGTAGCAGCCCGAAGTTCGGTCACTGCGTAACCACCTCCGGCTCACTCTCCCGCGAGCTTGCCTTCTAAGGAGGTCCTCAACATGTAGTTGGTGATGGATGAGTTGACCTTCGACCTCCAGTCCATTTCCAGGGGAGCTATTGATCTGGGGAAACTCATATCGGCTCTCGTCATCTTCTCTCTCCTCCGGTTTAAAAGCAAACCAAGCCAAACAAACAGAACTTCACAAAGAGGCCGGGCGGCCAACAGCGCACACGTCTGTGAAAACGGCCCGTCGGGAGAGAAACTTCACACGCGCACCCGTGCACAAGGCACAATAGAAGGTGCAGCTTCTAAGACGCTGGGAGCAAGCTATACATCTTCGGCCCCTCCAGTCTGACCCGTAGGCACTCAGTGCAAAGCTTTCTCTGGGGGGCGGGTTCTGTGCAGGGCAGATAGCGGGCTCCCCAAAGGAAGCCGATTAGACTCTGGGAAATAAATCTTCTTTGCTTCCTTCCTCTCCGAGATGATTAGGAGGAAAGTGTCCCCGCGGTCCTCACCGGGAACAAAGGCCCTGTGTCCGGCGGGGCACCCCCAGCTGACCTCTCATGCATTATGAATCACGACCTCATGGTCACTTCAGAAAGCCGCCGCGCTCTGAATGGCCACTGCCCGTCCTCGCTGCACACAGCAGGAGCCCCTGGGCCCCTTCAGGCTGCTGTGCCCCCACTTGGCCCTCACCAGCCCAGGGGACTGCCCCCCCCCCCCTCCCGGCCATCAATCCCAGCCAGGCCCTCTGCTGATGCCGCCCTGACCGGTGCCTCGGGCTGCAGGGTCCCTTCTCTGGAAGGCTCCTCACTCCCTCTTGACGGTCCTCCCCTCCCCATCTGAGGGGCCTGGACCTGCAGGGAGGCCCACTACCTAAGCGGGGGGATGAGCACAGGATTTGGGGGCAGACACAGCAGTCCTCAAATCTGCCCGCTTCCCAACTACCACACGGGAGGTTACTTCCAAGCTCCCTGCCCCGTTTCCTTGTCGGCTAAAAGGGGGTGACGACAATAATGCTGATATCATGGGGGTGGCCACGTGAGTGTGGGATAAACTCTAGCCACGCCGGCTCTGTGGGCCCAAGGGGGGGGCTCCAGGAACCAGTGGGTGGAGAGCAGCAGGTGCCCTCGTTATGGCAGGGTAGTAGTCCGTTGTGTAAATGCACCACAGCTCTGTCATCCACTCATGTACTGAAGGGCATTCGGGCTGCTTCCAAATCTTGGTTATTGTACATAACGCTGCAGTGAACACAGGGACGCACATATGGAGGAAAGGGAGCCCGCTGGTGGGAGTGCAGATTGGTGCAGCCACTGTGGAAAGCAGTATGGCGTTACCTCAAAAATTAAAAACGGAAGCTACTAGTAGGCCGTGAGGGCTCAGGGAGAATGCTAAATCCAATCTAGACCGAAGGTTGGAAACGCCGCCCGCAGGCCTGATCTGCCTGCTGACTGTTTTCCTTGGCTTGACTGGTTTCCTTGTTTAAACAAATGCCAATTGTTTTCTGTCACCATAAAAAAAAGGAAGATTTCAGACGACATTTCTCTTCCTCCAAACGCTTGCCTTCTTTGGACCCAGCAATTCCACTCCTGGGCTAGATGCGATAGAGATGTGTTCCTGTAGACCCGGCCGGTGTGCTCAATGGTTAGAGCGTCATCCACGCACCGAAGGGCGGCAGGTTCGATTCCTGGTCAGGGCACATATCAGGTTGCCAATTCCGTCCCAGGTCAGGGTATGTGCATGAGGCAACCGATCAATGTTCCTCCCTCACACTGATGTTTCTCTCCTCTCTCCCCCCTGAGTGATTTATCATTTGTCCCCAAATTGTAAAGTGGAGAGAAAGAAGCTGGACACAAAAGAACACCCTGATCACCCTGTGGGTGAAGTGTTCACATAAACCAGCGAAGCGGATGTCCTGCGTTAGAGGTCAGGACAGTGGTCACCTCCGGAGATGGGGAGGAGAGGTGGGGGCGCGGGGATGTGGGGGACCAGGCATGCTCTGTTTCATGATCTGGTTGCTGACCTGTGTGCTCAGTTTCCAACAATCCATCCAGCCATACACTTTTGATGTGAACATCTTTTTCAGGTATGAATGTTACACATTCATAAAATGACATTTTATTAAAATGACAAAAGTCAGTATGATAAACTCTTCACATTAAAAAAAAAAAAAATCCAGAAGTCCTGTTTTCTCTTGAAAACTCCGAAGCTCCAGAAACGTAAGCCCTCGTGGTCCGGGAAGGCTGGTGCCGGTCTCCTGGGCTGGCTTGGCCCCGGGCACAACCTCCCTTTCTGCCTCCCTCACTTCTGAGCGAGGAAGCTGAGACTCAGAGAGAGGAAGTGGCTCGCGGGGCCCACACGCCCATGTGGGTGGCAGAGTGGTGGCTGGAACTTCTGTTTCAGGCCCTGGGGCCACCACCCCAGCAGGTCGGCTGAGTTCATCTGGGCTGGAAGGGGGAAAGGGCACGCGCGCGGTGAAGCTGACGTCTCATTAGGACTGCGGTGAATGGAGGCAGCAGGTCCTTCCCCTCTGGATTCTAAATCCATTGACTTCTGGGCAGGAGCTGGGTTCAAGCCAGTTGCTCTCGATTTTTCTCTCATGTTTAAAGTAACTGGGACCCACTGAGAAAGGGGTACTGACCCCCTGGCGAGGCCTACGCTGACGGGTGACTTTGCCAAGAGCAGGAGCATTGGGTACCCTCCCTAAGGTCTGGGAGACCTGTGGGCACTGCTGCAGGCAGGTGTCCCCTGGGCATCACAGTGACCGGGAAATGGAAAGTCTCGGGTTCGGCTCCTTCCATGACCTGTCCTGTCATTGCAGCCAGTCCTATGGGGGTGACTGCCCGGAGCAAAGACAGTGGGGGCGTCAAATAGTCACCCCTCCCTCGTGCCTGAAATTCCACCAGGGAAGCGTGCCTCCCATTATCACTGCTCTTCCCCGGAAGGGCACTGCTTCACTATTATCAGTCCCTGGCCCCTCACGTGGAGGAAGGACCTGGGAGCCAGTGCTCCGAGGTGGAGGCCAGATCCTGAGATCTGGGGGCGAGGGAGGACTGGAGGAGGGGGTCCAGGGAAGACACGAGTCCCTCCACACACAGCTACTGAGCACTTTCTGTGCTCCGTGAGGCCCTTGCCCTCCAGAGAGGGCACTGGAGGGACGAAGGGCTATAAGGGAGTGATAGACAAATGCCCTGGGCACACAGGAGAGAGAGCAAATCACACAGGTGGGAAGAAGTGTCAAGAGCGGCTTAGCGCGCTAAGCCTCAGTTTCCTTAGCTGCCAAGAGAGGCGACTATGCGTGGCCACTGAGGAGGGCTGTTGTGAAGCCCGGATGAGAAAGTCAGGGAGAGCACTAAGCATGGTGCCTGCACCCAGTAGGTGCTCAATAAATGCCAGAGGGAGGAGGGGTTATGGCTGCCCCTAGCGCTGGCCCCTGCCTGGTGGCTCCCACGGACAGTCTTACCAGCTATGTATTGTTGGCCCAGACACTGGCAGCTGGCCACACCCCCATCTCTACTTGGTCAATTCAGTCCCCTAGCCTAGAAGCCCCAAGAGAATGGGAACCTCGGTATCTCCCCAATGTATCCCCAGCAGCTAACGCAGTGCCTGCACATGGCTGACACTCAGTATTTGGCTGACACTGAAGGAAGGAAGGAAGGAAGGAAGGAAGGAAGGAAGGAAGGAAGGAAGGAAGGAAGGAAGGAAGGAAGGAAGGAAGGAACCTTCCAAGGCTGGCTCAGATGGCATCTCCTCTCTGATTGCTGCCTCCCCTGGGCTCCTGTACCCCTGTATCCTTCAGACACCCTCATACCCCAGTGGTCTCTCGGCACCAAAAAAGAATGCGTTGGTTCTTTGAGGGCAGGAACAGTGCTTTCTCACCCTCCCAGGGCCTGTCTCTGCGTGTGGGCTCAGAAGGAATACATGAATGAAATGAGTCAACGGCTGATAAAGGCGGTGAAGCAGGGAGGGAATGAGGAGGTGAGTGATTAGATGATAAACCCATGAGTGTTGAGCCTCTGGCTTGTGGCCATCGGGAAGCCTTGCTTCCTGTGTCCTCTCTCCCCTCCCACCATCCGTATCTACTTCTGTAGCCAGATCTCCCTCTGCCTCCCTTACAAGGACATGTGTGATTACATAGGGCCACCTGGATAACCCAGGGCACACACCGCGCCCCCCACCCCCACCCCAGGTCAAGAATCTCAACTGAATCACACTCACAAGTCACTTTGGCCATAGAAAGTCACAGTCACAGGTCCCTATGATTAGGACCTGGACATCGAGGAGGCCATTATTCAACCTACCACAGATCTCCGCCAAATGCCCCAGATTTTGTGTGGACACCTCCTCAGCCTTCAGATTTCAGCCTACACTTCGCCATCCACAGGAATTTGAGGTCAGAGAGTCGCCCTGAGTTTGACTTCTGGGATTCCTCTGACTTCTCTCTTTCTAGCTTCCCTGAGCCTCCGTCAGCAGGTAGTCCATACAATGTAATGTATGCAGTCAATGCCCACAAAACGCCCAGCACATCCCAGGCATATAATCAACCCTGGCTCTGGTCCTGCCTTGACGTTCCCCGTGGGAAACCCACCATTGGGGTCCCTGCAAACGAGCAGAGCCTGAAGCACATGGCCTCCCGCAGACCTCTTCATTCAAGGTCCCCTGGACGGATCTCCCCGTTTCCGGGCACGACACAGGGTGCATTTCTACAGAAATGCTGATGGAAGGGCAGCTTCTGTGACTGTGTATTTTAATACATTCCAGTAAATACACAGCAACGAACACCACGACTGTTCCTCTGCATGTCCCGGCATCACAGGGAACCTGGCCAGTCTCACATCCGTCACCTTTCGGGAAGATGGACCGAATCCCAGGGGACGCTGAGAGCCACAGAAGCAGCGTCCCCCCAGGGCCACACAGCTTGTCTGAGGCAGAACCAGCATGAGAGCCAGGTCCCCACACACCCTGCTCTCTGCCGGGACCTTCTCTCCAGTGATTGCCTTTGGCATTCGGACTTCCCTTAGTTGGTGGGGTTTGTTGACTTTCAAAAGCCTGCTGGGTGAAGGCAACATGATTGCATGTGCAAGAGCACAGGTCTGGGGCCACAGGCCAGTGATACCCCTCTGGCTGGGTGACCTCTGCCCCGTGGGCGGGCCATTCCCAGTGTGGGCTCCTCACCAGCCTGGGGACGCCTCGCTCCGTGCCGACACCTGGCACCCGAAGGCAAAGTGCCCATAAGGTCATAATCACAGGGTTGAAATCAGAAACTCTGAAACCAGAGCCCAGAGCAGGGTTTCAGGATTGGTTTCAGGACTGGGACAGGAGGATACCATGAAAATGGCCTCTGGCATTAGCTTTTTTTTTTTTTTTTAACTGAAATAAAGTGCAAGTCATGAATAATTAAAGAGGTGTTGTGTCCTGTTCTTACGATGGATTTCCAGAGCATTTGGGGGTGTGCTGATGTGAGTTGTCACTACCAGGAGTCCCCAAGAGTCAGTCATCACTCCTGGGGTCCCCAAGAGTGGGTTGTCACTGCCCCAAGGGGGAACATTTATTATAAGCATCTGCAGCCTCTTCCTCCCCACCTGGTACCCTTACCCATCCCCACCCCCTCTTGCCAGGTTTATTAAAGACTAGTAGCCCTGTGCACAAATCTGTGGGCCAGTAGCTTGCCAGTAGCTCGCTGCCGCCCTCCAGTAGCTCTCTGCCCGCTGCCCCACCCTCCTGTAGCTCCCCCCGCCCCTCCTCCCCCCACCCTCCCCTCATAGCTTGCTGCCCTGCCCCCTCCTGTAGCTCTCCGCCACCCGCTTGTAGCTCGCTGCCCCACCCTCCTGCTGACCCATGATCCGGTCGTTACATGGTCAGTTGTACGCTTCATGGCATAATGGCCATTTGCATATTACATCTTTATTATATAGGATTCTTTTTACTTCAGTACAAATAACTACTGAAGTCACCATTTTGGCCTTTGGAAAAATCTACACAGCACATCTCACGAAGCCTAATCTACGCAAGTTGTGGAAAATTTCCCACATACCCTCCCAGGCCTTGTCACACTGCCAATATTTTAGGACAAAGACAGTAGCCCCATTTACTGAGCGCCCATTATGGCCCAGGTGCCCTCCTATGTGCTAGGAATAGAGAAAGGAAAGGAGCAGGACGGTGAAGAAAAGAAAGTTGTCTGAGGGGCAGAGAGGCCTGGAGGCCAGCGCCTTGGGGGCTGCACATCGCCTCTCTAAACCAGACAAACATTGGGTCCCTGCTGCCGGTCACTACTTGAGCCAATTAAGCAGCGACAGGGTTGACATATATGAGCATTTATTCCAATACTTCCAGCAGTACGGGAGAGCAGCAGGTCATCCACAAAAATCTGCTCTGCACCCCACCATAAGTCGGCTGCATGATTAATATTTCTTACCATTCTAGCTGGTTCCCCAACATTCTATTTCTGCCCCTATCACTCCTCCATAAAGAGGGAGGGAAGAAAGGAAGAGGAAAGGAAAAAGAAAGAGAGAGAGAGAAGAAGAAGAAGAAGAAGAGGAGGAGGAGGAAGAAGAGAATTGATGGGAGGAAGGGAAGAAGCGGGGAGAAAAGGGAAAAAAAAAGACAGAAGCACAGACTTTGGAGCCAACAGACTTGGGTTCAAATCCTAGTTCTGCCACCTCCTAGCTTGTGATCTTAGGCAGTGGCTTCACTTCTCTGAGCCTCAGTTTCCCCATCTGTAACACAGTTCAGCATCATATCCATTGTACATAAAAATGATACATGCATGACACCTAGTAGGCCCTCAATGAAAATGGAAGCTCCTCCTGCAAGGAAAGGGTTCTTGCTCCCCTTCCCCAAACTACCCAACCAATCTCTCACCGTGGCCCAGAGGCTTTAGGGCTGTGGGCTCCAGGGCAGGCCCAGACCTGACCCTTCTTGCAGAGATGAAACCTGAGACCCTAAATTGTGACTGCAGACCTTGCGGCTTAATGTCTATTGTCAAGAGCCTTTTAGAAAAAACTTCTAAGCAGGAGCCAGCTTTTAAGGTCCCTGAAGGCTTGTGAGAGCCAGCTTGTTAGAGCCCTGGGGAGGGCTGCCTGCACCCCCTAGAACTCTCCCGAGGGCCCCTCCCTGACAGCTGGTGTGCCCCACCCCCACCCTCCCCCTAAAGGCTGAGCCTTGTGGTCAGGGTTTCTCTCTCCCTCTTCCTCGAAGTCCAATAACAGCCCAGCCCCCAACGCCATCTCAGCACAGCCACCAGGCTGCGGAGGTCAGAGCCCTCCCCCAGCATCTGCTTGGGGCGCTCATAAATCCACCAGAATAATCCCCGCCTGGGACATCTCCCTGTCACATGGCGGGAGTGCTCGGCCCGCATTGGATATCCACCACTTTGGTCATTAGAAAAGATTACATTAGTAAGAAAAAGCTCACGATGTAACTACTCGTTTAACGACTACGATTTTAAGGCACCTCAAGGAAAACTGGTCCGCCCTCACAGGCCTTTTGATATGATGATCGTGGGAGTCATTTTCCAGACAAACTCCTTATTTGCTGTTTTGAAATATTCCTTAACGACTCTGAGAGGTCCCGGAGGCAGAGCGGAGGGAGAACCGGGAACTGCACCCGCGCAGGCTGTTCTCGAGGACGGCAAATGCCTCTGCAGCGGACCGCAGCCTGAGTGAGTTGTCTACACTGGACGTGAGCAGAGCCCCTGAGATCAGAGTCAAGCCCCCGCTGGTGCTGGGAGGTCCGGGCAGCGCACACACCAGGCAGCCAGAGGGATGGGTACCCAGGGAGGTGGCCTGGGTCAGGCTCAATGCAGAAATGATCTAAGTATTTCCAGCGGAAAGCAATTCGGTACAGGATTCGGTGCTTACAACACTGATGGCTGGAGCCGGTGCAGCTCCAAGTTCACCTGCGGGAATCAGCCCAGACACCACAGGACGGACCCACCGGGAGCTGCCATGGTCGGGAGGGTAGGGAACCAGAGAGTTGCTGAGGGAACACCCCCCCAGAGCTGCAACCCAGGGGTCAGCGCCCCACAGCTGCCCTGCACGTGCTCTGGACACCCACAAAGCTGGACACTGGACGCCAGCATCCCGGCGAGCTTGCTTGCCTCGTGAAAGCAGACACAGAGAGAGATGGACCCCCTCTCCCCTGCCTTCCAAATCTCTCGTAAATGCCTCTAATGGGCACAACCACATTTACACCCAGACCCTAGCTCTAAGAGAGTTTGGGGCATTTTTTTAAAAAATATTTTTTTATTTATCTCAGAGAGGAAGGGAGAGGGAGAGAGACAGAAACATCAGTGATGAGAATCATTGATCAGCTGCCTTCTGCACGCCCCCTACTGGTGATCGAGCCCGAAACCCAGGCATGTGCCTGACCAGGAATCAAACCATGACCTCCTGGTTCATAGGTCGATGCATAACCACTGAGCCATGCTGGCCGGGCTAGGGAATTTATTTTTAACTTTTCAGCATTGGCAGCACTAGAAGGAGTTGAGAGTGAATGCTGAGTAGCAAGGGTTATTACCCAGGTGAGGACGACACACCACAGGAGGTCAAGGACCTAGACGGGGGCCTGGGAGATAGGGCAGAATCTGGCCCCAAGGCCCAACAACACATTCGTAGTCCCAGCGGCAAGGAGACATGGCATGGCCCCTGTCTAGCTTTCTTGGATAACCCCAGTGGTCCTTCATAGCAATGGGGGTTTATGGCCATTCTGAACTGGCTGACGGTCATTCTGAATTGAGTGACAGCCATTCTTAGCCAAGCACTGTGCTGATGCTTCATACATGACCGTGTTTCAGATATTTTGCAGCAACATTATAAGATGGAAACTGTTGTTATTATTACTGTTTATAAGGGGATGAGACTGAAGTTCAAGGGGGTTTTGTAACTTGCCCATCGTCACACAGCAGGGCCCGATTAGAACCCATTTACTTAACCATGACAGACATTAGCTACCACTATTTGTCTTTGATTTTCTTTTTAAATGAGCACAAAACAAATCTGTGCTCCCCTAAATGTAGTTTGTTCCAAAATATGGAATGCATGGGGAAGTGAATAATAAAAGGAACCTTCAGTGGGGGAGAAACCAGAATCTACAGTGTTATACAGTCCCTGTGCTCCATTCAGAGCGAACATTCTATTCTAAAAGCAAGCTACCTGCTGACCAGCTGTCACTACATCCACTCGGGCAGTGACTACCGTGGGGCAGGGAGTGGGGGCAGGCCTGCTGTTTCTTGGAGGATACTCTGATCATCCCAGAAGCAACCTGCTATATGGTCCCAAGTTGCCATAGCAACTCCCCATCTGGGCTGTTTAAATAAAAGAGAGGAAGCATCATCCTCTGTCTCCCGGCAGTTGTAGCTTTGAAGAGGAATTCCTTCCTTCATCCAACAAATATTTAAAAGTGTCATTCAGGGTGGCAAACAAATGCTTATAGAAATCAGACCATTCACATAAAGGGGGTCATGTAAAAGGATGGCAGGGGAATTAACCGGAGAGTTGGGGGCTCTAGGGCCCTGGCGAGTGTATCCTTCCCCCCGATCTGCATGGGCCGTCATAACTCAGTCCCAGCCCCTCCTCGCTCTGCAGGAATGTAATCCACGTGTTATTGGATCATCGGATTTGTAAAAAAAAAATTGTGAGAGCTGGGTTTTTATGTGAAGTCTTTCCATTTTTACACATTAGCAACCAATTCAAAATTTGAGGTGGGGCTCTGAGTGCTGTTGTGTAGGTCATGCTGTAGTGTAGGTCATGCTGTGTGTAGGTCATGTTGTATGTAGGTCGTGCTGTTGTGTAGGTCATGCTGTGTGTAGGTCATGCTGTGTATAGGTCATGCTGTGTGTAGGTCGTGCTGTGTGTAGGTCGTGCTGTGTGTAGGTCATGCTGTGTATAGGTCATGCTGTGTGTAGGTTGTGCTGTATGTAGGTCTGCTGTGTGTAGGTCGTGCTGTGTGTAGGTTGTGCTGTTGTGTAGGTTGTGCTGTTGTGTAGGTCGTGCTGTTGTGTAGGTCGTGCTGTGTGTATGTAAGTCGTGCTGTGTGTAGGTCGTGCTGTGTGTAGGTCGTGCTGTGTGTAGGTCATGCTGTGTGTAGGTCGTGCTGTTGTGTAGGTCGTGCTGTGTGTAGGTCATGCTGTTGTGTAGGTCATGCTGTTGTGTAGGTCATGCTGTGTGTAGGTCGTGCTGTGTGTAGGTCGTGCTGTGTGTAGGTCATGCTGTGTGTAGGTCGTGCTGTTGTGTAGGTCGTGCTGTGTGTAGGTCATGCTGTGTGTAGGTCGTGCTGTGTGTAGGTCATGCTGTGTGTAGGTTGTGCTGTTGTGTAGGTTGTGCTGTTGTGTAGGTCGTGCTGTTGTGTAGGTCGTGCTGTGTGTATGTAAGTCGTGCTGTGTGTAGGTCGTGCTGTTGTGTAGATCATGCTGTGTGTAGGTCATGCTGTGTGTAGGTCGTGCTGTTGTGTAGGTCGTGCTGTGTGTAGGTCATGCTGTGTGTAGGTCGTGCTGTGTGTAGGTCGTGCTGTTGTGTAGGTCATGCTGTTGTGTAGGTCATGCTGTTGTGTAGGTCATGCTGTTGTGTAGGTCGTGCTGTGTAGGTCGTGCTGTTGTGTAGGTCGTGCTGTGTGTAGGTCGTGCTGTGTGTAGTCATACTATTGTGTAGGTTGTGCAGTCTACGTCTCTGGGGGCACCAGTCTCACATAAGTTCAAGAAGTGAACAGAGCCCCCTGCCGTGGTGCATTGGCAAATCATGCAGCTATGCATGTGCAGTCCAATCACGGTGGGGGCCAGATCTGGCTTAGGAGTCACCACCTTGCCAATTCACACTCTAAATACCTAGCCACAGAGGGTTGGCTACGCTAACGATTGTGCAGCCATCCAGTATAAGCCACACCCAGAAGTGATGGCCGTAGTAGTCTTCGCTGTGAAGCAGTGTTCATCGTGTATTGGTGAGTGGGAAGAGCAGGCTACCATAACATGAACAGAGCAAACTCTCCCTTTTTGAAAATGAAATTGTGTATGCTATGTTAGAAAGCCTGGAAGGCTGTACCCCCAAATGTGACAATAGTCACCTCTGGGAGGTAGATTATCAGACCATTTGTATCTTTATCCTCTTTATCCCTGTTTTCTAAATATTTTGATGTCAAGTAAATCTTATAAAATGAAAAAATGTAAGTCCATTCCCAAAATTCTTCTAAAATGGAATCAACGTTTCTTTTTCAGCCAAAGAGAGAGTGTGGTCGAAATAGTGGCTCCCAGCTCCAACACGCAGCAGCCTTGCCCTGAGGGTGTGTTTGCACGCAGACTTCAGCCCACCTGCAGGGCTTCTGACTCAAAGGGCTGGGCAGGGGTTCCCAGATGAGGCTAATGCAGTCCCGGACCAGACACATTGAGAACCACTGGCTCTACCCTCTGTAAAGACCTTCTCGTTAGAGGGTCTAAGAATTGCTTGGTAAACTTGCTAAAAATGCAGATTCTGGGATGATCCCCAAAGAGCAGGACTCAGTAAGTCTGGGGTAGGGCCCGGGAATATGCATTTTAGCAAATATGCCAGGTGGTTTTGCTGTGGGTACCTAGGGACACCCTTTGAGAAGCAGGGCACTTCTGTGCGGCACAAACCCATTTATTTAGGCAGCATCCATTTATTAAGTGAGCATTCACTGGGCTCCTACACTATGCCAGGCACTGTGCCAGGAGCTGTAGGAGCTGAACGGGTGCCAGAGCAGCAAGCACCCCGGTGGCAGGCTTCTGAGGAGGCTGATGAGATGGGGTGCAGGGATACAGGAGACGGGGGCCTGAGCAGTGGGTGCCCCAGGGTGTTGTTGAGGGAGGCACCCTGTAGGAGGGTGCTCGGAGCATCTGGGAATCTTCTGCATCTTTCAGACCAACCAGCCTCATTCCGACTGGCGTTTGAATCTTCAAACTCAGACCTCGTGCTACTGAGAAGCTCCCATCTGGCTGGACCTCCACAAGCACCTGTCGCTTTTCCTCAGCTCCCGCCTGCCTCTGCCATCAGTTCTTCCTCCAACAAAGTCATCAGCCCAGGTGAGCAGTCTGCCTTCCTCCCTGTGGTTGCTGGATGCATTGCGGGAACACTTCTGTCTGCCAGTTTCAAAACCATTTCTGAACTTCTAAACCAACAGGAAAACAGAAACGAATGGAACAAATCCCCACCTGCCCGTGACACAGATGATTACACTTCATTGTGGGTATTTCCTTCAGCTCCTTTAAAACAAATGAAACGGACAGACGCAGCTGGAGCCCCACGCTGACACTCTCCCTCCCCCCTCTCTCTCCCCAGGGCTCCCCACTCATTCTCATGGCATTGGTGTCATTTTGCTCAAGTGTATATACTCATATTACTTTGTTTGAAAATTTAGCTTCGGTGTACTCATTCTGTAATCATCATCGTTTTGCAAATTGCCTTTTACATCACCTTTGTGCCTCGGGATGTATCGGAAGAATCGCAGTCTCTTGTCTGTGCACGCCATCCTCGGCTTTGCGTGTCCTCGGCAGTGACACGAGACACGGGAATTGCGGGGGGGGGGGGGGGGGGGCGGGGGTGAGGCAACCCATGTCGAGTCTGCGCTAGTTCTCTTGGATTTACCAGAAATAACCTGCGGCACTGTTAGCCCTCCTTGAAGTCAAGGGGGCCTTTTCTCTCTTACCCCCAGCTGTAGGGCCAGCTCCCCCAAACCAGCACAGGCAGACTGAGCCTCCTCCCCAGCCTCACACAGCAGAAGGGGTCCCCTTCCCGAGGAGGTCTGCAACCCTCTGCAGCCAAGCCCTCCGGAGCCCAGACTCCCTGGTGCGGCCCTTGGCCAAGGCCCCACACCTGCCCCAGCCTGCAGCACGCTCCAACCTCCCCCCCCCCCCCCGCCATGACGGTGAAAAGGGGGAAGCAGTGAAAGTAATCAGTTCAGCCCCTGAAGGTGGAGGAGTTACACAGGTGCTCGAGGCAGGTGGACGGGTACACAAGACACACACTTACCCTCCAGGGGCGAGACCGGGAGCAGAGACAGAGGTGGGAGCCGGCTCCCAGGTGGAGGAGGCTGGGAAGCCCCTGGCCTCTTTGCCTAGCTCGGCGCTGGACAGGCCTGGTCCAGGTCTGAGAGGGCTATGGGTCCTGTGCGTGGCTTGGAGAGCCGGGCAGGGCCCCTTCGGCTCCAGGGAAGTCCCACTCACCCATTGTTTCCTGAGCACCCACAGGCCAGGCACAGGGGACAGTCCTGCCCTGGAGAGAGGCTCACAGTGAGCCGGGAGGGGAGCCCATGAGGGAGGGAGTTCCCGGGGCGCCTGTAACAAATGACCACCAACTAGGGGGCTGACAACAACAGAAACCTGTGGTGAAAATAGGGCTCTACGGGAAGTAACCTCGCAGGTGATGATCATAAGTTCCTACTGGGCAGGCCATGGGGGGCAGCCACGCCCCAGGCCTCTGCCTTCTTCAGTGGAAGGTTGTAAGCCAGCGCTGTCCATTGTCCTTGGGCATCTAGGTTAGCACACCTTGGACATGCCAGAAGTAACACCCCTCAAAGGGATATTACTTTTTCATCTCATGGCACAAATAAACTAATTACTAAAATTCTGCAGCACACTAAAAAAAATATATTTCTTTGCCGATCTGACAAAAAAAAAAGTATAATTTCTATTCATTCACACCAGATGGCTAATTGTGTTGACTGTTGTCACTTTTTTATTTGACAATCTAAGGGTTCAGAGGTCAGTGCCCCTGATTAAATAGTCGGGTACTGCATGATTTAAACATTCTTGCAGACACCGGTTGAAAACTGCTGCTGTGACCCAATCTCTGCTCTGTTTTCTCCAATCTTCCTTATGTTCCTCCTTAATTTCAAATGCATACAAGAAGCTGCAAAACCGTTGTTCTCCAGAGCATTTGAGATCTTGCTCCCCAACATATGTCATCATTTTGGTTCAAATAAACTCTTATAAAAATTATCTACAGCCCTCACCGGTTTGGCTCAGTGGATAGAGCATCAGCCTTTGGACTTAAGGGTCCCAGGTTCGGTTCCGGCTAATGGCACATGCCTAGGTTGCAGGCTCTATCCCCAGTAGGGGGCGTGCCGGAGGCAGTCGATCAATGATTCTCTCTCATCATTGATGTTTCTATCTCTCTAACCCTCTCCTTTCCTCTCTGAAATCAATAAAAGTATTTTTTTTTTTTAATTATCTACAGGTTTGGACATTTCTTACATCAACAAATATATTCTGGAGGCTGGAAATCCGAAATGGAAGTTTGGCAGGGCCGAGCTCCCTTCAGCATTTATTTAGTGGGTCTGCGGGGGATCTGCCTGCCTCTTCCAGCTTCTCTGGCTCCCGAGGCTCCTTGGCTTGTGGTCACATCACTCCCGTCTCTGTCTCCACCTTCACGTGGCCTCCACCTCTGTGTGCCAAGGCCCTGTTTCCAAATAAGGACCTGTGCACAGGTTCGGGGCAGGTCTTTTGAAGACCACCCATCAGCCCACTAAATGGGGTGTGGGGGGACCTTCCAGAAGAAGCAGGTCAGAGCAGAGACCAGTCTCTCCCTAGAGGAAAGAGAGGGGCCTTCAGGAAAGTGAGGGAGGACGGCCAGGTCAGGGGTCCAAGGAGGGAAGTGGACCCATTCCTGGCTGGAGAGACATGCAGGGCCCCAGGCCCCTGCTGGGGAGTTTAAACTTGATCACAGGGCCGTGAAAAGCTCCTGGGGTGTGTGTGTGGAAGGAGATAGCAAAGGGCTGATAAGGAGCTGTAGTTTGGGGATCAAAATGCTCTTCTAAGATTTAGGATGAACTTTTCTGATAGGCAAGAAAAGGTTCGGAATTAAAACATAATCTTGAAAAGAAAATAAGCTCTAAGAATGTTTTTCTCCTAGTTTCATGACTTCAGAATTTATATTCAAACAAAAAGGGAGTGTTGCAGGCCCCCAAGCTGTCGGGCTCCTCCAGGCTGGGAGGAATGTGAGAGCTCAAAGCAAGGAGGGCTCTCACATTGATGTTTCTCTCTCTGTCTCTCCCTCTCCCTTCCACTCCCTAAAAATCAATGGAAATATATCCTTTGGTGAGGAGTAACCAAAAAAAGCAATGGGGGGTGGGAGGGGGGTGATGGTCAGGCTTACAAGGGCACTGGTTACCCTGTGACAGGATCCCTCTACTTGACTCATTCTGGTGTCTTGTAGCCCACATGCCTCCGTTTTGTCTCTTACTCTGTCCCTGAGGCTGGAACTGCCCCTGAGGTGTTTTTTTTGGTTGTTTTTTTTTTTGGGGGGGGGAGGGGGTCAGAGGCATTATGACCCATATCTACTCACAACATGAGCCAATGAAGAAATGTTTGAACCTAGGACTGCCTGGGTTCAAATCCTGGCTCAGCTGCTTACTAGGTGTGTGGGGTGGACTGTATTTCTGTTCACAAGTACTTGGTGACAGATCCCTGCCTGGTCACATGACATACCCTGGGTACACCTCAGAGAGGCCGAATGTCCTACCTGAGGTCACACAGCCTGTAAGTGGCAGAGTTGGGGTTTGAGCCCTTCCTCGGCACCCTGTGCTGGCACCCATTACCAACACACACACACACCCTCTTTCCGAGGGTCTGAGAGCCCTTTCCAAGGCTCACCCAGGTGTCAGCCTGCTCTGCAAACACATCCCGGAGGCATATGCGTTCTCAGTATGATGAGTGCCAAACCCAGAACTGTAATGGTGGGCCCATGGGTGGTGGTGCTGACAAGCTGGGGGAGAAGGATCTAGTTGCTCCGTCACTGCCTTGGTGTTAGGCTGGAAGGTGCTCCCAGCCCAGCCCGTCCCCAGAACAAGGACGGGCTCCCAGGGCTATACTGAGAGCAGCCACCACGCTGTTACGATAGCATCGTGCTAGGCCGTTTGCACAGCTCGTCCCGTTTAGTCCTCACGGGCCTACGTGAGGTAAGGCTGTGGTCTGCAGGTGTGTGCCCCCAAATTCACAGGTTGGAATCCTAACGCCCAATGGGATGGCATTAGGGGGGGCTTTTGGGGGTGATCAGGTCATGAGGGTGGAGCCCTCCTGACTGGGATCAGTGCCCTTATAAAGAGACCCCACAGAGCTCCCTTGCCCCTTCCATGTGAGGACAGACACCGTAGGAAGTCTGACCCAGGAGAGGGCCCACCCCTGACCATGAGACACCCCGATCTCAGACTTCCAGCCTCCAGGACTCTCAGAAGTAAATTTCTGCTGCTTCTGAGTCACCTAGTCCAGCGGTCGCCAACCTTTCGGACCTCACGGACCACCAGTGGTCCATGGACCACCAGTTGGCAACCGCTGACCTAGTCTATGGTGTTTTGCTTTAGCAGCACCACAGACTAGGATGTGGCCCTTTTCAGAGGACACGGAGGCTGACCAAGCCCCACCCCCTCGCTGGCCACCTCCGACCTGACTCAACCTACACGCTGAGCTGCCTCCCGTCCTTCGATGAGTCATGTCCTTGCAGTGGCCATTTTGCTTCTTGTCTTTACCTCTCTCCGTGGCTCCCTGAAGCAGCTGGGAGACAACATGTCCTGGGGCTGGGGCAGCAGGAGGCCTTCCCCCACCATGGGCTGGGCCCCCCTTTCCAGCCTCACAGAGCCCCCTGGAGAGTAAAGGCCCAGCAGGGAGGCCGGCAAAGTTGAGAAAGAGATGCCTCCCTTGGGATCAATCAGCCAGGAGCAGCCACCCCTCCCCCCTGCCTCCGGGGACGCAGGAGCACCCTGCAATTACTGGCTTGTTTAGCTGCGGATCTCCTCTGCCCGGAGCGTGAGGGCACACAGGCCTAGCCCAGCGCCTGCTCATGGTGAGGTGGGGTTTGACACCCCTCCCATTGAGAGGTAGGGTCAGTGTCCCTCCCCTGGAATTTGGGAGCTCATGGCCACTCCCCCCAGCGGAGTGCAGTGGACATGCAGCCATGGGACTCCGAGGCTTGGTCAGAAAAGGTCAGCCTCTCCCTTACCCTCTGGGACACTTGCTCTGTGGGAAGCCAGCAGCTACATAGGAGTCCACACCCGGACCTGTCGTGCAGAGGAAGGAGGCCATGTCGGGTGCTCCGATCCCAGCCCAGCTGGCCTCCCAGAGAACCGGACGTCAGCTGCTGGCCACGTCCAGCCAGTCGATCTGACCACAACCAAATGAGAGACCCCTGCTAGCGAGAACCACCTCGCCGAACTCTTCCTGAATTCCTCCCCCAGAAAAATCAAGGACAAAAGCGAATGGTGGTGGTTTTACCCTCTTCAACATTGGGTAGTCTAGAACAGCTACTGAAAAACCAATGAGTCGAGTAACTCAGAGTGTATCTAAGCAAGGAGACCGAGTACCCAGCGCTCCATCCCGAACCCCTACCAGGCCCTGATGGAGGACAGACTGGGCAGAGATAGGAGCAGGTGGAGGCCAGAAAACACCAGACACCTAGCAGGTGCTGGTTACCAGGGAGAAAGATGGTCAAGGCAAGGTCTCTCTCTTTGCCCTGAAGACCTCGTGATCCCATCAAAGCCCTGAGCTGTACTTCCCGTTCAAACCAAGCTCCTCGACACACAATCCCAGCTCCACCCTCTTTGCTCTTCCCCTCAGCAAACATCCCCACGGAGCCTGTGCCCCTAGCCCCCCATCCCCCCACCCTTTGCCGGCTTCACTCCTTCTCTCCTCAGTCCTCCAGGGTCGCTTCCTTGGGGAAGCCCTCTTGGATGCCTCAGACCAGGCCTCGTCCCTTTGTAATTTTCTCTCATGGAACCTAGGTTCTCTTCCGGTGGTGGTTGGGGGGCAGGGAAGTGGAGACGACTCATCCATCCTCATCTGCAATTGTCCCAAGTTCTCTGACTGGAGATAAAAGCCCACAGGCCAGGAAGCCAGAGACCCAGTTTGGCTCCCTCTGTTCTGGGTGTAGGAAAAACCAGGGCAGGCAGGCATGATGTAACGCCGAGCCCCTATGGGCACCCTCAGAATCATGCTGCTCCTTTAAGCCTTCCCACCTATCCCAGTAGGTCATATTGTTGCTGATTTTGCAGGTGAGGACACTGAGGCCCAGAGAGGTTAGCCAACCTTCCTAAAGCCACACAGCTGTGAACAGAGGAGCAGGTCCTAGGAGCCTGGGCCATGGGTCGACCTTCAGCTCTGCACTGCTCTAGGGCAGCTTGATGGTGGCCTCACCAGCACCTGGCAGGACTCCTTCTCACTCTGACTTTGGTTTCTGCCCTTTCCCCGCACCCTCCCCACCCCACACTCAGCTCCTCCAAACCCAGTTGTCTGAGTCTGAAACTCCTCCGGCCTGGTTCTGAGTTCCCACCGGGTCTGGTGTGCTGGCAGTCCAGTTTCTAAGCTCTAGGACAACCTCAGAAAGGATGTCACAGCCAAGCTAAGGAGGGTGTAGTCTCTCAGCTTTCCCCGAAAGAGAGAGGAGGCTTATGGCCACTGGGGAATTACCCATATCCTGCTGTCGCATCATTCTCAATTTCAGGGCCTCCCCATGCCCTCACGAGCCTCAGCACAGGGCACCAGGAGACCTACATTCAAATCCCAGCTCTGCCTCTTTCTAGCTGGGTGGCCTCCAAGGAATCACTTAGTCTCTTAAGTTGTTTGTTAAAAATTAAATAAGATTTTCAACATGAATGTGCCTAGCCCCCAGTAGTTCCATAAATGCCTATTAAATCTGAAGATGACAATGGCCTCCTTTTATAGAAAGAAACTTTCTAAGAAAATCAGACAAACTGGCTTTTTGAAAAACAAAAATCAACATTTATTTCTGTAAACTGTTTGAGTGCAGATGTTCCTCACAACCCCAATACAGCACAGACTTCCTCCCCCCAAATGAAAGGAGCAGAGAAAAAGAAAAAGAACAATATAAAATGTGCTCATGAAGAACCAACCCAATCTCATCTTTCTCTGAAAAAAAAAAAAACACAAAAACATCATCCTTTGAATGTGTGGTGCAGACGTGGGTTTAAAACCACGGGTGTTCTGGTCCCCCAGGGCCGGGTCCGCTGCGCACACGGCTAAGGTGGCAGGGAGGCCGTCCGGCCCGCGCTGTCCCTGCTGTCGGCAGAGGACCGCCCCGAAAGTAAAGAATCAGTTCCAGTTCTACAGAAGTTCCTGTTCCGCACCCCGGGCCTCTCTCCCTATCGTTCCTGGTCGCTTTGGGAGCCTCTGAAGTTAACCTTGAAAGACTCCTGTCTAAATCTGGGCTCAGACCTCTGCCCCACTCCATGCCACAGTGAGACTTCAACCAAAAGGGTGGGGGCAGACCCCGTGGCAAAGCTAATGCCAGGCAACTTGTAAGGCAAATTTCCTCCCTTCTCCTTCGGTCTGAGTCAGGCCTGGGCTTTGCACCACCGAGCCCCATCTCTGTAGCTTAGGCAACTCTGAATGAGGTGGGGGAGGGCCCGGGAGCACACTCGAGGAGGTCTGAGCCTGACATGTGGGTGGATGCGCGTGCGGATGAAGGCCGCGTCGATGATGTGGCTCAGGCGCAGCTGCCTCCTCAGCGGGAAGCAGGCGGGCCAGCCGAGGGAAACCGGGGTGGCAGCACTGGCCCAGAAGCAACATGAGGTCGTGGCGGAGGAGGCCAGGCAGGCTAAGAGGAAGGGGTCACCACAGGAGGTGCCTCAGATCTGATGGTGTGCACGATCTTGGCATCACAATGATTTTTCTTCAGAACAAGAAAGAGAGGGACAAGAGAAAAGAAGAGGAAAGAAAGATGTTCCATGAGCTTTGCGAGAGAGGACATAGCAGGACTCACGAGGGAAGCAGGGAAGGGGAGTGGGTTGCAGACAGGGTGGCGGGTGTTGCCTCTCATTGCGTCTCCTCTCCCTGGTGGGCTGGTGGGCGGGTAGCAGAGGCCGCGGTCCCCTCCCCTGGAGAGCAGGCAAATGACTTTGGCAAGGGGCAGGGGGAGGGCTGGGTTACTCCGCCTGGGCGTCATAATTGGCTCCCCCGGCCTTCTTGAGCTCGCTCTTGATGAAATCTTCCTCCAGCTCCTTCCGATCACTGATCACAAACTCTTTAGCGAAATTCTGCAAGAACAAAATAAGAGTTCCCCGTAAGAAGGGACAAGATCTACTACTAAGCATTGCTCAGGCAACACACCAGAAGTCTTGGCACCTAAAATACTAAGAAATGATAAAAATATATGGTTTGGCAGGAAAAAAAAAAAACACAAAACTTGACTAGAGATAAGAAAATGGGTAAAGTCAAGTTACTGTGTAGTCCCAAGACCATGGAGATGGGCCAAATCAGATGTGGGTTTGAATTCTGGCTCTGTCATTTTCTGGCTCTCTACCTTGGACAAGTTCCTTCAACACTCTGTGCCTCAGTTGCCTCATCTGTGAAGAATCACTGCTCAGACCTCCTGGGCTGAGTGATCAGCCCGAGAGAATAATAGGAGATGAGGTTGGAAAGGCAGGCTGTTGTGCTGGTAAATGTTTAATACGGCAGGGAGGGGGGGGGGGAGGGGGCACTGATTTGTAGCTTTTGCCCATTTCCATGGTATAAATATTCCCATCGTGGTTGATTTCAAGCTACCAACATGACATCACTGTACATGGAGCTGGGAAGAAACACATGATTGGCTCTCATGAGCTGGTATAAGCTAGCTTCAGGCATCCCTGGTCATAATGGTGCAGGGTATCTAGTCCCAGGTCTGAGTGGTCAGCCCAGGCACTGAATGCACAAAGTATGTTACTTGAGGGCAGGGGGCTTGCCTGCATTCATTTAATGAACACCATGCCATGTGATGGGCTACAGTGATAAGCTACATGCATGTCACTGTGCCCTCTTAGGGTGCACAAGGTTCAACCACAAAAGCCCACAGGCCTGGCACATGTGAGGTACTCTGTAAATACCAGTGGCATGAATGAGTGAAGCAGGTGACCTGGCTTGTCAGGTGACTCTGAGCCAGGAGGAATCAATAGTTATTTTAATATGTGGATCCTAAGATTTCAATAAACAAAACAATCTCAGAAATGTTTTTGACAGGCACAGAAAATTTTACCTACTAGTAAATATAAATAACAAGTCTGAAGGTCAGAAAGTCAACCCCATAAAATAAAATAAAAACTCCACAAGGAAATAACGTAAACAATTGGCCACCATTTATTATGCACCTATGTGTACCAGATGCTACCACACATTGGCAAACTTAATTCTTTTCTTTTTAATTTTTTAAGTACATAATGTTATTTATTTCAGAGAGGAAGGGAGAGGGAGAGAAAGAGAGTGAAACATCAATGAGAGAGAATCATTGGCCGGCTCCTCCTGCATGCCCCCTACTGGGGAGAGAGCCCGCAACCAGGGCACATGCCCTGGATCGGAATCGAACCTGGGACCCTTCAGTCTGCAGGCCAACGCTCTATCCACTGAGCCAAACCGGCTAAGGGCGGCAAACTTAATTCTTAAAACCCTTTACTATGACCCAACAATTCCACTCCTGGAAATCTACCCAAGAAAAACGATAGCATGTATCCGCACAAACACTTAGACATGAATATTCCTAGCCGCATTATTCAAAACAGCCAGAAAGTGGAAACAATTCAAATGTCCATCAACGGATGAATGGATAAGCAAAACATGACCTATCCACACAGTGGGATATTATTATTCAGCCAAAGAAAGGAACGAAGTGCTGGTTCATCCTACAACGTAAGTAAACTTCAAAACCACATGCTAAATGAAAGAAGCCAGACATGAAAGACGACATATTGTAGAATTCCATTGATATAAAATGTCCATAAAAGGCAAATCCAGAGACAAAAAGTGGATGAGTGGCTGCCAGGGGCTGGAGGGGGAATAGGGAGTGTCTGCTAATGGGTCTGAGGTGTTGAGGGGATGATGAAAATGCTTTGGGACTAGACAGAGGTGGTGGTTGCACAACACTGTGAATGGACTAAATGCCACTGAATCATATATTTTAAAGGGGTTAATTTCGCTTCAATTAAAAGAATACACGAATGCAAAAATAAGTCTCCAAGAAGAATGACTAAACCAGGATAGCACTCAAGGTCAAGTTTTACAGTATAAACACAAACTGTTTGCCCTGTCAAGCCACTAAGACTATGAACAGGGAGGGAGAAGGGGGAGGTTAATCTTTATCAGGCAACTCGTGTGTGCCAGGCACTGCCTCACACATTTTCTCACTCATGATAAGACCAGCAAATCGGGCTTGGAAAGATTGTGTAACTATCCCAGGATGACTAAATATCCTTTCTATTCCCTACTGTGCTGCTCAGGGTCTGTGTATGTCATCAGTACGAGTGAGCACATGAGCTGGATGTAGGAGCCAGAAAGAGGAACTGAGAATGAATGTGTTTCTCAACCCTGAGCCCCAGTGGTGTGGGGGAGGGGCAGGGGGCAGACCCAGGAGAAGGAAGCCAGCAGCTCAAGGTGCCTGTAGAAGGAAGTTCAAAGTCTGTCTGCTCGGTGATCGCTATATATGGCAATCTAAAGCAACGCGAACACTCCCGGTTGTGTCTGTTAGCCATTAGAAGATTCAGGTTAAAAAGAAGTGTCTTTGACAAGGGCTAAGAAATCTACAGAGAACACAGTCCAACCTAAAGCCACAAGGATGTGGGAAATCAAATTACGGCCAAAATAAGGAACAAAACGGGATAACAGAATCTAATAAAAACGTAACAATAGATGTAAATGAACAAAATTGCCTAGTAAAAAAAAGGCTGTCTCAAGCTACAAAAAAAGGCAACCCAAACCCTATGCTACCTATCAGAGACGTGTTTAAAATCAAAAGATTAGCAAAAACTGCCGAAACCGGTTTGGCTCAGTGGATAGAGCGTCGGCCTGCGGACTCAAGGGTCCCAGGTTCGATTCCAGTCAAGGGCATGTACCTTGGTTGCATGCACATCCCCAGTAGGGGGTGTGCAGGAGGCAGCTGATCGATGTTTCTCTCTCATCGATGTTTCTAACTCTCTATCCCTCTCTCTTCCTCTCTGTAAAAAATCAATAAAATATATTTAAAAAAAAAAAAGATTAGCAAAAACTTACTTTATCAAACAAAAGTACATAGAAAAGCAACCGCATGCACCCCCACTATGGGGACCAGCACCCGAAGGGCAGGCAAGAGGTGGTCCCAGTAGGCCTCAGAGGCCTCCCCCCAATACACACAGATGCTCACGCACAGATGCTCACGCACCCCCAGAGACTTCAAAGGGGAGACGATGCTTCCCTTCGGGATGTGGACTCTATAAAAAAGTCCCTGAAAGGTCTGAGTTGACCTAAACCCAACTCACAACGACCCTCTCCCAGCTCCAATTCCAGCAGAACTCGCACTCGGACTTGGCCAGGGGGACGCGGCAGCCCAGCCGTGGGCTTCACTGTGCGCTTTTAAACGAGCACAGTGGGTGCCGTGGGCAGCCAGACCCTGACCCGGAGGCAAGGCCGAGGCCGGAAGGAGCCTGCAAGGACTTAACCACGCAGAAAACCACAAGGACACGTCTGCTCAAAGCACGGCCGCCCCCACCGGCTCACGCCTCTCACTCTGTCACTGTCCCCGGCACTCTCCCGGTGCCACCCAATGGCTCCTGGGGCAGGTGCGGAGGCACTGCGCGAGCGGCAGTTCCCTGCGAGGAAGGTCCCGGGACAACACTCACACGGAGGGAATTTCACATTTTCCAGTAGCCCCTTTGAGGAAAGCAAGAGAGAAATCGATGGCATTAGTTGCACTAGCATTCTATCTACCCCTGATATTCACATTGCTGCTATGTTAACATGCGCTCACGGACAGAGGCAGTCACCAGGTGGCCTACATCCTTCCCTCCACGCTGGCTCACAAGGCCGTGGTACTGGACACGTGCGGCCCATGGCGACAGGCCAGCTCTCAAGCGCTCAGCAGCCACAGGTGGCCGGTGACAGTGCAGCCCCATCCAGCTGCACAGAAGAGTCTGAAAGAGCATTAACCCTAAAGCAGTGGTCGGCAAACTCATTAGTCAACAGAGCCAAATATCAACAGTACGACGACTGAAATTTCTTTTGAGAGCCAAATTTTTTAAACTTAAACTATATAGGTAGGTACATTGTTATTAACTTAATTAGGGTACTCCTAAGCTGGCCTTTGCTAAAAACGTCCTCAATCTGATTGAGGCATGTGGCTCGAGAGCCGAGGTTTGCCGACCACTGCCCTAAAGCACTGGAGCTGCCTGAGTCGGGAAGGAGGGCCTCCCGGGGCCTGGAAATGTTCCAAGCCTAGACCTGGGTGGTGTTTCACGGGCATGTACAAAAGTTCAAAACTTGAAAATTCAAAAACTTAGCTATCTGTACACCTGAGATTTGTGTGTATAAGTTATACCTTGTTTCACAAAAAGAAAGGGGAGGGGATGGGGCCGAAAGAGCCTCTGAAGCTCTGACATGCACCCCCTCATTGGATAGAGAAGCAATGGGGACTCAGAGGTGCATCAGTTCCCCCCCAGGGCACACGGCAGCCTCCGGGTGGGGACCCAGGTCCTGGCCTTGGTCTCTCTCGTGTCCTCTCTCCTCTGCAACCCACCTCCTGGGCTGCTCCAGACTGTCCTGCCCTCCAGGCAGCATGTCAAAGCTGCCTAAACCCCATGTCAGACACTCTAAGCCAGTGGTTCTCAACCTTCCTAATGCCGCGACCCTTTAATCCAGTTCCTCATGCTGTGGTGACCCCCAACCATAACATTACTTTCGTTGCTACTTCATAACTGTCATTTTGCTACTGTTATGAATCGTAATGTAAATACCTGTGTTTTCCAATGGTCTTAGGCGACCCTGCTAGCGGTTCTCAACCTGTGGGTCGCTGTAGAGCCTGAGACCATCGGAAAACACAGATATTTACATTACGACTCATTAACAGTAGCAAAATTACAGTTATGAAGTAGCAACGAAAATAATTTTATGGTTGGGGGTCACCACAACGTGAGGAACTGTATTAAAGGGTCGCGGCATTAGGAAGGTTGAGAACCACTGGTCTAAGCAAAGTGTGCCTGTCTGGGGACACTGTCACCTTTGGTTCTAGAAAGATCTTTGTCATGTCCAGGAATGCTGCCCCTGGCTAACAGCTTCCAGGCGGGGTCTCTCCCTTTCCTGCCACAGCAGGACTTATCAAAGGAAGAATCCCCATCCAGCTCAATGTGACTCCAAGATGGTTTTGAAACGCACACCAGCCAAGTTCAGGACATGTTTTGTCCTGCGACTTTCCTCAAGTGCACATGGGCTACGCTTCAAAGACCCAAGACAGACGTCAGTCTGCTTCTGAGGAAGGCAGCTCGAGAGAAGGACTGGGGATAGGAACCGGGATCTATACATAGTCAAGAATCTATTTGCAAAGCTGGTTCAAAATGTGCATCAATATTTTCCTATCCTTTGTTTTAAATCATCTCTTTAATTGTTGTTGTTAATTCTCACCTGAGGACATTTTTCCATTGATTTTTTTTTAGAGAGAATGGAAGGAAGGGGGAGAGACAGAGAGAGAAACATCAATGTGAGAGAAACACATCAATTGGTTGCCTCCCACCCGCACCCCGACTGGGGCTGGGGATCGAGTCTGAAACCGAGGTATGTGCCCTTGACCGGAATTGAACCCTCGACCCTTCAGTCCGCAGGCCGATGCTCAAGCCACTGAAAAACCTGGCTAGCACTCATCTCATTTTTTAAATGGCTCCCAGCGGCCTGAGTTTAAACCCCAGCTTCAGTCCTGAAGCATGCTGGGCGTAGATTTGGGCCAAATACAAATAGGGAGAGGTGTCCATGTGCGTCTCCAGCAGCCCGACTGACCGCCCTGAGCCTTAGGCTCCTCATCTGCAAATGGGGACAATAGAAGACCCACATCCTAGGGCTGTTGTGAAGATCTGATGAGTGTGCAAAGGGCGTGGGCACTCCATGAGTGTGCCCGGTGCAGAGTAAGTGCTCAAGGATGATTAGGTGATATTTTAAATGAAACTAGGTTCCCCTTCATTCTCAAGATTGTTAGGGGAGTCTGAGCTATAAAGGAGTTTTCTGAAACACTCAAATAAAGGCACAGGGAGTGGCTGGTTCCTCCTCTCTCACCCCACACTGATTTCCCCATCCCCACCATTTATTGTTTAATGACGGGAAGACTGGGGAACCCTCAGAATAACCAAGACCGTGACACTGCCATCTCCTTGCCCGTGCAGAGAGAAGATGGCAAATCCAGCTGCACACCCCAAAGCTGGGGACAGGGTGAAGCATGGACGGACAGGGAGGAGGCCTGCTGGGCTGAACTGTCAGGTCTTCTACCTAGAACCTTAGGTCTAGAGTGGATGGCTAACCTATGCAGAGAATGTGGGGGAAGGTCTGGGAAGAAAAATGAGTGGGGAGTCTTGGGCAGATAAGTCTGATTTCAGCAATGCACACTTCTACAAAGCAGGGCCAGGTAGGAGACATGGCCTTCACTGTATCCAAAGGCAATGTGAGCTTCTGCAAGTCATCCTTCCAGCAAACACGCGCTTACTGAACACCTATTACACGTCAGATACTCTTTCAAGCCCAGCGAGGTCAACATTCTGGTACTGAGGGGGTATCTCTGAGAGCAGAAGAAGAGAACCAAGGGGCTCTAAAAGGCCCGGAAGGAAGCAGCCGATGGCTCTGGGCCCTGGTTTCCATCTCCGTGAAAGAAGAGGGCTGAACAGCAGGTATTCCTGGCCCTTTCCCCACCCGTCATCATGGATTTGCACCAAGATCACGTAGGACAAAGTTCCCATTTGGACACCAGCATCCAAGGAGCAATGGAGAAAACGGGCACAGAAAAGTCAACTTTGGGATCAGAGTTTGGCTTTCAAAAAGAAAGCGGGGTGCTAGCTGCAGGCCCATCCCAAACGCTTGCGAAGTAGTGCGGGGGATAGTCTCTTCTCCCACTGGTGAGAGATGGAGCAGGGGGTGGACGAGACACATGCTGGCCACAATAATGTATCTCTTCCCCGAGTGGGCAAAGATTAATTATAAACAATGACCTTGGCGTGCTGAAGAGCAGCAGGCGGTCTCCAGCAGCTGGAGCACGGATGAGCTGGATGAAAGGGCACAGCACCAAACCCGCTGGGCACTCAGCTGCCAGCCCCTCCTGGGCCTCCTACACTTCCCTCCTACAACCTTTCAAAAGTGCTTCAAAGACCAAGGTTTCAAAAATCCTTCCAGCAAGGCGTCATTTACTCAAAAAAACAGGTTCTTACAAAAGGCATGAGTCATCACAGAAAAGCGAAAAACAAACATCAAGACGGAGTGGTCTCGTGTTTGACAGATTCAGTAACAAAGGCATCCGTGTCACCATCATAGTTCAGGAATGACGAGGCCCAACTTCAAGGAGAGAGCAAAGGACAAGAGAGAGGCACGCGCCACGTTTCTGATGGACACGGGATAGCTGTCCAATGCAGAGGGAGGGCAGCAACCCCATGACCTCCTACAGGATGCTGTGGATAGGTGTGGGCCCACAGCTAATAGGGGCAGCCGTCCATATGCCTCGAAACCTCACCCCTGCAGGGCCACCCACCTCTTTAGCATATGGGGAACTTGGAATCTGACCCCTGCTTTCCTGACCCCTGACATTTACAGAAGCCCTGACTGCACTCTGCCTGATTCTGACTATGGCTCCATCTAGATCAGGGATGGCAAGAAAAGAGGAACACACTCAACTCTCTCCTCCATATCTGTGGCAGACGTCACAAATCAATCATGCACTCTTCCCACTGAGATTAGACTTAACCTCAGAATCCTCCTTAACCCAGAGCTCCAATTAGCCCCTGCTATTAATCAGCTGACAAGCAAGATTAAATCCAGGGTTAGGCCTTGAATTTCTGCCTGGTCAAAATTGTACCTAATATTTCTTGTTCCTTAGCCGTACTCACTTTGGGGAAGTTTTCTCAAAGAAATCATTCAATAGATTTTTTTTTTTTTTTTTTTAAGTACAGCTCATACTCACAGATGTTCACTGTCGGTAAATACCAGACTGTTTTCACTTTCATCAAAAATTGAATAAATAAGTTAATAGTACCCACACTGAACACTGTATACACGTCAGACACTTATTATATACAGTATCTTGTTTAGTTTTTACAATTCTTTGAGTTAGATATTATCATCCCAAACTTTCAGAGAGCTTGGTTAAAAGGGCTCTGGAGCAGAGAGCTGGCTGCAGGGCTGCGAGTGCGCACATCCCACATTAAAGAGGGCGCCAATTCCCCACCATCGGGCTTCTGATTCAACACCCCCTTGGCCTCAGGCCTCGTCCCTCCAAACCTTGATTTCCTCATCTGTACATTGGGGGTAGCAACAGCACGTGGGTCATGATGAATAAGCCTGGCCCTCCACACACGACACCCGGCACCACCTTCCGAGGAGCTCTGTATTTGCCATCAGGTGGCACGAGCAACAGACAGCCCATTGCCTGAGCCCAGGCCCAGGTGACGTGCACCAACACAAAAGGCCCTTTCTGGTTCTGTGAGGAATAAGGGCCTCTCCGTGAACCCCGGGTTGGAAGAAGCATAAACACAAATAGCTGAAACCCTCAGGAGAGCAGTGCGGTGTCTATGGATAGTTCCCATGAGCTGGGCGACAACTGTTGCTTTGCAAGGGGGAGCAGCAGCCCGTAAATCTCATTAAATGGAGGCGTGAAGATTCTCCCAGCTCACCCTACCAGTGCTCACCTCTGCTTTCTATTGAAACGAAAGCAGAGCCTCTGGAAATTCCAATCAACCCCCATATCCCTCCCTGAATGGAACCGGCTCCCACAATTTAATTCAACCCAAAGGGCATTTATTGAAGATGTACTAGCTCTCTATCCTAGAAATATACAGAGCCTATGTGAAGAGATTCATTTATTCATGTGTATGTGTGTGTTGTTGTTGTTTTTTAGCCCCTGTTGTGTGTTTAGTACATAATAAAGTGGCCATGGTCCCTGCCCTCAAGATTACTTTCTGGAGACTTTTATTTATAATTTATAATTCGTGAAATCTGGATAAAAAAGTAATTAATTCTGATTGAGGCTGGTAGAATGGGGTCAAGAATTGAGGTTTTGAAGGATGAATAGGAGTCCACCCGTTACCAAAATGGAGAAACTCTTTTCACAGGGATTGCTTTCCTTCAGTCCTTCCACAACAGCTCTGTGAAAATTTATATTCTCTTTTGCGTAAGTGAGAACAGATTCTGGAAATAACGTTACTTGCCCAAGGTCCTCAAGCTAACAGTTGATGGAGCTGGAATACCAGCCTGGGCATCACTCCCCCTAAGCCCATTAACTTTCCTATTTGACACAGCACCATTAAAAAAATAACAATAAAAAGCACTGAGCTACTTTAAAAAGGCACAACCAACAAGAAAAACTGAGAAGCAGGAAATGTAAAAATAAATATAAAAGGCTTGTTTCCTGCAGAACTTCTCAGAGCCTCTCGTGTGCCGTGTGAGTCTACAGAAGTCGAGTTTCCAACACACATGTGGCTTCAGAACATTTTACTCGGTGCGGGAGGACTTCAGTGTAATAAGGTGAGATGATCAAGTTGGGGCTTTGGAACCAGACAGTCTGGGCTCCAGGCAGAGCTCCACCACGTCCAAGCGCTGGGACCTGGAGCAAGTGACTCAACTTTCCCAGGCCCCAGGCTCCTCCTCTGTAAAATGGGGATAATGACAGAACTGGCCTGGTTGTAAAGAATAAATGATTTAATACGTGGAAAGTCCTTAAACGTGTCGGGCGCATCATAGGGACATGATACAACCATTGAGAGTAGTATTATTACCACACTGGCACCCAAAAGTGACCCTACCGGAGGAGTGTTGGGTGCATCTGGCCCGGGGGCCGACCCTGCTCCTGGGGTGTGGACGCCATCAGAAGACACAGTGAGCTGGTCACTGCACACCGTCACTGCAATGCCCATCCTCCTGCCTCCACTGCTTCTTGGGAGGAAATACTCTGCTCCTCTCTTTTCCCAACACTGAAAGCTGACACATGCCCTCTGGTTACTTGGCTCCATGGACATTCATACAATGTTAAAAAACAAATAAAAGGATCATGCGAATAAAGCCATCCTGCAGGGCCTCCTGGCTGGCTCTCAATCAAGACGGCCGGGCCTGGCACAGGCAGGTCTGGAACAGGGGCGACTGCACTGTCCCCATAATCCCGCAGAGGTGCAGGGCAATGCGGCGGGCGATTGTCCTCGGCACCCGCCTGGCCCTTCTGTGCGGAGGACAGTGACAGAAGCAGCCATGTGTGCGTCTGTTCGCCACGTTCCCAGGACTCAGGTCACCATCACCCAGCCCGACTGGCCCGACAGCCTCTAATTTTGTCCTGTTTCCCCCCAGCCACTAACAATGGCTCAGTTTCTAGGCCTGGCTCTGAATACAGACTAAAGATATCAACTTATCTACATCAATTTACATTCTCTCCTTTCCACACAGAGCATAAGGATGTGGGCATACAGCTTCTATTACAATAAAGACCAATCCACTTATTCTTCATGTGGAAATCAAGGCAAAAGGCAGCTGGGAAAGTGATCCAGTCCCCAAAACATGGGATCCAGAAGAGCTCATCTGGAAGGCCCCTCAGAGGACATCTGGTCCAAGTCCCCATTAAACAAAGGGAAAACATACACACCTGCCAGGATCAGCATGATTTTAGTACTTAACCGTCAAAATTGTTATGCCAGCAAAACTGAACCTCTGTAACTTAAATGGCTATCTTTGCAACCGTAGTATAAACGTAAGGTCTTGTAATAGCTTCAGGTAATAAACCCTTTTAAATGCATACGTGGAAATGCAAAAGGTAATGGTCAAAATATTATAGTGCACCTGCAGTTCAAAATGCATCCCAGCTTCCCCACTGGAGGGACAGCTGTGCTTTTCATCTACATACCAGCATCCTTTTAACTGGAATCAGGCCAGAGCTGCCAATCACGAAGCCCCACCTCCCTGCCCCACAGGATGTGCATGTGACCTACAGTGGGCCAATCAGGGTTATATGAAATGATTGACACTGGGGAACCAGGGCTCTCTCTTCCCCTGGGATCGAGACCCAGAAGAACCGTCATGCCTGGACCATTTCTCCTGCTGTACAGAGGCCACCTGAGGCCAACCCAGAGAAAAGAGAGAAGAAAGGAAAATACTGCCTCAGCCCTAGATCCAGCCACACCTAAAGCCAGCAGCCCCTGCACTTCCCAGGCCACAGAGCCAGGCTTTCCCTTTTTGCTGCAATGGAAGTGATTTTGCCAACAAAATAATTAGAACCTTCCCAACTGAAGGTTCCCACCCAAAAAAATCGTATTTCCCCAAATCACCCTCATTCACTGGCCCACTTAACCAAACTGAGGAGAGTTCTAGATTAAAAGGAACTCAGCCAAAGGCTAACGGGTACAGGGTTTGCTTTGGGGGTGATAAAAAGTTGTGAAACTAGACAATGGTGATGATTGCACAACACTGCAAATGTAGTTAATGCCACTGAATTGTTTGCTTCAAAATGGCTAAAATGATCCATTTTGTGTTATTGTTATTTTATCAAGGCAATCTGCAAGATTCAAAGCACTGCCCTCCTGGACATATCCTGGCAAACATTCTCTCCCTGCTTGTTCCCTTTCCTCCTGGCCACCGGGCCGGCCGACGAAGAGAGCTAAGTGTGGATGGCAGAGTTCAGCAGGAGACCTTGGCCATGGAACATGCATTCTCTTGCCTTTTTCATTCTGCCGCCATAAAGAAGACTCCCCGCCCCCCGAAAGATGGTTAACCATTAAAACCACTTATTGAGCACTTACTATGTCCCAGGCATGGTGCTAACCCTTTCAGAAGGTAATCTGACAACCGGGACCTTTTAAAAATGGTCACCGTGCCTATTAATTCTGGAACCCCACCTCCTGAAAATGTATTCCAAGGAAACAATTCACTGGGAGAGAGAAGGAAGCTGTACTAAAATGTTGGTTGAAACATTCCTTATAAAAATAAAAATGGGAAACAATTCAAGAGGCCAACAACAGGGGGACACTTAGTGCATCCCAGTGCAGTTGTGAACCGGGCGGCCAGCCACCATTACAGAGGCTCTGCAGCCGCATAATTTATGCAATTATGTTAAGTAAAAAAAAAAGAAGCCAACTAGAGCGTGATTTGCAGGCTATGACTGCATCAATGCACAGAGGTGGGGGAGCTCGCCCACACAGCTGGTAGGGAAGATGGAAAAATAGGCCGAGATAATGGAATGATAGGAATTTTTGTCTTTCTTACTATTTTTTAAAATAAAAGCTTTATTTTGGGACAATTTTCTATTTACAGAAGAGTTGCAAGAGACTGTACCAAGAGTTCTCATCTACTCTGCACCCCAATCTCACAATTGTTAGCATCTTGTGTTACTGTATGCTCGGCACCACTAAGAAGCCAGAATTGGAACATTGCTGTAACTAAACTCCAGACTTCATCCCCACTTCCCCAGTTTTTCTGTACCAGGAGCCAACCCAGGATACCACGTGGCATACAGCCTATTTGTGTGTGTGTGTTTTGTTTTGTTTGACAATTCAATGGCTTTGGGTGTATTCACAGATGGACAACCATCACCACAGTCCATTTTAGAATCTTCTCATCACCTGAAAAAGAAACCCCTGCCGGTTAGCTACCACACCTCCCTACCATGGGTTCTGAGAAATCCTTTTGCAAAATGGAGAGCCCTTTGGTAAGGAGAGCTCTCTCTCAAGTCAGCTCCCTTCCCTTAGTTTTTCTTTCTGGAATTCAGAGTTTCTTTTCTCAGCATGACGCCACGCCCTAGCCCCAACCTGGGGAGTTTCCAATACTGTCAATTTTCATTATGTCCAGAATGGAAAGAAACTTTGCAATAGAGAGCTCTACCAGGAGAACTGTTCAGAAGCCCGGAGACAAAACCAAGGGCACACCTGCCTATCCCTCCTTCCTTTCAGTCAAGTAGGGACTTGGGAATAAGTCAGCCCTGGCCAGTGCCCAGCTACCCAGTGTAGGCGTCTGTGCCATTGCTGATAGATCCTCTGACATTCTATAGCCACCAAAATTACCATAAAGCCCCCCGCTGGCCCTCATAATGACATTTATTCATTCAAAAAGTGTTATGGAGTACCTACTGTGTGCCAGGCACTGTTCAGAGAGGGCACGCATGACTTCTCACCTTGGGTCCTCATGGCCACCACTGGAAGTCAACCAGGCTCAGTCATGATCCAAACGGGTAGTGGCTGCCACTTCAGCCATCCCTCCAGCCCCTTCTCCACGAGCCATCTGCCCCAACCCCAAAGGTGAGCTGCCAGCCGCCATGCTGCTAGTGGGTGATCGGTCACAAGCGCAGTTACCTGCCTCCTCGCCCGCACTCCGGAAACAATGGTAGCGTTTCCCCCGTGGTTCGAGACAAAGCACAGCTTGCTGAAGTCCCAGCTAACTCACAGACCCAGGAGCCAAACTGCCCTCTCTGTCCCTGCTGGGGGTGACCCTCAGATCCAGAAGGAACACGAGGCCAATTACCTGCACGACCTCCTTCACCAGGGTCTTGTCTGTGCCGGTTTTGGCTCGCTGCAGGCCGCTGACGTTCTCGCCGATCCACGTGATGAGGGCGAACTTGGACCTCTTGCTCATGGCGTCCCCGGTGGTGAAGCGCACAAAGGCGAACAATCGGATGTCATCTGCAACCAACAGCAACAAGAGGGCAAAGGGCTCAGTTAAAACACCCCAAAAAACACATCTCCGAGGAGGGGCTATAAGTCACAAGTGCGCCCCGATTAGTGCGACAGGGGCCCAACACTGACCTTGGCCAACATTCTGTCATTGGATCCTGACAACAGCACCCAGGCTTTGATGCCCATTTCACAGATGGGAAATGGAGGCTCAGCGGGGTCACCTGACACTCCCAAGGCCGCAGAGATCATTGGAAGCCACGCTGGATGGGAACCCAGCCTCTCTGGCTGCTACACCTGCAACCCTCCATCCCTCATCCAGTCAAAGCTCACGCTCTGGATCTCACTCAGGGAGAAGTTCCTCAACCCTTCTTATCCCCAGCCTTTGACCAGGAATGGGGGAGCCACATGGCGATGGGAACGGGGCTGGGGGGAGGGTTGGCCTGGGATACAGCTCTGGGCTCGTCTAGCTTGTGGCTGGACAATTAGGCCATTAAGAATTCTTAATATTCTCAAGAAAGAAAAGAATTATTAATATTCTTCCATTAGCTGTGTTCTGCGTGTTGCAGCTTATATATTCATTTCTATAAAATGACTCTCGGGGCTACTTTGTTCCATTGATCTACGTTTCCATTTCATTTCGTTACCACACTTTTCTCATTATCGTCACCTTAGAATCGCTTCCAGTCCACCATGCTAAGTTCCCCAACCACCACGCTCTGCATTACCAAAGTATTCTTGAGTTTTTAAGAGTCCCGTGTGGTGCGTGTGCGTGTGTGTGTGCGTGTGTGTGTATGCCCCACTAGGAGAGACTAGGTTGGCTCCACCTCGGCACTCCTGGCACTCAGGGCTGATCACTCTGAGGTGGGCACCCTGGGCACTGTAGGATGTGGAGCAGCACCCTGGCCTCCACCCACTAGATGCCAGTATCACCCCTCCCCAGCCCAGTATGACACCAAAAACAGGTCCAAACGTTGCCCCATGTCCCCTGGGAGGCAGAACCACCCCTAGCTGGGAATGAATTTCTAGATACAGTTTATGTCCTCACTTAATCGGATCCTTTGTGTTTTCCCCTGAAATTCGGTGCATTTCATTGAGAAATCACATATCCTTGCTCTGCTTAATCCCTACATAGTTCATATTTTAACTGTGCTGATCAGTGAGATCTCATTATGGTCCCTAACTGGCCAAGGCCGGCTCGTGGGATGCTACTGGTTTGGGTTATTCATCTGTACCAGCCGCTCTGCTCAGCACTGATGCTCTTCGTGGCTCTTAGTTGTTAGCTTTAGGATCTCTCGGGGACCCACTGACAGTGCAGAGCTGTGCTTCTCCAGCAGTTGTGTACATTCGAATTGTGGGGGTCTCGCTAAAGCAGATTCTGATTCAGCAGATCTAGGTGGGGCCCTGGGGTCTACATTTCTAACTGGAGCCCAGGTAATGCTGACGCATTTGAGGTGTTTAATTTATTTTTCTTTAAATCAAGGTGCCTTTCTTCCTATAATCTTTCTGGGTGCCTCCATGCTGAATCCCACACAATGTCTAGGTTTATAGTGAGATACTGAGACCATTAGCCCTCTGAGAGTCACAGAGACACAGTATGGAGCTGTTCAAGTTCATTGCCTGGTTCCTGCCTCAAAGCCCAGCACTGTCAGACAACAACTCCACTGTCTAATAGGGACCCGTCTGTCCCAGGGAAGCTGAGACACAGTTCTCAGCAGTCCAGCCTCCTGACGCAGACTCTACAGTCCAGGCCACAACGCTGATTTCTTAAAGGAAACGTCCATCATGATGACCATTCACGCTGGCACAGCATCGCTATTTATAAAGCACATTTGTTTTACTATTGCATTTGGTCTTCACACGACGCTGTACAGTGGGTGATGGGCGGGGGGCTGGAGGGGGGGTACTGTCATCACCTTCATCAACATCCAAATCACCGTTTGATAGATAAGGCTCCAAGTCATGTGGCTCACCCAAAATAACATACTAGTAATGACAAAGCTGGACGTGAAGGCAAGGACCGGGATAACTCAGGTGTGTCTGCCCACCGGCCACAGAAGTCCAGTGGTCACCCGTCGTGGGACCTGACCGCGTGGGGTCCGTGGATGACAAGGCCGTGGGGACAGAGAAGAAAGGATGGTCTCAGGGACACTTCACAGGCCAAATCCACAGGATGTGGTGACCAGCCAGCCACGGGAAGCAACGAAGGAGTCCAGCAGATTCCCACAGGAGGGAGGCCTCTGTCTCTTACCCCAAAGACCCTGGCTTAGTCCCCTGACATCTGAGCCACAGCTGCCTCATCTATAAAATAAGGTGGGTTGTTTTTTTTGTCCTTCTCACTTTTTTTCTTTATTGAAGTAAAAGCCCATAACATAAAATTCACCATTTTAACTATTTTAAAGCATAAGATTCAGTGGCATTTAGTACAGTCACAGTATTGTGTGGTCATCAGCATTGTCTATTCCAGAACATCTGTATCACCCCCCCAAAAAGAAACCCCACCCCCAGAAGCCGTCAATCCACATCCTCCCCTCCCCTCCCTAAGCAACACCCATCTGCCCCTATCTCTGGGTTGGCCTGTTCTGGACATTTCTCACAGATGGAGTCACACACCATGTGGTCTTTTGTGTCTGACTTCTTTCGCTCAGCATGTTTCCAAAGTTCATCCACACTGTAGCGTGGTCAGTCCTGCATTCCTGTCATGGCTGAGTAATATTTCATTATATGGATATGCCACAACCTGTTCATCCATTCATCTGCTGATGGACTTTTGGGATGCTTGCAACGTAGGGTGATTTTATACCACCCTCCGTAGTGGATCATGAGGTTTATTAAATACGAACGCTGTGAAAGCTGCCTGGGTGTCAGGCCTGGGACGTGACAGAATCTTCCCCCAGAAGCTGCAGCCACAGGGAGGAGCTGGGGGGTGGGGGTGAGGAGTGGGGAAAGCACAGGAAATGAGGCTGGTGGGCCTGAGGAACTGAAATTCACGCAGCCCCATGAGGCTGGTGCAGACAGCGTGGGGGTGAGCTGCCGAGCATTTCCCAGCAGTCACGCTGTGCTTGGGAAGCCAGCGCATTGTTTTGAGTAGTGTTCTTGGGGGGGAAAGGAGAACCAGCACCAAAGTGTTTAATTAAATTGCAGCCTTGACCTGAGGGGGAGGCGGGCCGCACATCAGATGCCAAGGCAACACAAGCAAAAGAACAGGCAGTCTGTTTCCATGGGAACCACTCTAGTTCCCATTTCCACATGGGTCGGCCTGGATATTTGGGTTCTGTGACAGCATTTGGATTCCAACCGCCCCATCTCTGGCCAAAGCCTCCATGTGGGAAAGTTGCAAATCGTATGTCCCAAGTACCAGCTCAGGACCTGGCACAAGGCGGGTCCGTCAGTCACACCTCCCTCCCCCAAGGACATGGGGAACCTGGCCTGGTCCTGCAGGCAATGGCACTGAAGTTATCATGGCAGCCGAGGCTGTTTTCCTGAGTGGCTGTTGGGCGCTTATCTGACAATGGTTTGAGCAACAAGACGGCTGACCTTTCTGAAAACCCATCAGTCACATTATGCTTACAGATGTTTGCATAGATTTGGCCCAACACTGAAACGTCATCTGAGTCTAAGATGAAAAACCTGTGCTGAGCACCATTTTCATCGCTGCCCACGCAGACCTGAAGCCTCTCTCTCTCTCCCCCATTCACCCTGCAGGAGGCTGTGAGGCCACTTTGACTTCCAACCGATCTGTGCAGGGAAAAGTTCAAGTTCTTAACTTTTTTTTTCTTCAACACTCTCGGCTGCCTTTCCTCTTCGGGACAAACTAGGCAGACCAAACACAAACACGCAGCCACGGCACCAAGAGAAGTGGAAACATCCCCTCCCCTCGTTCATCTCCTGCTAATATCACTCACACACACAGGGAAACGCGGGAACATCGACTGAGAAAGGCATAGCTACACCTGATCGTTTATGTATAGTGTGCGTGTGCATGTATATATGCATGTGTCTGGGTGTGTGTGCATGTATGTGCACGGGCATATGTGTATGTGTGGACACTAAGATGGCCAGGAGAGAGCTGATACTTGAGGTTGCTGTCACCCTCCTGGTGCCACTTGGTCCCCAATGGGGCCAATAGCACATCTTTGCAGACTGAGGTTCAGGAGTTGAGGGTGCAGCTCCAGATGACCCCAGTGGGAGAAGCCCAAACACTCACAGCAGGAGACCCCCTGAGTCCCCTGTGCAGGAGGCCTCAGCACAGCTGTCCCCAACACCTGCGCACGGGGCCACTCACCTCAACCTTCGGCTCTATGGCATCCAGGTTGCGTCCAAGTTCCAAAACCCACTAGAAAATCACCCCTACTTTGTACCAGCTCTGTGACTTTGAATGTCTCTAAGCCTCAGTTTCCTCCTCTGAAAAATGGGTCACATACCTACCTCATGAGGTGGTTGTGAGGATTAAATGGGGGTCGGCGGGGGGGGGGGGGGGGGGCGGGGGGAGAAACATGAAGGCCTTGGCGGATGGGATGGTCGTTATCTTTCTAGCCCACCTCTCCAGTGAAACTGCTCTCAGGTCTGCAGCGGCCCAACTGCTGAGCCCAACAGAGAGCGTCCTAGCCTCTGCCTTCTTCACTGGCTTTCTATGCCCACCGAGTTTATGCTCACTGCTCTGGGTTTCAAAGCAGGGGCACTTAGGGGGGCACACAGCCCTTTAGTCACTCGTACCATGAGTGTTTCTTAAGGACCTACTAGGTGCCACGCCCAGCTAAGTACTGGAGAGTACAGATTCCAGGCGTCCTCAAACTACGGCCCGCAGGCCACATGCGGGTGTTTTTGCCATTTTGTTTTTTTACTTCAAAATAAGATATGTGCAGTGTGCATAGGAATTTGTTCATAGTTTTTTTTTTTAAAACTATAGTCCGGCCCTCCAACGGTCTGAGGGACAGTGAACTGGCCCCCTGTTTAAAAAGTTTGAGGACCCCTGGATTTAACCAACGAGGGTCCTAAGGCTAGCAGGGGCCGACGTTTATGGGGTGCTTACAATGTGCTAGGCACATCACATTTATACATATTTGCATGTTTCCTTTTGACCTCTCTCTGAGGTCAGCACCGCTCACAGTCCCATTGACAGAGGAAACGAAGGCTCAGAGTGAAGTGGTAAGGAGCCAGGTGACTCCGGCACGGCAGACGTGGTGAAGTGTAGACCAGCAGTTCTCAAGGTGTGGTCCTCGGAACAGCAACATCGGCATCACCCAACAACACGCTGGAACGTGAATTCACAAGCTCCGCACCTGGGACCCGCACACTGAGCCTCAGTGAGCTCCCAGGGGCATTCTGAGGCCTCCACTGACCCAGAGGAAGAGGTGAGAAGAGGAAACGATGGGGCTTTGAGCATGGAGAACCCGCTCCACTCCCGGTAGAGAGAGGGGGTGAGGCAAAAGGTCTCGTGGGCAGAAAAGCTGATGTGCCGCAAGTTTGGCCTCCACCCCTTCTTTCCACCCGCACACCTTTCATTTGAAGGAAGTGCTCACGTAAAGGAGCTTCCTGTGTGGCCTGGCTTCTCAACAGTATCATTTACAGATTTAGAGGCATCTAGGTGTGGTTCCTGCGTATCTCACCATCAGAGGCCATCAGGACTGTCCCCCCAGAGACGCTCTCTCCGCCCAGATCCCACGGCCCGAGAACGAGCAGAGCCGTACTGAGAAGCAGCCACGGAACCATGGCCCTGGGCATCAGGGAGCTCCTTCTGTGACCTCTCAGTCACCTATTTGACATAAGCCATTATTAACAAGGATTCCCAAATGCATCACAAAATCCCGTGGAGCCTCCTCCAGGGAAGATGTCAACCAATGACAAACCAAGGTCAGAAGTCCCACGGCAGGGCCTTTCGGCGGCGCCAGGAGCTCCAAGTCCAGGTGGACTGCACGTTAGGTGTCCCTGATTTGAGGCTGTGGACACCCTCCCCGTCCCATCCCGTGAAGAGTCTTGTTCATGGAAAGATGGTCCTCACATGACATGAATAAAACTCCACTCTCAAAAGAACCTGACCCTTTGGTCGGCCTAGGAAGCCTCATCCAGGCAGGCTAGCAGCACGGGAGAGCTCCTGGACCAGCCCATCCACCAGCCCATCGGACCCCTGAGAGCCCTGGGCAGGGCTCACCGGGTCCAGTGTCCTACTTCCCCCTGAAGGGCTCCTCGCCTTCACTTACTAAGTAAGCTGACATACAGCATAAAGTCGTCACGGGTGAAGCTCTCCGGGTAAGGGCTCCGAGCCCCAGCTGCCATTGTGTGGAGCTCTCTCCTTTGCAGCCCCATCCTCCCTCCAGCTCTCCTCTAAGCCTCCTCCCTCTGAGACCCTACATTTTCCTTCTTTCTCTCCTGCCTTACCACCCCCTCTCACTCCCTCCATCTGTCCCTTTCCTTCCCCTCTCTCCCCTCCCCCTGCGCTCTCCCCGTCTAGGATCAGAAAGGAGCGAGGAACTTAGGAAGACAGACAGAGAAGGCGGGAGGAGCCGAGGAGCGATGCTGAGCCGTTATATACAAGGGAACGTGGGAAGAAACAACACCACAGAGAGGAGAGGTGACCACAACAGGGCATGAGAAGAAGGTAGGGAAAAGGGGGGGAGGTCAGACTGCTCTGGAATCACCAAGGCCACCAGGATGAGCTGTGTTAATATTTTCCCCAAAACTCGAAGGGCATGTAATCCACACCAACCTTTAAAGGGCTTCCCCTGCTCCCCCAGTCAGATTTGACAGCTCCCGAGGCTCAGGGAACCCCTGAGGGGCAGATTCTGCCCAGTCCTCCCCGTTATTCTCACCAGCGTGACCCCCACACAGGATCCACATTGACGGAGGGCCCCGCCTTCTCCCCACAGGGACCTAGTCTCCCCCTCGGCCTGTCCCCAAAGCCAGCCCCGGCCGGAGGAGGACACACCCAGAGGAGACAGGGTCTGCCACGGGCCAAGCCGTGTGCAAATGGCTCGCACTTTTGCCAACACTTGGGACAATTTTTTTTTTCCGTTACACACAAAACACATACTGGGTATAGAATAATTAGAGCTATAAATAAGCAAAAATAGGGGTCTCACCGCCTAAGGAAGCCCTGTAAACATTTCGATCTTTTTACCTACTTTCACATTTGTCTGGTTCCTGTTATATCCCACAGTGCCAGGCACATAGTAGGTACCCAATAACCATCTGCGGGCCAACAGAAAGAAAAGAGAGAGCGCGCACGCGAGAGAGAGAATTAAGCATTTTATCATTTTCACCCAACACTGAGCTTCAGAAGGAGACAGAGAAAGGGGGAAGGGAACAGAGGGAGGAAATTGCCCCAGAGCTCCTCCACAAGATCGAAGCCTCTCTAAGGCTGACCCGGTCCTGGACAGACTCCCTAAGAAGTTATGCAAACAAGGATCCGTGAGGAGAAAGTGACCCACACACCACAGAGCTGAGCTGTCAGCTTCCACCAAGCCAGCTCCCTGGAGGAGGTATGAAGGGAAACGGGAAAGAATTCTCCTGCCACCCAGGGCAAGGCGACAGCTGGACAGTGGCCACACCAGCACTCACTCCCAGCAGGCTGTGGGGGGTGGGGAGGGCCCAGGCAGCGACTGAATGACAGGAGGAAGGCTTCAGAAGCAGAAAATGTCCTCTCAGGGCCCAAGAGAATGCAGAGTTCTGGTCGGGTGCCCTCACCCCACCCCACCAGGAGACTAAAGGCTGAGGGTCAGAGAAGCCGGGTTCCTCCCTTGAAGGGAGAGCTATCATATTGAAATGCCCCATCTCATTCGCTCTCTCTTTTTCAAAGGGACTTTTATGGTTTCCCTGGTGGGTACAACCCCTCCTGTCCCACTCAAAAAATTTTTCTGAAAACCTTAAGAAGTATAAAAAATTGCCAAAACCGGTTTGGCTCAGTGGATAGAGCGTCGGCCTGCGGACTCAAGGGTCCCAGGTTCTATTCTGGTCAAGGGCATGTGCCTTGGTTGCGGGCACATCCCCAGTAGGGGGTGTGCAAGAGGCAGCTGATCGATGTTTCTCTCTCATCGATGTTTCTCTCTATCCCTCTCTCTTCCTCTCTGTAAAAAATCAATAAAATATATTTTTAAAAAAAAAAGAAGTATAAAAAATTAAGAAAACCCATCCCAGGAATAAAAGCCCTGTGTCCATTTTGGTGTGCTCCTTCCTCAGAGAGCAGGATGGAGATTCTGTTTACTGCCGGGATCGACACTCGGTGTGCGCGTGTGTATAGTCCAGTCCGCACGGAGACCACGCTGTGTGTGCGGCTTGCTGCTTTGTCCCACCTGTTCCTCAGAGCAGAGACCTCCCAAATGATTCCTTCCTCACAGAGTTTACGCTCAATGTGGGGTGACCCAGCTCTCCTGGTCTGACGGAGAGAGAGCACCAGAAAATGGAGTATAGGATAGCCCGAGGAGGAGAAAGATGATTGCTTCCGTGGAACCCCCTCCGGGAATGGGCTGATCTGGATACCCAAATTATCAGGAGCGCTGGTGGTTTTCCCCTCATGACACAGCACCGGGACCTTTCTTACAATGATGACTTTTACTTCCTTAAAAGGAAGTCAGTGTGTGATAGCCGACTCCACCTCTGACTTAGAGATCGTGGCTGCAGCAGTTCCTGGAGGCTCTGAGTACAACATTACAGCACCTACAGCCAGACACACAGGGGCCCCTGGAGGAGCCAGGGTCTGGCTGCCGAGCACGGAACGCCCCTGGTGTGCATGGCTCTGCATTCTTGCATCTGCTTTTTATAGTTTTGTTGTTGCCATCAGTTAGTCATTTGACAAACACTTACTGACACTCTGTGATCCAGAGACTTTGCTAAAAAAGACACAATCCCTAAGCTCAAAGAATACACAATCTAGCCTGGGGGGTGCGGGGTGGGGGAAGTAGGTGATCACAAGGTAGTTACAGAGCCGTAGCAATGAGAGTTATCACAGGGTGAATAAGGACATAAAGAAAGAAGGAAATGAACTCTGCTTGGGGTTGGTGATCAAGGCAGGCTCCACAGAGGAGGTGATGTTTGATATGGGATTTGAAGGATGACGTGGAGTGTTCATCCAGCTACCAGGGTAGGCACAAAGGGGATTCATGTTAACAACTTGAGTGAGACTCTGACGGAACGCCACAGACAAAAGCAACAGCTTCTGCGGGCAAGTTCAAAACGCCTGCTTCCACCGGCCCTTCTATTTTTGCCTTACCACAGGCTAAAGGGCCATGTAATTAGCTTATCATTACAGTGTTTAAAGTGAGATTAAAGGCTCCTCCGGCGTGCTCACACCTACTCCAGGAGGCCAGGAATCTTCCCTGCTATCTCGAGTGCCCACAATGGCGCCTGACACACTGCTCACGCTCAGTAACATTTCTTGAGTAAATCAAGAGCCTTTGCCCCATCTCCTATAGCCCCGTCTCAATCCTGCAGTTCAGTGGGAAATGCCATTTTATAAGAATAAAAACAACCGCCCTAGCCGGTTTGGTTCGGTGGATAGAGCGTCAGCCTGCAGACTCAAGGGTCCCAGGTTCGAATCCGGTCAAGGGCATGTACCTTGGTTGCAGGCACATCCCCAGTGGGAGGTGTGCAGGAGGCAGCTGATCGATGTTTCTCTCTCATCGATGTTTCTAACTCTCTATCCCTCTCCCTTCCTCTCTGTAAAAAATCAATAAAATGTAAAAAAAAAGAAAAAAAAAAAGAATAAAAACAACCTCCTTTCTGGATTTTAAAGGGGTGGCTTCCACCTGCAGAGAACAGGAATGAACAGACCCGCAGAGATGAGCAGAGACGGACGGACAGGTCACAAGTAACTGGTCCGGACAAATCTGCCCGTTAAAAAAGCATATGGGAAGGGGAGACCAGCAGCAGGGTGTTCCTAGAGTTAGCGACGCCTGCATCCTGTGCGGGGTTCTTCTTTACCTTTCAGGCGCACAAGGCCAAGTACAATACCCAGAGGAGCAAAGCCAACTCTAAGCTCAGCCGCCTGAGGGAACCAAGAGACCATCCATGTGCCAGCTCCCCCACCCCCCTTCCCTCTCCGATCCCCAGTTCCCTGGGCTGGAAGATGGCTTCTCCGCCCCTGACTCAGAGCTCCGGGGTGGTGGGGATGGACGCACAGACAGCTGCCCATCCCCCTGGCTGTTACCGCATTCCCAGCCCTTGAGTTTGCCCGCACATTTACAGCTGACTCATTGGACTCTATTGATTAACTTACTTAGGAGCCCACACGAATATCCAAGACAGAACCTCCACTTTTCTTTAGGTCCTCATTTCGGATGCAAGGGGTTGAGGCAATGAAAGATATTTCAGCACCAGCTCCATGCAGGGCTGGATCGGAGGATGAAAGCACAGTCAAGGGTATGGCGCTGCGTCTGGGTGGCAGTCCTCATCAGAACTAGTAGATGGGGTAAAGCCCTCAGACCTAGGCAAGTGGTAAAAAACGCTAGATAGCCCAGCCGACGTGGCTCAGTGGTTGAGCATCAACCTACGAACCAGAGGTCACGGTTCGCTGGGTTGCAGGCTCAAACCCCAGTGTGGGGCATGCAGGAGGCAGCCGATCAATGATTCTCTCTCATCATTGATGTCTCTATCTCTCTCTCCCTCTCCCTTTCTCTCTAAAATCAATAAAAATATATTAAAAAAAAAAACAAAAAAACGCTAGAGAGTGATGACGACGAAGGCGATGGTAACCATTATGGAACAAATGGAGGCAGTGAGGGAAATGAGAACCCAGGTGATCAAGTCCACGCAGAGCGAGCCGCACAGGGGGCGGTGGGGTTTGAGAGCAGGCAGGTCTGAAAATGGAAATGGAGGGGAAAGTGACAAAACTGAAAATGCTGACCTAAGAAACAGCCACAAAAAGGACCAAGGTGAAATTCTAGAAGGTCTTAGAAGTGGTGGGAATAAAATGCATGCTGCGTCCTCACGGTGGCCTGCGACGCCCGCCATGCTCTGGGCCCTGCCCATTCCCCAACCCCACCACCTCCCTGAACACCTGGTGCCACGAGCCTTCTCCGTTTCTGTCCTCCTGCTCACCTCCTCTCTTCCTTACATTTTAAAAACTGATTATTGCTCTAGCTTGTTTGGCTCAGTGGATAGAGTATCAGCCTGCAGACCAAAGGGTCCCAGGTTCGATTCCGGACAAGGGCATGTACCTCAGTTGCAGGCTCCTCCCCATCCCGGACCCTGGTCAGGGCTCCTGCAGGAGGCAACCAATTGATGTGTTTCTCGCACATCAATGTTTCTCTCTGTCTTTCCCTCTCTCTTCCACTCTCCCTAAAAATCAATGGAAAAAAAATATCGAGTGAAGAATAACCAAAAAGAGAGAGAGAGATTATTTACATACCATAAAAGTCACCCCTTTTGTGAATTGTACCCTTTAAGTGTACAATTCATTAATTTGCAGTATATTCACAAGGTCGTGCAATCATCACCACTGTCTAGCTCCAGGACACATCATTACCCCAAGAGGAGACCTTGTACCCATTCATTGTCACTCCTCATCCCGTCTCCACCCTGGCAACCGTTAATCTGCCTTTTATCTCCATGAATTTGCTTGTTCCAAAAACTTCAAGTAAACAGAATCATACAATGTGTGACCTTTCATGTCTGGCTTCTTTCACTCAGCGTAGTGGTTCTGAGGCTCGTCCATGCTGCAGGTGAATCAGCGTTTCATTCCTGTTTATAACTGAACTAGAGGCCCGACGCATGAAATTCATGCGCGGGTACAGTCCCTAGGCCTGGCCTGCGATCAGGGCCATCTTCCCCAGCTGCCCGCAGCTGGCCTCGCCGCTCACCCCCAGTTCCCTGTTCACCATTGGGTGATCAGTGCCTGACAGCTGGGGCTATTCCCGCCTGCTCATGGGCCCCGCCCCCGCCAAGGGTGGCCATCAGGCAATGGGAACCTGCTGGCCAGAGAAAGGGACCAAGAGGTGGTCAGTGTGCCTCATAGTGACTGGTCCAGCGGTCGTTCTGGTCATTCTGCCGTTAGGGTCAATTTGCATATTACCCTTTTATTATAAAGGATAATATTCCAGTGTGTGGATAGGCCACGTTTTGTCTTTCCATTCATCAGTTTATAGACATCTGGGTGGTTTCCAGTTTTGGGCTATTATGAATAATGCTACTGTGAGCATTCATGTACAAGTTTTTATGTGGGCACGTGTTTTCATTCCTCTTGGGTGTATTTGAGGAGTGGAATTGTTAGACTTAACCTTTTCAGAAACTGACTTGCCACATCAGCTGTACCCTTTTCCATCCCCACCAGAGGGTTCCGATTCTCTACATCCTCACCTACACCTGCTATTACAGCCTCCTAGTATGTGGGGCATGATATCTCATTGGGGATCGATTGGCATCTCCTTATTACTCACGATAGCGAGCATCTTTTCTTTTTTTTTTAATTTAATAAATCTTTATTGTTCAGATTATTACAGTTGTTCCTCTTTTTTCCCCCCATAGCTCCCCTCCACCCGGTTCCCACCCCACCCTCTGCCCTTACCTCGCCCCCACTGTCCTCATCCATAGGTGTACGATTTTTGTCCAGTCTCTTCCCGCACCCCCCACACCCCTTTCCCCCCGAGAATTGTCAGTCCACTCCCTTTCTATGCCCGATTCTATTATATTCACCAGTTTATTCTGTTCCTCAGATTTTTTATTCACTTGATTTTTAGATTCACTTGTTGATAGATACGTATTTGTTGTTCATAATTTTTATCTCTGCCTTTTTCTTCTTCTTCCTCTTCTTAAAGAATACCTTTCAGCATTTCATATAATACTGGTTTGACAGTGATGAACTCCTTTAGCTTTTTCTTATCTGTGAAGCTCTTTATCTGACCTTCAATTCTGAATGATAGCTTTGCTGGGTAGAGTAATCTTGGTTGTAGGTTCTTGCTATTCATCACTTTGACTATTTCTTGCCACTCCCGTCTGGCCTGCATAGTTTCTGTTGAGAAATCAGCTGACAATTGTATGGGTGCTTCCTTGTAGGTAATTAACTGTTTTTCTCTTGCTGCTTTTAATATTCTCTCTTTGTCTTTTGCTCTTGGCATTTTAATTATGATGTGTCTTTGTGTGGTCCACCTTGGATTCCTTTTGTTTGGAGTTCTGTGCGCTTCCTGGACTTGTAAGTCTATTTCTTTCACCAGGTAGGGGAAGTTTTCGGTCATTATTTCTTCAAATAGATTTTCAGTATCTTGCTCTCTCTCTTCTTCTGGCACCCCCATAATTCTGATGTTGGTACGCTTGAAGTTGTCCCAGAGGCTCCTTACACTATCTTCAAATTTTTGGATTCTTTTTTCTTTGCTTTTCCGGTTGAGTGTTTTTTGCTTCTTTGTATTTCAAATCTTTGACTTGATTCTTGCGGTGCTCTAGTCTGCTGTTAGGTCTCTGTATAATATTTTTTATTTCAGTCAGTGTATGTTTAATTTCTAGTTGATCCTTTTTCATATCCTCAAGGGTCTTGCTAAATTTATTGGCCTTTTCTAGGAAATTCTTGAAAAACCTTATAACCATGGTTTTGAACTCTATATCCAGTCATTTGCTTCCCTCCATTTCTTTCATTTGTGATCTGTTTCTTTGTCTCCGCATTTTCGCTGCTTCCCTGAGTTGGTAGAGTAGCTTTGTGTGCTAGGTGTCCTATAGGGCCCAGTGGCGCAGCCTCCCCAGTTACCTGAGGTGGACACTCTTGGTGCACCCCTTTGAGGACTGTGTGCACAGCCTTGTTGTGTTAAGTCTTGATTGTTGTTGGTATCACTGGGAGGAATTGACCTCCAGGCCAATTGGCTGTGAGGATCAGCTGTGTCTATGCTGGAAGAACTTCTGTGCTGGAGACACCCTTATGAGACAAGACTTGCAAAATTGCAAAAGCCTCTGTGCTCAGCTTGGATGGGGCGGAGTCTCAGGGCGGAGCAGACAGCCTTGGCTTCCCGTCAGCCCTGCCCTATGAGGCCCCTGGATCTCAGTGTCCCTCAGTAATTGCTGCAAGCACCTCTGAGAGAAAGCCGCCCTCGAGTTGCACTCGCTGCCAGACAGTCCAGTTTCTCCCCGAATGAGTCTGAGTTCCCAGAGTCTCGCCCAGAACTGGAGTTCAGCGCAGTCGGGAGCTTTTGTCTCCCTCCCGCTTGAGAAAGCCAGCCGGGCACTCAGCAGTCAGTCCTCTCCACGCGCACGCGTCTCCGTACCTCAGCCTTTTTTGCAGCTCCTCTGAGTCTCAATGTGCTTTTCTCTTTCCTTCTAGTTGTAGAATTTCCACTCAGCCAGCTTTCCTGTGGTTTTGATAGCGTCCGTTTTGTCTTTTAGTTGTAGTTTTGAAATTGTTGTGCGAGGCAGCAGTTTAGGTGTTTACCTATGCCGCCATCTTGGTTTCCCAATCCGCGAGCATCTTTTCCTGTGTTTATTGGCCATTTGTAGATCATCTTTGGAGAAATGTCCATTCTAATCCCTTGCTCATATTTTAATTGGGTTGTTGTCTTGTTATTGTTGAGTTGTAAGAACTCTTTATATATTCTGGACACCATACCATTATCATCTATACTAGAGGCTCAGTGTACGAATTCATGCAACAGTGGGGTCCCTTGGCATGGCCTACAGGGATTGAGCCGAAACCAGCAGTTCAACGCCGCCTTCCACTCCTGCCTGCTGCTCCCGCTCATCCCAGGCCCCGCTGCACCTGCAGCTGGCTTGCACCCAGTCAATCTCGATCAGGAGAGGCTCACGTGGCAGCGGCACTCGCCAGCCGTGAGCCCAGCCATCTGGCACCCGTCGGTCAGCTGAGCAGCGCTCCCACTGTGGGAGTGCACTGATCACCAGGGGGGCAGCTCCTGCATTGAGCGTCTGCCTCCTGGTGGTCAGTGCACATTATAACGACTGGTCAACCAGTCGTTCGGTCGTTCGGTCAACAGGTCACTTAGGCTTTTAAATATATAGATGGTTTGAGGGCCAACTCCTCACCCAGATACCTGCATGTCTGGGTCCTTCTCATTCAGGTCTCTCCTTGGTGTCACCTCCTTTCTCACCAGACCAGCCTTGCTAACGGTGGCTTCGCTGTAGTCCATCTGTAGCCCATTTTATTTTTTTTATGGTGCTCATCTCCTGAGCGAGCACTTGCTATCTTGTCTATTATCTGTCCCATTCCAACAGAATGCAAACTCTGTGACTTACATCACTCAACTTCTCCAGGACCTAGAGTTCCTGGCACATAATAGGTCCTCAGTTTAAATTTGTTGGACGAATGAGTAATTACAAATCGCCAAGGAAGAGAGGAAGTTACTTTTCTGGAATCAGGCCCAGTAGGCTTTGCCAAATCAGGAACAGAGCAAGCGGCACAGTCCGGGGCTGCGAGAGCTCGCAGGGTGAACACAGGCCCTCCTCTGTGGGCAGGGCCAGCGGGGCTGTGACCGCCTGAGCTCACACAGGGGCTGCCACGAGCCTGGCTCTCCACACTCCTCCCCAGAAGCCCCTGCATGACCCACAGGGCCCCTGGCCTGCCTGCGGCAGCAGCTTCCTTCATTTGCAAACCACGAACAATATACTCCATTCTATAGTCAGGGTAGAATTATAGCAAAAAAAAAAGGGAAGAAAACTACTGCTAGGTCCTATCAGATGACCTGCGAGGGCCACCCTTTCAGACAAAAGTAGTGAAGTCAGAATTTCATGCTGGGAAGGACAAAGGCGTTTGAATTACAGTGTTACTCCCCAGAGGCCATCACCGGCTTTCCACTTCAACAAAGGCAGAAAAATTGCCTCTGAGCTGCATGTTCCTACAAATGTGACACCAGCCAGAGGCCCTGGCCTGAGGGCTGACCCTTAGGGGTCAAGGAAAGAGCTTGTGGCAAGTTGTTCGGAGAGGAGACCCTAACAGTTCTCATCACAAGGAGAAATATTTTTCCCTTTTCTTGTTATCGTGTCTATATCAAACGATGAATGTTAACGGAACCTATCATGGTAAGCATTTCACAACACAGGAGAGGGCAAAATTAGATTTACAACTGTGAGTGTGCCAAACAGAGTTTATTCTTGTATTAGTAAAATCATAACCTGCCTGCAAACCTACCTTTGCCCACCCCTGTATATGAAAATTAAACCATCATGCTGTCCACCTTAGAGTTATACAATGATGTATGTCGATTATTTCTCAATAAAACTGAAAACAGAGGAAAAATGAGCTTGGCTATGGTCTTCTCTCCTTGTTTCAAAAGAATTCCAGCTGCAGGTGTCAGACAGCAGCAGGATGGCAGGAATGCAGGCACTGGACACAACTCAGCCCCTGTGCAGCCCTGGGCCAGTGCTTTCACGGCTCTGGGCCTCAATTTTCCCATCTATGAATTGGGAATAACAATAGGTCATGGTGTAGATGAAATGAAATCATGATTAGATGACTGTGGCTGGCAAAACAGTGGCCCCAGAGCTGTCTGCATCCTCCGGAGCCTGTCACTATGTGAGCTGGCAATGCAAGAGGGACTTTGCAAATGTAACTGAGGTAAGGACCTCAACATGCAGAGATGATGCTGGATGATCTAGGCCAGTGGTCGGCAAACTCATTAGTCAACAGAGCAGCAAACCGCAGCTCACGAGCCGCATGTGGCTCGCGAGCCGCAGTTTGCCGACCACTGATCGAGGCAGACCCCCAAGCATCCTCAAAGGGAGAAGAGGGAGGTAGGAGAATCAGAACCAGAGAGAAGGCATTGTGAGAAGAACCCAACCTACCACTGAATGAGGAAGGACCCATGAGCCGAGGGATGTGGGTGTCTCTAGAAGCTGAAAAAGGCAAGGAAATGGATTTTCTCCTCGGCACCAGCCCTGCTAGCACCTTGACTTTATCCCAGTGAGACTGATTTGGGGCTTCTGACCTCCCGAACTGTAGATGACATGTTGTTTTAAATTTGTGAAACTGTTTCAGCAGCCATAGGAAACTCATACAATGCCTGGCACAATAGAGGTGCAGTGCTCACCATTATTTTTAAAAGTATTATGATTACCTATTATTGGCGAAGAAGCTGACACAGATGCACGCGCAATAAAATAAGAATACGTGCCCAAGAAAAAAAATGAGATAGATGACCATAAACAAAGTTCAGAACTGAAACAGGATCTAAAGCAGGTTTACTTTGAAAATGCACTGACGAAATAAAATACAAAATGCTGAAGTACCTGCCCTGCCTTCAGACACAGGCCTCTGGGGACCTGTCCCCGCTGTGGCCACTGAGCTCAAGCTGAAAAGCCAAACACATAAAATTAAATCGGTGAGGAATGTAGCCATGCAGTGGCTCTGGGCAGGAGACCTGGGCCGGAGGCCAGTGAGGGGGGCATCAGACAGGGAGCCTCCTGTCTGCATCAGGGGACTGGCATTCATTCATCTATGTTCCTTTATCTATGTTCATTCATAGATTCAACATCTGGGGAGGATGCCAGGTGCTGTTCTAGGTGCTGACGGCATAGCAAAAAACCAAACAGACCAGGATTCTGTCCCTCCCCTAGGAGCTGACTCTAGCAGGAAGACAGATGACAGATACATGAATGCTCATGTGCATATGACTTGGGGAATTGTAAGTGTTGCAGCCCATGACTTGGGCCCGCACAAGGGAGCAACACACCCACTGAGAAAAAAAGAGATTGGGACTGGCTAACCATGAGGAGTGGGGATTCTCCACTGAGGATGCTGCCACCAGAGTGGCAAAATCCCTCTTTCCAGGACCACACCATGGAATTAAAGAAACAGACAAGCCCTAGCCGGTTTGGCTCAGTGGATAGAGCATCAGCCTGCGGACTGAAGGGTCCAGGATTCGATTCTGGTCAAGGGCACATGCCCGGGGTTGTGGGCTCGATCTCCCGTGGGGGGCGTGCAGGATGCAGCCGACCAATGATTCTCTCTTATCATTGATGTTTTCTCTCTCTCCCCCTCTCCCTTCCTCTCTGAAATCAATAAAAATACATTGAAAAAAGAAGAAAGAAAGGAACAGACAAGCACACAACCACAATGAGGTGGCATCACAAAGGCAAGGAAGGTATCTGAGCAGAGGGGATATTTACGATGGGCCTTGATGGACATATAGAAGTCCTCCCGGAAAGCAAAATGGATGAGGACAGGGCAGGAAGACTGCCCACAAGTCGTAAGAAATGGGGAGGGAAGGGCAGCACAGTGCAGGGGGGGAGCTGGGAACCTCGGACACAGATCTGGTTTCAAAGCCCAGCTTTCCCGCTGACTGTGCCATCTCAAGCAAGTGACTTCTGACTCCAGGGACACCATGATTCCTCATCAGTAAAATGGGGATAACTCCTACTTACGGGTGTCATTGTCCTCTTCCATGATATCCCTCATGGATGAGGAAAATTTTAGATGAGATAATACACGCAAAGCTTCATATAGCGCCTGGCATTAGGCCATCCATGAGGTCTGAATCCTTGTGTTGGGAGCATGTCTTTTGGGAGGGACGTTAGCTGATGACCATCTGTCCGTAAAACTTCCCCAGATGCCAAAACCGGTTTGGCTCAGTGGATGGAGCGTCGGCCTGCGGACTGAGAGGTCCCAGGTTCGATTCCGGTCAAGGGCATGTACCTTGGTTGCGGGCACATCCCCAGTGGGGGGTGTGCAGGAGGCAGCTGATCGATGATTCTCTCTCATCGATGTTTCTAACTCTCTATCCCTCTCTCTTCCTCTCCGTAAAAATCAATAAAATATATAAAAAAAAACTAAAAAAAAACTTCCCCAGATTATACTGGAACTGAGCTTCAAAGGAGAACACGGCCAAGGGACCAAAGAAAAAGAGTGACAACTCCAGAATTCGACCAGAGAGTTTATTGAAGGAACTTGGGGACAACTTGGGCAAGTTGGTGGATGTCCGCACCCAAAAGGGAATGAGGGCTTGTGTGTGTGTGTGTGTGTGTGTGTGTGTGTGTGTGTGTGTGTATACTCCAGGAACACAGACGGCTTGTAGCCAATAGACACATGCTTGTTAAGAGCTGCATATTCCAAAGCCCACCCCTCCTGGGATGACCTGGAAGTCACTGAAAGAAACTTGCTTCTTAAGACGGCACTGGTCACACATCCAGCACCAGAAGCCATTTTGCCTAATAGCATCCCGCCATAAGGGCCATCCATGTCACCTCTGAGCATTTGGGCCTTATGGGCAAAAACTACCAACGGTCCTTAAGGGGTGAGGAGCTGATGCAACCTGGTGCATAGTTCAGAAAGCACCTCTGGCCTGGACTGCACATCCCCTGGAGTCAGGGAACGTGCCCAACTTAGTGTTCACCCTGAGAGCTTGATACACGACAGACACTCACCAAACGTCCTGGAGAAGGGAACACCATGAACAAGGGTGGAGCCCCAGGAAACACCTACACTTGGGGGGCAGCAGGGGAAAGGAGAACCGGCAGGAGGAAGTGAGAACAGAGATGAGAGACACAGAGGGAGCGTGAAGGGAGCACTGCAGGGCAGAAACAAAGGGAAGGAAATGATATTTGCTGTCACTAAAGGTCGCTGACATGTGCATGAGGAGGGTAAAGTGGAGTAAGGACCAAGAAATGGCCACTAAATTTGGCAACCGGAAGATAACCTAAGACCTATGCATGGGGTTCCACGCTCTGGGCGTCAGGGTCCATCGGAATATAATGCGGTAAAGAAAGGAAAGGAGGCAAGTAGGTGGACATAATATCTATACGACCCACAAGCAATACTTTCAAAAAGTTTGTTAACTCCTAAAGAGCTTCAAGGATCAAACACTCAATTCAATTCAATTAATTGAACACTTTTTCTGAACAAGGGACACCTACTTACCAGGAAGACAGACATCTAGCAACCTTCCCCACAGGACATGTGGCCATAAACTCAAAAGCAAGCACAACTATCACCAAGAGGCAATCTGAAAAGAGAGCTGCCATAGCCCATGCACTGGATGACACAAACCACACCATGTGGCTCTGGACCTCCAGTGACAGGTGTGTGGGGAGAGAAGGCAATGGAGACTGAAGGTTGCAGAACACTACGAAGGCAATGGCTCCTAGCCCTCCAGAGTTCTACTGAAAATCATAACCCAACATTGTTCCTGGAACAAAGCCAGTGCTCAGTGAATGTCTGTTAAATGCATAACTGCCAGACGGTTTAGCACTTTACAATGTCCAAAGCACTGCCAGAGATTTAAAGCTTCCTTTGACCGCATATTCCCTTAGACTCACAAGACAATTTCTCCTTGTTGTATTCAGAGGTAAGCCCAATTTTTCTCCCCTACTGGGAAATCTCATTCCAGTGGCCCCCTACACCTATCACATCAGTGCCCCTGAATAAAGTCTGCCTTACCATTCTTTAACAAGTGCCAGAATGAATAACTTTTTTCTTTAACAGTAAACACATCCCCATTTCCTTAGGAATCATCCCAGTGCCACTCTCAGTACCAGGAAAGGCTGAGCCCCTGCTAGAGGGGAACCGCCCAGGCCCACGTTAATGCACTTTGTCACTCTTCCTGATGTAGAATCACCAGAGGAGGGGCTGTGAGAGAGAAGAACATGCACAGTCAAGGCGGGCCTCTTTCAATTCCTTCCTTTTTTGTTTTTTTTCTTAATCCTCACCGAGGGTGTTTTTTCATTGCTTTTAGATATAGTGGAAAGGAAAGAGGGAGGAAGGGAAGGAGAGAGAGGGAGGAATACGAGGGAGTGAGAAAGAGAAAGGGGGAAGAAGGGATTGAGGGAGAGAGAGAGAGAGAGAGAGAGAGAGAGAGAGAGAGAGAACCATCAACGTGAGAGAGACACATTGATTGGTTGCCTCCTGCATGCGCCCTGGTCAGGGCCAGGGATCAAACCTGCAACCCAGGTACGTGTCCTTGACCAGAATCAAACCTGCAACTCTTAGATAGGCAGGCCAGGGCTTTCCATCCCTTTCTTAAACATCTAGGTCAAGTGACCAAGTAACTTCTCCTGACATAAGTTCCACGATGGGGGTCTCACTACTTCCAGTGACAGCCCATTCTAACTTGAGGGCAGTTCTTCCTCACACGAACCCAAAATCTATCCCTGAAATTTCTACTACTTGGTCCTCCTCTACCACATGGGGTTGAAGAAGTTCCTATCTTCCAAATGACAGTTCTGCAGACATCTGAAGACAACACTCATTCATGTCCCTGAGGTGTCCCTCCTCCAGGGTGAATATGCCCAATTTCCTCCGTCAATTCTCACTGAGAGGTTTTGAATTCCTTACCCAACCTGGATTCTCCTCTCTTGGCCTGTTATGACCTGCCTAGCCTGGGGACTATGGCCAGGACGTTTTTAGATGGAAATGATAAAGAACTCAGCCAAGGTGGCTTAAGGAAAAAAGTCAATTGGCTCAAAAAAAATTCAAATGGCTGGATCCAAGAGTTTAAGCCATGTCATGTGGTCTCCATTCCCTATCTTTGGCTCTGTTCCTGAGGTTCTCTCTCCAAGTGCCAAGCTTTTATTATGCTTACATGTCTTAACCCCAGAAAAAGACAAAGGGATTCTTTCCCAACAACTCTATCCAAAGTCTCAAAGATGAATCTGATTGGCTTGACTTGGGTCACATGGGCCCAACCCTGACCCAATTAGTTAACAGAGGGGATAGCTTACTCTGATGAACCCTCCCAGTGGGGAGGGGCGGAGTCAGCCACACTGAAACTACATCAGCTAAGCAGGATTATTGTAAATAGGAGGGAGAAGTTCCGCCAAAGAATGGAATGCTGAACAGACAAAAACATAAAACCCCACATCTCTCTCTATGAGTGACATTTTAAGCTGAACACTCTAGGCTTACCAGAGCATCATGGGAATATCATCTATACCCAGCCAACATCACAGTGCATCTACCCCAAATCAAGCTTCATGCTGGCATTGCACCCTATGAATGCACCTTTTCTGGTAACCACCCCACACGTCAAGTTTATTTCAACTTGTTCATTGATGTACAACACCTTCTAAGAAGGTGCTGTATTAGCCACATTTATTGAGCACTGACTCTATACCAGGCATTGCCCTGCAAGTTTTACATGTATCATGTCAATTTATCCTTACAATATCCCTGGACATCATGTGCAATCATTATCTCCGTCTTACAGATGCGGAAACAGAGAATCTGGGAGATTTGCCTAAGGTCACACAGCAAGGGTACAAGTCAAGGCAAGATACCCTAGCTCCACCATTAATGCTTATAACCAATCGGCTCTAAAATTTGCACCAACAGAAAACTGGATTCATTCCCAGATGCCTGGATTCTTTCCAAAACAAAACTGCTTACAACTGAGTACCCTGAGGTCCATCCATAAAGGAATGATTAAACAAGGTTATATTTATATGAGGAAACATTATGCAGCCACTTTAAAGGCAGGGCAATGACAGGGCAATCAGCGTCACGAGGGCAGGGACCTTCTTTGCTTCTATCTTTATTCTTGGTGCCTAAAACAGGACCCTACAGGGTAGCTAGTCATGTCCACTGGAGGGAGGGAGATAAGAAGGGAGGGGAAAGAAAGGAAGGAGAGAATGAACAAATTTCTGCATAGTAACTATATCTGATTTTTATTCTCTTCTTTTTTCTTAGTCGTGGTTTCTGAATATTCTACAAGAAACAGGTATTACAGCTCGGCTGGCATGGCTCAGTGGTTGAGCATCAACCTATGAACCAGAAGGTCATGGTTCAATTCCTGGTCAGGGCACATGCGCAGGTTGCGGGCTCCATCCCCAGTGTGAGGTATGCAGAAGGCAGCCAATCAATGATTCTCTCTTATCATTGATGTTTCTGTCTCTCTCTCCCTCTCCCTTCCTCTCTGAAATCAATAAAAACTTATTTTTTTAAAAACACACACCGGTATTACATGTCAGTTGGGAAAACAGAATGAGATTTCATAGAGAGCCCAAGCCACTGCCTCATCACATGTACTGGTAGGTGATCTGTAAGCCCTTTCTGCTTCAACCAGAGAAGTCGCGTCCAGTCAGTATGAAAAATGGCTCCTTTCCTGTGACCTCTGTCAGCGGAGCCCTGGCTTCTCCTGGTTCAGTGGCTCTGTCCGGGGAACCAGAGACCACCCAACAGCTCAGACCTCTCACTTTTCTGGTACTCTCAGACCACATACACTACTTCAACACTGATTACATTCCACCAATAAGAGAACCACAGTAATTAGCATTTATGGAGCACTTACTATGTTCTAGGTACCACAGACTTGCTTCCTTACTCCTCCTAATGACCGCATTATAGCAGAAGGATGACCAGGTGGCTAACTCACCTGCTCCAGATCACATGACTGGCAAGTATTGGAACCCAGACCGTCCAGTGCAGCCAAAACTTCTAATGACTGTGCTAACCACCTCTTACCATGCTGCACATGGAACTTGGGTCAAAGGTCTAATGTGTGCCCACATGGAGCCTGATGCCTACTGTATGCCAGCCTAGGGCCAAGCACCTACTGTGAGCTAACCTGGGATGGAGGGCTTACTGTGTGCTGAGCTGGAGCATGCAGAACAGAAAGCACAATGTCATCATAAGTGCTGTAAAAGTAAAAATGGTGATATAAAGTAACATTAACCATAGCCAATGTGCATTGGGGGCCTGTGCTCTCATTTTAGAGATAATACTTGTAGCCTTCCCAAGTCACTCTCAGAAAGAGGGACTATCAGGATCCCCATTTTACAGACCAGAAAACTGAGGCACAGAGGAAAGGATGTCCTTGCCCAAGGACACACAGCAAGTGAGAGACAGAGTTGGGATGTGAATCTAGAGCGTTTCTGATTCCCAGGTGTCCTGGCTGTTGAAATAAAGGGCTAGCACTAGGCTGGGTGGGTGGCTGAACCCTAGATGGGCTGAGGAATAGAAGGGGAATTCCACCTGGAGGGAATCTCCAAAATCAAAGTCCTGAAGACTGGGAGTGTTCGTGTCAGGCTGCAGGTGCACACAGAAGGATATGGGGAGCTACTGGGTAGGAGAAAGGGGTGGAGACAAACTGATTGGAATGCCAATCAGACAACCTGTGCTTTTATCAATGGGCAGAGGGGAGTCATAGAAGGTTAATGAGCAGAGGAGTGATATGTGCATTAGGAAGAGTTAATCTAGCAATTGGGGGTGGGGTGGTATAGAATGAATGTAAGACAAGAAAGAGCAAGGGCTAAGAGACTCTTGCAATAAAAGGGTGAGGGTAAGGGGCAAGGGACTTGTTTTTGGTTTGCCCCTCTTCTGGAGTCAGTATGCACCCCCAACCCCCACACTCTTCCCTTAGGAAGCCACCTTCCCGAACTCTGTCTCCTGGTTTGGGTGTTGGGTGGGGCTGCCCTCACCCACTCCAGGGGTGGGCACTGACCCAGGCGTAGGCAGCCAGTCCCAGGGATTGGCTCAGGATGGGCACATGAACCAGCCAGGCTAAGGAGAGTTTGGAGACTTCCGAATTCATTGGCAAAGGGGCTCTCTCTCCCCAGTGGGATGGCTCTACCCATGACCTGGAAGCTGGGGCAGCTGGTGGCCATCTATCATCACTCAGGGGAGCCTACTCTCTGGACCACAGGAAGGGTGATAAAGGAGGAAGGCGGAGCTGGGAGGAAAGGGGGCTTGAGCTTGGGCACCCTCACCTGAAGTAGCACTTCCCCGGACTTGCTACAGACCAACTTTTTCGCTTAAGCCAATCTGCACAGGGCTTCTCTCATTGCACCTGAAAGACCTCTGGCCACGCACAGACTGAAGCATGGGGCAGAAGCAAGAGCGGAGATGGTAAAAGGCTAGTGAAGGAGGAGGGGCCAGGTGTGTCCACCGCCAGAAGAGCCAGTGCAGGGCCCCAGAGGGTCCAAATCCTGCCAGCAGAAAGAAACAGGAGAGAAGGGCGCAGCACTTTCCAGAAAACAGCTGCAGTGGACAAGGAGGCCAGGTTTGGGGGCTGAGGAGAGATGAGAGCAGGAGGCTGGATAGGCAGATTCCATTCTGGAAAATGCTAGGGAAGGACAGGAGAAGGAAGATAGTAGCCAGAGAGGAGAGAGGAGGAGAGAGAAGGAGAAGGAGGGTGTTTCAGAGAAATAACGACTCAGGAGGGACTGTCAGAGAGGAGAGAGAGCCCAGGAGGAAACCCACACTCCCATCCCTACAGCCCCACAGTGACGGAGGCAGAGACCAGGTGCGCTTTGCAGACTTCCAAGTCCTCTGTGCACCTTGTGAGATGTTTGCAAACAGGAAGCCTGTTCTACAGGGACCCTCAGGCCTGTCAGGACACCTGTCTGGGAATCAGGGCCACAAAGTGCCCTCCCTGCATCATGCAAATGGGTGAACCTGTGTTTTGTAAATGCAAACAATCCCACAAGCTCCAATCAGAACCTGCTGGACCACTGAAGAAGCCTCAAGGCTTGGAGATGAGACCCTAAAGCACTTCCTTAGAGGGAAGAGGCCCAGAGCATGGGCCTTGGAGCCAGTTTAGCTGTGTGATCTCAAGCAAGTCACTCAACCTCTCTGGGCTTTGGTTTACGCATCTGTGGCAGGAGAAAAATCTCAGAACAAAGACAAGGCGTGCCAAGTGCAGGGACTGACGTGTAATGTTACTAGTTGGTGTTCCGATCCTTTGGACACTGGGTTAGGAGGACAGAGCCGTAGGAAGGAACAAGCTTTTCCGAGAGGAACAAGAGCAGACACAGCACCCATAACTCGCCTGTCCATTTGTCCCACAGACGGGCAGGGAAGGAAGGCAGACTTCCAGCCAAAGCAGACGGAGCTTTCGGATCCCATGGTCCATTCATAAGATCAACAAGCTGCAGGGAAAGCATTTTTAGTTCCCCCGCCAGACGCTCCCCACCCCCATGCCTGTGCTTGGGGGAAGGGTCAGAGCAGAAAAACCCACAAAGCCCAAGGGAGGAAGGAAGTGTTCTCTGACCAGAGCAAGTCCTTCCAGCTTTGCAGGCCCAAGGGCCAGGAGCATGTGTTAGGAATCTATTGACCGGATGGTCTGTCTGCCCCAGGTCACCTTCTCCTACTTGGTGGAGAGAACAATAGCTTCAGAGGGGGGACCCGTCTGATGGGGGGGTTGGGGGTCCTGATGGATGGCCAGCAGGAGGGAAAGAAGCTGCTAATTGACTGTCCCCAAGTTCAGGACGGAGGGAAGCTGGCCTGTGAGACAAAAGCTTCAGAGCCGGCAAGGCATAAAATACTGCTGAGTCTCCTAGTTGTGCACCAAATCGGGAGAAAGTCAAGAGTTGGCAATGATTCTACTTGCAAAAGCATTCGCCACTGTGGTGGACGGATGGAAGGGGTTGAGACAGGGCTCCTGAGTCCAAATCCTGACCCCACCCGCTCTCTATAAGAGGCCCTGTGCGCCTTAGGAAATCTGAATTGTTGTAGCATTTTATGCACCCAGTATTTTAAACCAATCCTTTACAAAAGCAATGAGTGAATATCCAGAGGCAGCGCTCAGGGAGACATTTTAATTGGAAAAACATTTTTAAAAAAAACAAACCCTAGTACTACTCAGCCCATAGCACACACTTCAAAAAATATTATTTGAAACAGACTAAATATCAATTGATTAAGGAAGCAGCAGTTAAGGGAAGGAGCAGTCCCGTGACGCTTGGCACAATTCTGTACATTTACTTCTTTCACAAATGACCATGTAGTTTGTATGGGCGCGGTCCTGAGCATGTGGCACCCATTGACTCACTTATACTCACAACAGCCCTCCAAGATCACAGGTGAGGAAACCAAGGCACTGGGAGGTTAATTTGCCACAAACCTTACCGCTAGGAAGTGGCCACTTGGGGATTCAAGCCCACCCATCAGGCTGACCTGGAGTCCCCGCCCTAACCTTCAGGCTGCACGCTCTTTGTCTGAATGTATCTGTTTCCAAGCTAGAGACCAGGGACCAGAAAGAGCCCACTCTAAACTCAGCTACAAAGGGTCCTGTCACCAGGAATGCTGAGCCTCTGCCTCCATGGAGGGTTTATGGTTCTACACGCCAGGTGTTCCTTCCTTTTAATGATCTAACACACCGGGGACGTGCACTAAGTTTAAAAAATCGCACTTTGCTGAACGATTTCTGACATATGTGGCACCCACTGTAACCACCACTCCCCAGACTGAAATACAGGATCTTCCCACCCCCCACCCCAGCCTTCCATGCGCCTCTCCCTGTCAGTGTCTATCTCAAGCTGTCCCCAAATGTGGCCACTACTCTGACTTTTCACACCACCGATTAGCATTGCCTCTTCTACAATTTCATGCAAATGGAATCCTATAGGGCTTTATATCTGGCTCTATGTTCTTCAAATAAAAATAAAAAAAACACGTAAGTAGCCTGCACACTGACAATGATTGTGGGCGAAAGGACGGTGCAGTTGAGAGTTTGTTTCTCGTTCAGTGAGCTCCAGGATTGTCTTTATTTTGGCTCACTGACCCATCAAAGGGGAAGATGAGAGGGCGGAACACTGGCATTTGGACCCCTGGGAGTTGGCTGTGGAAAACCAGTGATCCGCAGGGAGCAAAGGAGCTGTGCTGGCTGGAGAGGGTACAGCGGAGCCAGGAAGCCAGGAGGTCACCTCTGGTTGCTCTGAATGACCAGAGGGGAGAAGGCTCTAAGGAGGTTCTAAAACGCTCAAACCCGGTTCCTCCAGCGCCGGAGGCACCCCAGGTGGCCACAGGCTCCTCCCAATTTGGCCTCTGCCTCTCCTTCCCAGACATCGATAAATTTCCCAAAAGGTCAGTAATTCCCCCAAAAGGCGCGTCTCCTACCTGTGCACTGTTGGATGAAGTCCTGATATTCCGCTCCCTGCTCGCCGGGGACGATAGTGGAGCCGTCATATTTAAAAGTCACCCTTTGGATTGGGAGAAGAAAAAACACACACACACGTCAGCGTTGGTGGCCGCATGGTGCCGAGCTTCCCGCAGGACAATCTAAAAGATGCTCTGGCTGGGGAGAAGCCAGCGCTGGCTTTCCACGCCGTCCTGGGTTAAGGCTGCGGAAGACGGCACGGGATGACCCTTAATCCGTCCCATCTGGAAGACGGCTCAGCGCACCAGGCCCATCGCGAGCTCGGGGAGCGGGGCCTGCAGAGCAATGGAAAGTTCCTCACCAGATGACGGCCGAGCCGTCGTCGCGCACCAGGTTGTACGCCTCCCGGCAAGCCTCTTTGTCGATCTTGGTGGCCATCGCTGCGGAGCCGCAGGGGGGACACTCTGCCCAGAAAGACCGCGCGCGTCCCGGGCTGGCTTCAGGGATTGGGGCGAAGCTCGGACGCGCAGGAAGCTGGCGGGAGGCGGCGGCGGCGGCGGGCGACGGCGGCGGCGGCGATAGCAACGCGGAGTGGCGAGCTCCGAACCCCCAGCGCCTCAGCGGGTGCGAATGCAACCGAGAGCGCGCCTGGACTCAGGCCGCGCCGCCCCGCCCCCCGGCCGCCCCGCCCAGGTCCCCTACGACCATTGGCGGCCCAGGCCGCGGACGCCACGCCCCCCCGTATTCATTGGCCGTTGGGTCTCAGGGGCGGGGCATCTTTACTCCTTGGCAGCCAATGTCAGCCCGGGCGGGTTGCGCAACTCCTCAGTGGGGGCTGAAGAAGGGGCTTTTTTTCTCCTCTCCGACCTCCTCCTTTTCTCTCTCCCTCTCTTTCCTTCTTTCTAATTCCCTCTCCTCTTAGTCCCTCCCCCTCCTCTCCTCCTCTTCCCCCTACCTATTCCCTCCCTCTCCTCTTTACAACCTCCTTCTCTCTCCTTCTTTCCTCTCATTATCCCCACCCCCAGCTCTTTCTTCCTCCTCCTCCTCTACTCCTCCTCCCCTCCCTTCCCTTCGACTTCCCTCCTCTTCCTTCCCCCACCTTGCACCTCCCTCTTCCTTATCTCCCCCCACCCCCCTTTTCCTTTTCCTTCCCCCTTTCCCGCCCCCAGCTGCCGAGCTCCACAACTCCACAGGGGACCTCTTAGTGGATGACTTAATGCTTCAAACCAAAGGAGACAGCCCCACCCCCACCCCAATGTTTGGCTTCGAGGTTTCTAGGTGGGGAGGGATTGGAAGGAATTAAGCATTTTAAACTGGAGGCGGTAGAAAGTGGACTGCTTCCAAAACGTTGGTGGGATCACTGTTTACTTTGTGTTCTGGTTATTTGCATTCAGGTCTTATCTCCCCCTTTGGGTTTCTCAGAGTGCAAGAGCTGACTCATTCTGCTGTCTTCCTCATTTCCTCATTCAGTCATTCCACAAAGACCAGTTACACTCAAGGCAGGTAAACGGGGCTAGACCCTGGAGACCAGTCTCTCGATTGCATCCAGCACTGTCACTTTCTAACTGGATCTTTGGGCAAGCCTCAAAAACTCTGAGATTACTTTCCTGCAATCCTATATAACGAAGAGCGAATGTGTTAATTAGACCAAACAGCAGAACAACTGTCCAGACGACCTTCTGATTGAAGCCACGGTAGGGCCCTTCGAGGCAGGCGCGGCTGCGAAGGCCGAGCCCCTTGCACGAATTTTGTGCATCGGGCCTCTAGTAGAATAATACAAGCACTAAACATTGTAGGTTTATTTATGGTTAATTGAAATGATATGCGTAAACAAATATATTAGCTATTCAATAAAAGGTCATCACGGTTGGTTATTAAGTAATTAAACTAAATCCCAAGAGGTCAGGGAATAATAAAGTTCTCAGTGGCAAACAAAAAAATAATAAATCAATTAATCAATGGGTGAATGGGACCACATTTCCAGGAAAGTAGGAACAGACGTTGCTGTTTGTGAGGGAGGACCAAACACTCTTCTACCCTCAAGGTTCTTTTGGCTGAGCTAAAAATCAGATGGGCATCAGACAGCTTAGCAAGAGAAAATAACCAAATTTAATACATACTAGTACATATGCATGGGAACCCTGCATACATGAGAGGTTCAGAGACAGAAAGGGAATCCTGGGTATATAAGACATTCTGAGCTGGGGATGAGGTAAGAGGCTTCAAAGGATTATTGCAGGATGAGAAGAAGAGCAGATGCTTGGCGAATAGAGTTTGTCCTGCCCTATAGATAGGTCAGAGAGGTCATGTCTGATAATGACTTATTGTGGTCAAGGACCTTAATTCAAGTTCTTCTAGGTAGTTAAGAGATGGGTAGGAGTTTTTCTTGAACCCGAGGCTACAACTGCCTTTAGCTCAAAATAATCTGCACACCACAGAGGCATATCCTGGGGTGACTTGTTCTGAACCCCTACGCCAGTGGTCGGCAAACTCATTAGTCAACAGAGCCAAATATCAACAGTACAACGATTGAAATTTCTTTGGAGAGCCAAATTTTTTAAACTTAAACTTCTTCTAATGCCACTTCTTCAAAATAGACTCGCCCAGGCCGTGGTATTTTGTGGAAGAGCCACACTCAAGGGGCCAAAGAGCCACATGTGGCTCGCGAGCCGCAGGTTTGCCGACCACTGCCCTACGCTGTAAACAAAAAGACAATAAAAATTCCCATTGGATGTAGCCCAAAGCAGTTCTTACCTTACTCCTTGATAAAGGTAATCGAACAATTGGCCATTGGAAAGAAAAACAAAAATGGATCTGTACACCACACCAATGATCGTGGTAAATTCCAAATGGATCAAAAATTTAAATGCAAATAATTGAAACCAGAAAGTTCCAGAAGGAAACAAGGAGAGCTTCCATTGTAAGTCTGGAATGGGAAAACTCTAACCATGGTAGGTAGGAAGTTAGACTTGAGCAGCTGGGGTGGGACCTGCCCTGAGGTCCTGAACAGGAGTTGGACCGACATTGCCTTCAGACTGCCTCTCCATGGGTGGCCCAGCAGCCAGCAGACCACTGGTGGGCAGGTTCAGAACCAGCCGGTAACCTATCCTCCCCTAGCATTTCACCAGTTATGCAGTTTGGACCCCTGACCTTTCATATCTCTGGTCAGGAGGTTTAGATCCCCTCACTTTTCCTCCCTAAAGATAACATCTAAGCCTCAGTTGTATTTCAGCTCTAGGCCCAGAAAAGCAGCAAAACCAGACCAAGTGACTTTGTGGCTGCCTCAGGACCAGCGACATTGACTAATGACCCTCTGCCCTGGCACCGACTAATCAGTGGAGACCAGGCCCTGAAAGAGCACACCTGGAAAGCTGGTGGATATTCTATTGAGGCCCTCCCCTGAGACCTCCCCTAAGATTTCCACCTGTAAGAGAGAGATAAATACACTCGGACAAAGGACCCAGCGCGAGCTCTCCCTCCAAGGAGCATGCCATGCCATTCCCCCACAGGCACATATCCCCCAACCTCTAAGGGACCCCATGAGACTTGCAACCAGGGGAGCCATGGGCAGCAGCAGCTCGTCCTGAGCTAACGCCCTGAACCTGTCTCCAAGGCCCCTTTTCTCTGACTTCCCAGTGAGTGAAAGCAGCCCAGCCATTGTCTCTCTAGAGTGGCAGCCCCTCCTTTGCAGTGCATTTTCAGTAAATCCGACTTTGTTTTACTTTCATTTTCATTGACCTTAAAATCTTTTCTGCATTGAGGAACCAAGGTCCCAGCCAGTAACACCATGATCAAAATTCAGGAGTAATAACAAAAGATGGATACATTCAAATATTTAAAAAGTGTTGCCCTAGCCCGTGTGACTCAGCTGGTTGGTTGTTATCCCATACACCGAAAGGTTGCAGGTTTGATTCCCAGTCAGAGCATATACCTAGGTTGTGGGTTCAATCCCAGTCAGGGTGGGTATGGGAGGCAACCAATTGATATTTCTTTCTCTCTCTCTCTCTCTCTCTCTCTCTCTCTCTCTCTCTCTCTCTCTGTCTCTCTTCCTCTCTCAAAGCAAAAACATATCCTCAGGTGAGAATAGAAAAATAAACATCTTCTTCAAGGGAAAAAAAACATATTACTTCATGTGTAAAGTGTAAAAGCAAGATGATGCTCAATATCAACCCCTAATAATAGAAATGCAAATTAAAGCAGGACTGAAAGTTAGCAGGTTGGCAAAAATCACAAAATATATTCAATGTTATGCACTGAGCTTTATTTCTAGTAGATTAGGAATAACCAGAATGCCCATCAGTAGGGGGCTGGATAAATGGAAAATGATGCAAGTATGCCATTGAAAACTATGAGAGAGAGAGAGAGAGAGAGAGAGAGAGAGAGAGAGGGAGAGAGAGAGAGAGAGAGAGAGGGAGAGAGAGAGAGAGAGAGAGAGGGAGAGAGAGAGAGAGAGAGAGAGAGAGAGAGAGAGAACCCTCTCTATGTATTGAACGTTCTACAAGATACAACTTGAACAAAGGAAAGCAAGGCACAGAACAGTATATTGAGAACACCTCCTGTTGTCGCTAACTTTTGGATAAAGTGGAGGAAAGTGTGCACAGATGTTTACATTTGTTTGCATGTGCATAAAAACCTCTGGAGGAGCCATAACCGGTTTGGCTCAGTGGATAGAGCGTCGGCCTGCGAACTGAATGGTCCCAGGTTCGATTCCGGTCAAAGGCATGTACCTTGGTTGCGGGCACATCCCCAGTGCAGTGTGCAGGAGGCAGCTGATCAATGTTTCCCTCTCATCGATGTTTCTAACTCTCTATCCCTCTCCCTTCCTCTCTGTAAAAAATCAATGAAATATATTTAAAAAATAAAAAAAAAAAAACCTCTGGAGGAGCACGCAAGAGGAAAATAACAGTTGTACCGTGGAGGAGCTTAGATAGGAAGCCAGGTATAGGGAGAGAGAGGTTAGGAGGGAATTTTTACCACATGCTATTTTCTTTTATTTTTTAACCATATAAGTGCATTATCTATTGAAAATATTAAACAACAAGCAAAAAATGTGGCCCCATCCTGAATTTGACTCCTAGGTTCAGAGACCTTGAATGTACTCCACCTGTAACTGCTGTTCTAGTCAGTGTTGCTGTCGCCCTCTGCTGGACTGAAAAAGTAAAGGGTTGGCTTTAGAGAGAACCCTGATTTTGTGGACCCTGAAGTCAATTTGCCTAGTTAAGGCAGAAAATAAACGGCACATCAGAAATAAATACTACGTGTTAATATTTGTTTAGATTGAGATCCCCACAATCTAAAAGGCAATCTAATGCAATTTGTTTCTTTAGAAAATAAATCGAAATATTTGACACTATGTGCTGTGTACTGTATTGAGGATTGGGGGAGTGGTATAAATGTATGCGATCATTCATTCATTCATTCATTCATGCATGCATGCATGCATTCATTTCTGGTGCTGGGCCTATTATATGCCCAAAGGGCTCACAAACTCACTTGCCTGTAGGGGGCAGACATGTACTGTAAGTGAGCCAAGAATGCAGCCTGTAAGAAAAATCTTTCTGAGCTTAGTGATCCGCTCAGGGCTGCCCCTCTCTGGGCATCAGTTTCTTCTTCAGAACTGACATCTAAAGAGGGCCGCTGGTTCGCAGCTCTGCCCTAGTTGCCATGCAGGAATCTTAGCCTGAACGTGCCAAGCCTTCCAATCGTCTAAGGAACGCAAACAGTCTGGATCTCTGTTTGAAATCTCTTGATTTTGTTTTTGGTGTTTTTATTTTTTCTTTTTGTTAATCCTCACCTGAGGATATTCTCCATTGATCTTTTAAAGAGAGTGGAAGGGAGAGGGAAGGACGGAGAGAAATATCCATGTGAGAGAAACACATCAATTAGTGTTTCTGCATGCAACCGACCAGGGCCTGAGCCAGGGGGCAACCCGCACCAAGGTACGTGTCCTTGACCAGAATCGAACCCGGGACCGCTCTGTCCACTGAGCCAAACTGACTAGGGCTGAAATCTCTTGATTCTTAAATTTGGTCAATAAAAGTTGCATATAAAAACTGCCTGCTTGGCCCTGGCCCGTGTGGCTCAATTGTTGCATCATCTTGCACACCAAAAGATGGCAGGTTTCACCCCCGGTCAGGACAGGAGGCTACTGAGAAACATCTCTATCTCTCTCCCTCTCCTCCTCCCCGCTTCATCTCTCTAAAAACGTCAATAAAATAATATGAAAATATTTAAAGAGCTGCCTGCTTACAAATTTGAACTAAACATATACTCTGCCTACCCTCCTGGGGCTTACAGTCTAGTGAGGGAGACAAGCAGTTACTTCGGTGTGGATACTATAGGTTAATAACAGAGCCCTCTATTCAAATAGACTTAAACAATATTACAGGGAAAATAATGGCTCAATGACTGCAAAGCCCAGAGCTAAGTGAAATTCAGGCGTGTTTTCACCAGGGTTTTGCCTCTATCTTTCTGTATGTTTCTATGTTGCCCTCCTCTGTGCATCAGTTTCATCTTCAGGCAAATGCTACCCTTCGGCTTGGCACAACCTACCCCAAACTCTGAATGTTTGACTTCCAATTCTGACCTCAAACGTTACCCCTCAGGGGGGTCTTTTCTAGAATCCCAATATAAACTAGCCCCCTCTATAAAATCCAACAGTCACTCTTTATCACACAACCTTCTTTAGTTTTCTGTAGCACTCACCATTACCTGAAGCCACCTTTTTCGTTTGTCTCTTTACTCATCCACTGCCTGTCTACTTCCAGAAGAATGTCAGGCCCATGAGAGCAAGAAGAGTGTCCATCCTGCTCACAATTGTATACCTATCTCCAGCCACAGCACCCGTTCCTGACAGATACACAATGCATGGATGGATGTGGAGTGAGGGAGAGAGAAGAGTCAGGAAGGTGATACATAAGAATAGACATATAGATGAATGCAATATAATTGAGAATTTAGAAATAAATTCCTACAATTGTGGTCAATTGATTTTTGACAAGGTGCCAAGAAAATTTCACAGGGAAAGAATACTTCTCTCGACAAATGGTGATGGAACAATCATATAGCATATGCAGAAGAATGAAGTTGAGGCCCTACCTCACACCATATACAGAAATTAACTCCGGATGGATCACAGACATAAAGGTAAGAACTGTTCTTAGAAGAAAGCAGGCATAAATCTCCATAATTTTGGCTATGTCGTAGATATGACACAAAAAGCAGAAGTGATGAAGAAAAAAAATTAGATAAATTGGACTTCAGCAAAATGAAACATTTTGTAATTTAAAGGGCACCATCAAGCCGAAGCCGGTTTGGCTCAATGGATAGAGTGTCAGTCTGCGGACTGAAAGGTCCCAGGTTCGATTCCGGTCAAGGGCATGTACATTGGTTGCGGGCACATCCCCAGTGGCGGGGGTGGGGGGGGGGGGGGCGGGGTGTGCAGGAGGCAGCTGGTCGATGTTTCTCTCTCATCGATGTTTCTAGCTCTCTATCCCTCTCCCTTCCTCTCTGTAAAAAATCAATAAAATATATTTAAAAAAAAAAAAAATAAAATAAAGGGCACCATCAAGAAAACAAAAAGAAAGCACACAGAATAGGAAACATATGTACAAATCATATATCTGATAAGGTCCAGAATATATTTTAAAAACTCTTACAACTCAACAATAAAAACACAAGCAATGCAATATAAAAATAGGCAAAGGAGTTGAATAGACTTTTCTCCAAAGATGATATACAAACGGCCAATAAATATGTGAAAAGATGCTCAATAAGATTAGTCATTGAGGAAATGCAAATCACAATCACAATAAGATATCACTTCATACCCACTAAGATAGCTAAAATTAAAAAGACAGACAATAACAAGGGTTGGTGAAGACATGGAGAAATTGGCATCTTCATATACTGCTGGTTGTAATGTAAAATGGTGTCTTTGTTTGAAAAACAGTTTGGCAGTTCCTCATAATAAAGTTAGAGTTATCATATGACCCAATAATTCCAATTTTATGAATATTCCCAAGAAAAATGAAAACATGAATCTAAATAAAAATTTATGTTTGCCCTAGCTGTTTTTGCTCAGTGGATAGAGCATCTGCCTGTGGACTGAAGGGTTCCAGGTTCAATTCTGGTCAAGGGCACATGCCCGGGTTGCGGGCTTGATCCCCAGTAGGGGGTGTGCAGGAGGCAGCTGATCAATGATTCTCTCTCATCATTGATGTTTCTATCTCTCTCTCCCTCTCCCTTCCTCTCTGAAATCAATTAAAAAATATATTTTTAAAATTTATGTTTGATTTCCTGGCCAGTGTGGCTCAGCTAGTTGAAATGTTGTCCTGTACACCGAAGGGTGGCGGGTTCAATTCCTAGTCAGGGCACATACCTAGGTTGCAGGTTTGAACCCCAGTCAGGATGCATTTAGGAGGCAACCGATCAATGTTTCTCCCTCCCTCCATCTCTCTCTCTCTCTCCTTTCCTCTCTCTAAAATCAATTTTTTAAAAACTTCTGTTTGAATGTTCATAGTAGTATTATTTATTTATTAGGGCCCAGTGCATGAATTTGTGCACCAGTGGGGTCCCTCGGCCTGGCCTGTGGGGATCAGGCTGAAAACGGCTCTCCAACATCCCCTGAGGGGTTCCAGATTGAGAAAGGGTGCAGGCCAGGCTGAGGGACCCCACTGGTGCACGATCGGGGCTGGGGAGGAACCACAAGAGGGCTCCAAGGTGTGCCCAGCCCATCTCACCCAGTTCCAATTGGCTGGACCCCAGCAGCAAGCTAACCTACCAGTGGGAGTGTCTTTCCCCTGGTGGTCAGGGTGTGTCATAGTGACTGGTTGAATGGTTGAATGAACAGTCGGACACTTAGCATATTAGGCTGTTATTATATAGGACAGAGGCCCAGTGCACAGAATTTGTGCACTGGTAGGGCCCTTAGCAGCTGCCAGCTGCCAACCGGGGCCTTCCTCCCTTCCCTTGGCTGGCCCCACCCCCTGGTCAAACTCCCGGTAGAGGGGACAATTTGCATACTACGCTTTTATTATATAGGATAGTAACCAAAAGTGAAAACCTAAATGTCCATCAGCTGATGATGGATAAACAAAATGTGATCTACCCATACAATGGAATATTATACTATTCAGCTATAAAAAAAAGAATGATTTATTATACAAAATTGATGAATCATGATAAGTGAAAGAAGCCAATTGTAAGACACATAGTGTAGGATTCCATTTATATAAAAAGTTCAGATAAGCAAATCCAGAGGAAGAGGTTGCCAGGGGCCGCAGGGAGGGGAGAAGGGGAGGTACCTGAGGTGACTGTAATGAGTATGGAGTTTCTTTTGGGGATTGATAAAAATGATCTGGAATAAGATAGTGATAACTAGAGGCCCAGTGCACGCAATGGTGCACGGGGTGGAGGGGAGAGTCCCTCAGACAGGCTTGCACCCTCTCACAATCTGAGACCCCTCAGGGGATGTCTGACTGCTGGTTTAGGCCCAATGGGATCAGGCCTAAACCGGCAGTCGGACATCCCTCTCACAATCCGGGACCACTGGCTCCTAACCACTCACCTACCTGCCTGCCTGATCACCCTAACTGCTTGCCTGCCTGCCTGCCTGCCTGCCTGATTATCCCAACCACCACCTGCCTGCCTGATTGCTCCTAACTGCCTCTGCCTGCCTGCCTGATCACCCCTAACCACTTGCCTGCCTGATCACCCCTAACCACTCACCTGCTTGCCTGATCGCCCCTAACCACTCACCTGCCTGCCTGAACTCCCCTAATTGCTCACCTGCCTGTCTGATCATCCCTAACCACTCTGCCTGCCTGCCTAATCGCCCCTAACCACTCACCTGCCTGCCTGATTGCCCCTAACCACCTCTGCCTCAGCCCCCACCACTGTGACTTAGTTCGGAAGGATGTCCCGAATGACATCTGGAAGGTCTTTCGGCTGTCCAGTCTAATTAGCATATTATGCTATTATTATTATAGATGATTGCACAAATTTGTAAAAATATGAAAAATCACTGAATTGTACACTTATAAATGTTTAATGAAATTTTTGAAAAAGAGTGAAGGAAGTCTCCTAGTTTGGGGGCCTAAACATCTGAGTGGGTGGAGGAGATTAGTGCAATTTGGGAACGTGGCATTTGAGTTGCTTATGGGACAGCAGCGTGGAGAGGTCCAGCAGACCCACAGGACAGAGACACAGTTCTGGAAGCCATGGTCCATGGGGGGGTGATTAGGCCAGGAATGTCTGAGATGGCCGAGGAAGAACACTTAGGTAGAAGAAGAAAGTCTCTGACGTAGCCCCAAGGGTCACCAGCACTTAAAGGGAGAGAAGCCTACAAAGTAGACTGAGTTGGACTTTCCAAAAGGGAAGAGGCAGTGTCTCAGGAAAGGGGGAATGATCAGCACTACACAAACTAGGACCACCCTGTAATGTCAGCCAGGGGAGAGGAAGGGGGGTCAGCAAGTGGGAGAAGCCCACTAGTAAATGCTTAAATCTGCTATGGACCCAGGAAATGAACAATGAACAGAGACCAGTGTGTGCGAGCACCTGAGCTCCCTGGCCAGGTGGGCAAGTTATATAATATATATGGAAGCATGATCATATTATATACTATCAGTGATAGCAATTCATGCCATCTACATTATCTAGTAACTAGGTTACCCAGTATTAGAAACAGCAATGTCTTCCTGTGGATTGTGCTCTACATGCAGGGCACCATGCTACGTGCTTTACCGCTAACTATGACCTCAGACATTCTCACATCAACCCGAGGAGACACTGTCACTAACCCCTTGGCATTAATGAGGGAACTGAGAGCCCAGAGGTGAAGCTGTCTCCCACGGCTGCACAGCTGGAACGTGGCAGAGTTACTATCTGAATGCAGGCAGCCTGACCTGGCTCTGAGCCTCCCCGCCAGGAAGCAGAGTTTGGAGACGTTTGACCCAGGGTAGCTCAGCTACCTGTGCTCTGAGACAACTAGAAAAATCGGTGCTGGCTTTTGGAGACCACCATTTTCCCATTGGTTTTATTTTATTTTTATTTTTTAGGCTTTATTTCTTTCACTGCAAAAAACCTTACAGAAACTTGAAGATCAGTGTCCCAGTTTCCACATTTTCCTTGGGGCTACAGATTTGAAAGAAAGAGAGAAAGAAATCCCACCTCAGCGGTAATTAGAGATGGGAATGAAACAGAACCTAAACTTGCTGTTCTCAGCAAGGTGGATGTCACTGCGAAGCAGGTGCCTTACGCCAAGGGGATATTTATAGCAAGTGATATTTATAGAATCGGCGCAGAGCTCGCCCATTGTCAAATCTCTGAAAAGAGGCTCCCAGGAACATTTGAAAAACGAAGGTGCTGAGCCACTGACTGAGGGAGCGGAAGCCGGCGCTCCTGCCTGGTCTGCCTCCGGAACTGAGTCCCTTGGAGAGAAGCCCACGTGGGCTCCAGACGTCCAGCTGGAAGACCCGGGAAGGGCTAATGTCACCTGCAGTTTTAGCTGCCGGTGAGTAAGGGCAGGTGGTTCCAAGTCCCTGAGCCGGGAAGTGTGCCCTCAAGGTGACGGATTTTGGACGGCAGTTTACTCTGCCCATATCTTTCACGAGCCTCAGTTCCCCCTTCCGTGGAACAGCTACAGTGGTGGGAAAGATGCATGAAAAAGGACGTAGCAGGAGCCAGTATTTCAGCGCCAGCCCTCAGATCTGTGTGCGATCTGAAACTACATTACTAGAAGTAGCACGCTGCACTGGCGCCCCTGGGAGACAAAAACTGTGTAATGTACTTAGTCAGGTGCATAAGCAGGAAGAATTGAATGCTGGGTATCGACTGCATCAGGGAGGGGCAAGCTGAGAAGCCCAGCAGGTTGGTGAAGCAGCCAGAAGGTAACCACAACAAAGACTGGCTGGAGGGACAGAGGGAGGAGGAGGGGATACCAGAGTCCTGAGGCTGGGGTCACCCCGGGAAAGCTGCAGCACAGAGGACATGTGGCTGAGAGAGATTTGCTCAGAGAGGGGTAGATATATCCCAATCTTTTCTTCCCTCCCACCTCCGGTCTCCCACCGGTGTCTCCCTTTGGCCAAATCCAGTGACAGGAAGCCACTGACCAGGGAGCCTGGAGTTGCAGCCTGCAGGGGGAGCCACACCCCAGTCCACCATATCCCACCGTGATTCAGAGCAGAGGAGGGCAAGAGGGCCAAGCAGACCTAACAGGCTCCAGAGCAGCAAGAAATAAAAAAAGGAAAAGCTCCACCGTGAGCTGGTCAGACCACACGTGGAGAACGGTGGTCTGAGGTGGCTGTGGTCTTGCTTAGAGGAGGACCCCGGGCAACCCCGGCAGTGTCAGGCCCAGGAGGGGAGCACACGCCACAGGGCACTGCTGTCCTGCAGGAGAGAGACTTCAGGACCGGCATGAGGACTCTCTCTTGCAGCCCATGATAGTCTCTTATGTGAACCCCCCCCGAGAGCGGGTCAAACCCGGTGATAGGCCGACAGAGTTGGAGTCTATGTAGAGAAGTTTTTTTCCGATGGAATGGACTCCTCTGGGAGGCAGTGAGTTCCCCGTCACAGCAAAGGAATCATGAGCGTTCATTCTTGATCTGGTGCCTGTTGCTGTTCTGAACTCTTTCCACCTTTGGCATGTCACAGAAGTCTCAGGAACAGAGGCTCTTGCATCGTCTGTGAATCTTTTCGACTTGCTCTGTAAAAACCCTCTGTCTTATTTTCTCTTTAACAGGTTGTAAATCCCTCACAGACAGGAAAGTGTTTGTAGATCTGCCTGACTTTGAGCAAACACAGTATATAGAAATCTTGGTTCTTGGTTTTACTATAAACAAACCAAAAAAAAAAAATCTATCACAGAATTCCTTTGAACCGTCATTTTCCTTAGAATATTTCAAATACACATTCAGGTTTATGTGAGATTTTTTTTCTGAGATGTTAATTTCATGCTGGAGAAGGGAAACTATTATAGGTCCACAGAGAGGAAGAACTTAATATGGACAATATGCAAATAAAAAGCCACAATTGTCTGCAGTGTTTGTTAAAGTAAGCATCTCGTTGGCGTTAACTGACCCATAACAGCAGCATGCGGTGGGTAGAGACATATTGTTTAAGTTAATTAACAGAGAATACTCCATTTAATTCAATAAATACAATGAATTAAATAAATTTAAAAATCTGTTCCATATTTGGACAGTTAATAGAGACGGAGGCGGGGCTGGGAATAGCAGAGAAAAAGAGAACCTGGGAGAAGAGGGAAAGAGAGCAGACAGAGAAGGCCAGAAAGACAGGAAGCTTTCTTATCCTATAAACTCAGGACTTCTGTCAACCGGCTAACTGTGACTCTAAGAAGTCAGTTATCACATACTGTATGCCATCCATACTGTATGGCAGTTGCTTGACCTAACATATATGAGTGTACGTTCTATGGGCACAGCTGGCTGAATTAGGCCTGTGTCTTTCTTCTCACACAGGCCACGTCTATAGGCCTCCTGCTTCAATGCCCCATTTCCCCTTCTTTCCGGAGACTGGAGAACCGAAAGATGCTTTCAGAGAAACCGACGCGCAGAATCATTCCCTCCATTGAGGGCTCCCAAGTCCCTTCCACGTAGTCTTCCCCAGTTGCCACAGAGAATTCAATTTCCTTAGTCTCGCACGTCAAGTCTTCCTGAGTTTCACCTTAATTTTCATAGAGACAATATTCCTTTTTACCCTCATGTTCCCACCATTTCTGTATCACTTAATTAAACCAATTAATGACAATAATAAACAGAACTGGCTCTAGATAAGCATATAGACCAACTGGTAGAGGAGGAAGTATATTGGCGGAGAGTTCAGCCTGCTGATGTGTTTCCCAGAAGAAATGCAACAAGTATGTTAATCTAGTGGGTCAATTAAGTGAAAGTTGGTCAAGAGAGCAACTTAAACGTTTTGTTTAAAAATTAAAATTTGATTGGACATTCGAAGTTAGAGGTGACTTTTTTTGCATTAGCTCACTTTGTTCAGCCATTCATTTATTCTTTCATTCAATAAATATTCCTTTCCCTGATCTCACAACACTAGACAGGGCTTGCTGCAGGCTGATGGGCTGGGTCTGTATTATCGTGACCATTTTATTGATGGAGAGACTGAGGTTGAGCCATTTGTCCATTTCCCCACACATTGCAAGTAACAGAGCCAGGCCTCAAACCCAGGACTCCTGATTATAGATCCTCAGATGCTTTGTACTATGCAATGCTGTGGGTTCAGGTTTATCTTCCCCTTAGACCAGAAGTTCAGGTTCTCTGTATGGACAGTGTGAGGTAGAAAGCATGCAACTAAAAGCCATTTTGGAAAACAACAGATGATGGCAAGGCAATTTTTCCCAGTGTAGGGAGCCAGAGTGCTGAGGGCAGAGAGAAATCACATCAGATGGAACTCTGAAGAGAATTGAAGTAAGGAACTATTTAGAGAATCAGGTCAGAAGACCCAACAAGGCCTATTGAGGCACGCAGGGACTAGCAAGAATGGAGCGGTCACCACCCTAGGCCTAGAGACAGGAGAGAGCGTTACTGGAGCCTGGGGGGCTGGAGCCATGGAGGAGGAATTGCAAAGGCTCTTTCTTAACTGAACAACTGAACTTCAGTCAGGCCCCGCTCAGCCCTCTTCTCCACGAGGCCTCAACCTTGGCCCCATCTTGCCTTTGGCCTGCTGAGCCCAGCTTTAGCAAATACTCATGCTAATTAAGTTTAGAAAGAACCTCCCACCCTTGATATCCTTGGCCTGCCTTTAGCAAGAATCCTCTTAAGTCAGTTTAGCAAGGATCTCCCTACCCTTGATGTCTCCTCTTAGTGATTTTTCCACCCTCTGACCCAGCTGTCTCTGCCATATTCAGAGGTGAGCTCAGATTCTCTCCCTTGTTGCAAGAGTCTCAAATACAGTCTATCTTTCATCTTTACCAGGTGTCAGAATAATTCCTCTTTAACAGGATCTCCTGGCAGGAGATGTGTCCATGGAAAGAAGCAGCCGCTGACAGAACCTCAGCCCAAAGCGGGGAGTGTGCCGGGGAAGAAATGCCCCAACCTCTCTCCTCCCACCTTCCAATCGCCTGGCTGAACCCAACAGGCAGTCATAAGGGAGGGAGCCCAGGTGATGGTGCAATTGATAAGGTCAGAACTCGATTTTCCTTTACAATGTTAAGAATTCTCTGAGACTGACCCAAGAGAAGTGGCAGGGGGAAGACCTCCCAGCAAGGGCAGCATTGGTGCCAGCCCACCGAGGGGGTCAGAGGGAGTGGGCAGGGGCAGGAAATGGATAAGCAGACTCAAGCCTGCCAAACCTCTTGACTCCCAGAAGGCGACACTTAGACCAGAAAAGGGATTTGCAAGAGATGGAAGTCCAACAAGGTGCGGCAATGACAGCGCTCCAGTCTTTATCCCGATTCAGGGAAGTCCTGGTAAGGGTGGACTGTGGTCTTCAATCTGTTGGATGAGAAATGGTCACAGAGGCTCTCTCCCCACCTTTTGCCCCTGTTACTGCACAGCTAGCAATTCTGCAGAGGCCTCAGCTACTTTGTGCAAAAGCGAAATTAGGGAGACCCCCCACCCAGGGCCACGTACATCTCACCTTCAGCCCCTGGGCTTTTCAGATACCAGGGCACGCAGAACCATAGAGCCTTCTAGGGACTCATGCTTGCACAACCCAGCAATGGGCTACCGCTGACCAGTGGGGGTGCAGGAAATTATTTTTTTTAAAAAAAATGTGTCCCCTTTCGTCTCCTGGGTGGACAGTTTTGAGATGAATTTCTTGGGTCCCCTTGCTGATGTGACATCTTCTTCTTTCACTTGCAACAAGTGAGTCCTAACTAATGCAGAGACTATTCATATTTTAATCCCTCAGACTCAGAAGTGGCAGCATTTCAGGGATGAAGATGTATTTGTTGACCAAGAATCTTGGTTGGATTATGAGTCCAAGGTCCCATAGGATCGGCCACACAGTCACCCCAGCATTGGACAACTTGGTATATATCTGGCCCAGCGACCTCTGATTCCCTCTTTCACACCCCCATCCTGCATTCCTACTTTCTGGAATCATGTGTATTATGTAACTTGGAAAAGAAAAATATGAAGCTTTCCAATTGATCTCAGCCTTCTGGGAACCAACGGCATGGGGATGGCCTTGCCTCGAGTACTCGGACTCATAATCCAACCAAGATTCTTGGTCAACAAATACATCTTCATCCCTGAAATGCTGCCACTTCTGAGTCTGAGGGATTAAAATATGAATAGTCTCTGCATGAGTTAGGACTCACTTGTTGCAAGTGAGAGAAGAAGATATCACATCAGCTTAAGCCAATAGTTTTGGGGGAGGGGAGAGATGGGGAATTTACTGGCACATGTAAATTAGAGGTACAATGGGACCAGGGGTTCAACATCACCATTGTCATCCTCTCTCTTGGTCTCTCTCATCTCTCAGTTCTGTTTGTCTGCATGTTGGCCACATTCACTTCTATTTCCATGCAAAGGACTTTGAGCTTACATTCTACTCAGTTAGTGACAGAGAAAATAGAGAACTCTCTCCCAGCAACTGTATAAAAATCCCAAGGAACAATTCTGATTGGGCCTGCTTGAATAACATGTCCACCCCTTAAGCCAATCACTGTAGCCAAGGAATCTGCTACTATGATTGGCTAGACATGGGTCATGTGCTCACACTTGTGAATGGGGCCTGTGAGGTTCAACAGAAGCTTTTGGAAAGGGCTTTGGGGAGTAATAATTCCCTAAAGGAAGGTACAGCAAATGCCGTTGGTGTTCCATGCATATCCCTCAGGGCTTACTTCTCCAACTGCCCATATCTGCAGCTCTGGGTGGAGGGCTTTATCCCAGATTCGCAGAACATGCTCTGCCTACTGGCCCAGCAGGCAGGAAGTGCGGGCTGGTTTGGGCTGGTTAGCCCCGTGAGCAGCTGTCAGCCAGAAAGGATGTACACTGAGTGGCCAGATTATTATGATCACTGAACGCATAATAATCTGGCCACTCAGTGTATATCCTATATAATAAAAGGCTAATATGCAAATTGTCCCCTCGACCAGGAGTTCGACCAGCAGGCAGGCTGGCCAACCGCCCATGTCCCCTCCCCCTGGCCAGGCTGGCTGGACCCCACCCATGCACGAATTCATGCATATATACTGAGTGGCCAGATTATTATGTGTTCAGGAATCATAATAATCTGGCCACTCAGTGTATGTACCCTATCAGGCTCTAAGGGGGATGTTATACACAGGGAACTCTATTTCCCAGAGTTATTATAAAGCTCCAACCACCCTCAGAATCGGCTGGCTTTATCTGTGCTGCTAGGACCCCTTCCCTTCACTGTCTTCTCTTCCCAGTCATTATATCCTGGACTTTCCAAACTAACTACTTTAACTTGAATTCTAGCCTCAGCGTCCGTTTCTGGGGGAACCCCGGCTGGAGGGGGGCATTGGTAGGGACAGGGTTATTACTTTACAAGAAGGACAAAAACAAGATTTGTCTCCCACTGCCCTGCCCCTTCATTCACGGGCTCATCTGTGGTATCTTGGGTCATGGTATCTCAGAACCCTGAGGCCTGGGTTCTCTGGCAGCGCTTGATGGAGGAGAGCTCTCAGAAGAAACTTAAAGGAGCTGAGGAAGCAGGACGGGGCAGGAGAAAACCTGACTAAGGTGATTTTAGCTTCATCCCAGAAGGAGCTCTGGAGCGTGAACAGAGCCACAATATTGTGCCCTCTCCCTTGAGGAAAGGTAGACCTTGAGACTCTGATATGGCCAGGCCTTGGCCGAAGGCTGCCCTCAGCGGGAGGGGGCTGACACCTTCCAGGCCGCTAGTCACAGGGGGCGGGGATTTGACAGTTTGTGGATTACAGGTTATAGGCTCTTCCTGGACTGGAGCTGCTGCTTCCCTCCTCTGGGCCTTCCATCTTGGCCTGGGATCCCCTTTCCTCTCTCATCTGCCTGCTGATCTCCCACTTATCCTTTCAAACACAGCTCAAACACGGCCCCAAGAGTTATATGTCATGAGCAGATAAGCTTTATCCGAAGGGTGCCAGGAAGGTTTAGTGCTTGAAAAGAATTTCAGTTCCTAGAATTTACCATGGTACTAGAGTAAAAGAGAATTCTAAATCTCTGGGAAACCGGAGATGAGTGTGTGACCGGCATGGCAGCGAGCCAGTTTCAGGCACTTACTGCAGCGCCCCAGGCACCACGCTAACCCCTCTCCAGGCAATAGCTCACTAAATCCCCCTTGGGGGCAGGCTCTATTGCACACCACATTTCACAGAGGAGGAAAGCAAGGCACACAGAGGCTAGGCGATTTGCCCAAGGTCGCACAGCCAGTCCATGGCAGAAGCAAGTGTTGAATTCAGACCACTTACACCATGTGTCATTACCGAATTCTGTACTGAATGAATGACGGAGTGAATGTGACCAGCAAAACCAAAATAACGCAAGATCCAGAGAGGAAAGCTCTGCTGAGTCAGGTCGGGCCATTCCAGTCAATCCCTGCCCTGGGGGAGAGAAACGGAAGGACCGGCAGCTCAAAGGCTCTGGTTGCCCATGGTAGGGAAGGTTCCCAAGGTGGGCACCCCCTCCGTGAAGCAGATTCCCAGGGACCCAGTGTTCCTTCCTCCCCTGGGCCCCCACAGCCAAGGGCCAGCCTCCCCCTCCCCCTTATCTCACCATATTGCAATTGCGTGTTCACGTGTCTGTCTCTCCCACTTCAGATGCGGGGCCAGGTTTCACTCCGCCCTTTTTGGCCAGAACTTGTTTGCCCAGCTTTGAAACAATTCATTTTTCTTGAATAAAGGAGAGAGGCAGGATTTGAGACTCGAGGAGCCCCGGTGAGAGCACGACCAGACCCCCACTCCAGGAGGCAGCGAAGCAAGAAGCCAGTTATTGGCACGAGGTCAGAGCAGGACCAGCAGCTCCACTGACAAGGTACTGACTAGGCACTTGCTCTTTCCCCTAAGGAGGGGCAGACCTGGGCCTGGAGTCTGAGCTTCCCCGGGACCAAGGGGTCCCAGCATCCAGGGTTGTGGGCGCCAAGCGGATCGTAGGGGAACTCGGAGGTAAGGGAGGTTGTGAATTCTGAAAGGAAGTGTCTGGGAGTGCTGCCTGTTGCCCTGTTCCTAGAATCTCACAGGTTCTTCTGGGCTCTGTAGGAAAGTGTGCTGTGATCGATTAGCTATGTCTGTCATGGATATAGCATTGGAAGTGGGAGTATGAATATTATGTGCTAACCATGCTAGGTAGCAGGGCTATGGGAGAAGGGAGTAAGGCAGATTGCTAGTAATAATAGCAGCTAATGTCTCTTAAGCACTTAAACTGTGCTAGGCACCATGTTAAATGCTTTCTCCTCTCTATTTCACTTAATTCTCAAACTAACTCTAGGAGATAAGTGCTGTTTTTGTCCCTCCTTTAGAAGGTCAGCTCCACGGGGGCCATGATTTCATTTATCTGTGTTGCTTAGTGCTGTGTCCCCAGCACCTGGCACAGGGCAGGCACTCAATTAAGTATTTGCTGTTGAGTGGATTAACTCCCATTTTACCGATGAGGAAACCGAGGCCCAAAGAGGTAAGTCACTTGCTCAAGGTCACGCAGCTAATAAGTGCAGCCGCTAGCACATGTGGCTATTGAGGGTTCGAAATGTGGTTTGGGAGACTGAAAAACTGAGTTTTTAATTTTAGGTAACCTTAACTAACCGGAATTGAAACGGCCACATCGCTGGTGGTGACCATTTGGAACAGCGCAGTTCTAGAGCCTGAGGGCTTGACTATCCTAGGCTGACACGAAACGCGGGATTCAGAGAACACACAGCCCAGGTTCTCCGCAGAGACATTTCCAGGGATAATTCCACGGGGGAGGGCAGGAGGCGTAGGCAATGCATGACTCCTCAAGCAATTGCATTAGTGCTCTTCCAGCCACAACAATTCTGGGAAGGCTTTTATTCATCTCATCTAGCTTTACACATAAGAGGTTGGAAGGTTCCAGAGGAGGACAGGTTTACCTGCTGGCCTTGGACCCCAGCCAAATTTGCAACTTTGAAACCCCAAGCACTTCAACAGTTGGCAAAAGGAGAAGCACGTGGTCGGCCTGGCATGCCTGGTCAGCCCGCTGATGCCAACTTAGGGACCTCGGCTCTAAGGAAGGGATGAGCAGTTCTGACCCAACAGGCCTTAAGACAGAGACAGCTTCAGGTCACACCATGCCGCACAGAGAGCCTCCTGTACAGCCTACACCTGGTACCTGCTTCTCCTCTCTTCTTCTCGGAGCCTGTCTGGGGGGCTGGTATCTTCCTTTCCCTCCAGTCACATGATCTTGAGAAAGATCTTGTGCCTGAAGCTGATGAGGGCTAAGGGGTAAATGACAAAGAGAACAGTGTCCATTTCCAAACGGTTTCTATTGTAACAGGAAGCAAAGGCTTAAGCCCAAAGCCAGCTCTTTAATTGGAAGAGGGTCAGGCAGCATCAGCACCGAGTTCAGATCAAGTTCATATTTATGTACCAGGAACTGTGAGAAATGCCATCCTGTACTAAGTCATTCAACTCTCTGTCGACACCATGAGAAAGGAACAAGTGCTGCCCCACTTGGAGGTGGGGAAACTGAGGCACAACAAAGCTACATAGTTGGTCTAGTTCCGTGGTCGGCAAACGGCGGCTCGCGAGCCACATGCGCCTCTTTGGCCCCTTGAGTGCGGCTCTTCCACAAAATACCACGGCCTGGGCGAGTCTATTTTGAAGAAGTGGCATTAGAAGAAGTTTCAGTTTAAAAAATGTGGCTCTCCAAAGAAATTTCAATCGTTGAACTGTTGATATTTGGCTCTGTTAACTAATGAGTTTGCCGACCACTGGTCTAGTTCATACAGTTGGGGAACAGCCAGGCCAGGGCCCAAATCCAGACAGGGCTGGGGAGAAAAGGATTGGGGGAGGAAGAAGGAGGAATCAGCAAGTGCCAATTGAGGGAGGCATTTGTTCTTTCATTTGAGATTAGGGACCCAAGGACAGGGGCCCAGACTCCCACTGTCACTCTGTCCATTGTCTGGTCTGATACTCCCAAGGCTGCTGTTGCTTCTTGTCTTCTGGTCTAAACAGTTACAAACTGACAAGAACGAACGGGCCAAGAATTCCGCTTACGGACATGATACCGATTGGCCTCTAGGCCCGCTCATGTTTTTTGTGTGTGTGGTGTTTTTTTTTTCCTTTTTTTCTGCTGTGCTGCAATTTTTCTAGATTACTCAGCCTTTGGGAGGGAGGGGAGCTGGGCCAAGGACAACGTTTGGTGAGAAGAACAGAGTGTTTAAAGAACAGGCCCCACCGCCTCCTCCCTCCCGCCTCCTCCGGGAGACTGGGACCCAGGAAACTCCCTGGGGAGGGAAGGGTGCAGCTGCAAGTAGCAGTTCTCATGATCCCGCCTCTGTTGGTCACGGGAGCGTGGCTAGCAGCTTGCTGACATCTCTCCTTGCCACCTTAGTACCAGCTGCCACCTCCTGGGTACCAGGCGTGTCAGAGCCAACTCGATGGCCAGCTGCTACTCCTGGGCACCAGGCAGGTCAGAGCCAACTCGATGGCCTGAGGGAAAAGCAGTGAGCAGCCCTTCGGTGAACCTTCCAGCATGCTAGTTCACTGGCTAGCTGTTTGGGCGCTGGCATACAATGGCCTGGGTCCTCATGCTGGTTGCTGCACTTATCAGCTGAATGATATTTGATGCGCCATTCAATCGTTCTAAACCTCAGTTTCCTTATCTGCAAAATGGGGATCATAGCATGGACCCCTTAGGTTACGGGGAGGATTCCACGGGTGATCGAGTATTTGCACGTGGCCTGTGCATTACCCACGATTAAGCTAGATCTAGCTTGCCTAGACGTTCCTCCCCTCCACGCCCCGCTCCAACCCCCGTTTTTTGTGCCATTCTGTGTGTCCAGATGACATGTTTCTTTACAACGGTGTGACATTTGTTTTTGAACTGAGGTACTGAGAATGGAAATAACATGAGCCTCAAGTATTCCTCTTTGGTGACAGTTCCAGTTGCACCATCTAGGCTCACAGTGACACAGGGCCCTACACTCAGAAAGGCCCCACACTTGGGGTTGGCCGCTCTGTGACTGTTGATTTAAAATCAGTCATGATTCTCCCTTCTGAATTTGTGTTGTGTAAGCAAAACCCAACGGGACAATAGAGCATGGAGCCTCGCGTCATCTGGGATCCCACCTCTCCTCACCCCCCTGCCTTTCCAGGATGGTTCTTGGCCACTCACACCCAGCCCCTGTCCAGAGATCAGTGCCTCCCAGAGGGGGCCTGGACACAGGTGCAGGGAGGCTTGGGGCTGGGTCCCAGGTGCCTGTGAGGGGCTGTGTGAGTTCCACAAGTCCCCATGCCCAAGGGAGCCTGACATGAAGCAGCAAATAAAATGCACCATGACAGGCTGAGAGAGACTGTAGAACAAAGGAAAAAGCTCTTTTCCTGCTTAATGAGCCAGGGGGCCCGTTTTCATTTTGTACCGGACCCTGAAAATTATGTAGCTGGCCCTGGTTCCACCTGCTGGCGCCTGGATCTCAGAAGTGAGTGCTAAGCCACTGTCGGAGGGACTACTATAGCCTTTGGTGGGAGGGAGGGCAGAGCCTTACAAGTGTGTATTCCTCTGACCCAGCACCTCCACTTCGCCATCAGACGTGTGCAAAGGCACATGGGTAAGACCATTCACCTGGCATCATTTATCATATGAAACCGGCCAGATGCCCAACAATGAGGGAGGATGAATGCATGACCCAAATCCAGGGATAAGATGCACTATTACAATCATATTGTAGAACAGAACTTATTGATCTGAGAAAAACTCATATTTGCAAAAAGGGGAGGGGGAGCAGTACCCAAAAGCCCGCACTGCATGACTTCATTGTCACAGGTGCATGGAGAATATATGAAAATAAGCATGGGGGAAAGACTGGGACGACTGACGCTTAAATGCTGACAGCTGTTCTCCTCAGGTGGCTGGGTTTGTTTTTTTTTTCGCTTTTGAACGTGCCTGCTTTCCAAGTTCTCTGCACGGAGCATGCAGCCCTGTTATCATTGCACAGAGGCACGGCAGTGCAGAGAGCAAGGTCGGGCTGGCAGCCTGTGGAGCCAACTGCCTGGGTTCGAAGCCCAGCCCTGCCCCTTAGAAGCTCTGCGACCTTGGGCAAGTGGTTTAACTTCTCTGGACCTCAGTTTCCCCATCTGCAAGCAGAGAAAGTAATGTTACCTCCCTCAAAGGGTCAAGGAGATTCCATGGGTTAACAGGTGCAGGGAGCTAAGAGCAGTCTAGCACATGGAGCTGAGAGCAGTCTAGGGCAGTGGTCGGCAAACTGCAGCTCGTGAGCCGCGGTTTGCCGCTCTGTTGACTAATGAGTTTGCCGACCACTGGTCTAGGGAGCTGTATGTAGTAGTTGTTCACGGAAGTGGTGTTACAGTATATAAGGGGGAAATGTGAAGAGACAACAAAATTGACAATTATTATTTCTGGATGGTGCAAATGTGGGTGGTTTATTTTCCCTTTTGGACTTTCCTGTATTTCCCACGTTAAGCATGCATTACTTTTATAATTTGAGAGAAAATGCTAATTAAAGAAAAGAAGGCGAAAGGGTGGTTCACTAAGTGGTGTTGGGGAGAACAGGGTGAAGTTGGGTTAGCCAAACCCGCATGTTTTTCAGGTCAAGGTCACGTGTGGATTCCTGAGCTTGTTCCAGGCCCTTCCCGCAGGCTTCCCCCCAAGGTTGTGCATTTTCTCCTGCATAAAGAGCCAACATCTGAGAGAGGACACCAATGCCAAGCTAGAGGCTCTTAAAATATCTATAACTTAATCTCTCTAGAAAGATATAGATAAATCCATATATACAGAGTGATCCATTTATATATATATTTATATTTATCTATTTATCTATTGCTAGAGAGCCTTCAACTCTAACTATAAAAAAGAATACCTCCCACCCACAGCACTCTTGACTATAACTCTAACACAGGACCAAGCATAATGTGCCCATTTACTTGTTTACCTTCTTCCCTAAGATCCCGGAAAGTGTCTTCTTTCTATCCTTGGCACCTACCACAGTGCCTGACACATAGCAGGAGTTCCCTCTAAGTCTGTTGAATGAATTAATAAATGAAGGAGTGCATGAATTTGTGTAATGGCGGAGATTTGTGTGTCAAGATACAGGCATAGAGCAAGATGTGGGATTTGCTTTGTGTAGGGTAGAGAGGGGTCAAGGAAGGGTCGAAAATGGGTAAGTAAGGCTTCAGAGTACAGGCGATGCCTGAATAAAGTACTGAAGGGTGAATGTGTGTTTGTCCCCATAGAAAAGGGGAGAGAGGTAGGGGACAGCAATCCAGGCAGGGACAACATCATTTAAAAGAGCCTCTAGGCCCATGGTCGGCAAACTGCGGCTCGCGAGCCACATGCGGCTCTTTGGCCCCTTGAGTGTGGCTCTTCCACAAAATACCACGGCCTGGGCGAGTCTATTTTGAAGAAGTGGCGTTAGAAGAAATTTAAGTTTTAAAAATTTGTCTCTCCAAAGAAATTTCAATCGTTGTACTGTTGATATTTGGCTCTGTTGACTAATGAGTTTGCCGACCACTGCTCTAGGTGATTCCAGGGCTAGTTTTATCCTCACTCCCTTTAATTTTTTTTTAAAAAAATTTCTATACTTTTGTTTCTGAACAAATAATGATATTTAATATAAACCCTAGTTGTCAAAAGTAAAAAAAAATCCCATAACTGTAACACTTTTCAGAGAGATGCAGGCTGTGGATGGGCAATGGACTGAACTAGGAATAGGAAGGCCAAGGAGACCAGAGCAGGATATCTGTCTTACCGACCCCATTCACAGAGGAGGACACTGAGGCTCGGAGGCAGAGCTCACTCAGAAGAAAGCGATGGAACTTAACCTGTGCCGCTCTGCCCCGTAGCCTAGAGACACACAGTCCTTCCCTCACTGCACAAATCCTTGTTGCATCCTTGCTTAGCACCCGAAGTGATCCATCCACACCCAACCCAGAAGGCAGCCTCCGTGAGTGGTGCTATGGAGATATGGAGAGGGAGGCGACAGAGCCAGCCTAGCCTGGGGGAGGGGGGGCGGCACAAAGTACCTCGCTGGAACCATCCATGGAAGGGGCTAAGTGGAGTGCTGTGTCTAGAACAGAAGGGACAAAGAAAGGCCTCGGGGATGTACCTGGTCGTGCTGACTCCCAGCCCTTATTTTTCCTTCTTTTCTGACACGTCTTCAGTGGCTGCATCTAGCCATGCTTTATGCAGCCCTGAAAGATGCTCTAGATCCCTTCAGGAGAAGACAGGGAATAGAAAAACAGGAAGAGAGAGAGGTTTTTTATTTGGTTTGGTTTTGTTAAAGTTTTATTGAAATACTAGAGGCCTGATGCACGAAATTCATGCAAGCGTAGGCCTTCCTTCCCTGGCTGCTGGCACCGGCTTCCCTCTGGCACCTGGACCCAGGCTTCCCTCACAGCCCCGGCTTCATCAGGAAGGACGTCCGGTCTAATTAGCATATTACGCTTTTATTATTATAGATAAGTCATATAACGCTCACCCTTTTAAACTGTATAATTGAGTGGCTTTTAGTATATTCACAGAGTTGTTTGATCATCAATAAATACTAATTTCAGAACATCTTCTTCATCCCCAAAAGAAATCCCTTATTCTTTAACAGCCACACACACATCCATATCCCCCCTCCCCCCAGCCCCTGGCAACCACTAATCTACTTTCAGTCTCTATGGATTTGCCTGTTCCGGACCTCTCATATACATGGAATCATACACATGTGTCCTTCTGCATCTGGCTTCTTTCATTAGGTTAGGTTCAAGGTTCATCTTTCTGTAGCAGGACAGGTTGATTGGTGATGGTTAGACCCATTCATTCCATAAATAGTCACTGAGTGCCTACTGTGTGCCAGCCCTGGGGGCTAAGCCAGAGACCCTGCCCTGGAGGGTTTCTACTGGCTGGGGGCGGAGGGGGAGGGGGCGACAATAAGCGAATGAAAAAGAACGTGATTTAAAATATTAGACGCTGAAGTGAAGTGTAAAGCTGGAAGCGAAGAGAGAGGGGATGTGGCTATGTAGAGCATGTAGAAGGTCAGGGAAGGCTTCACCCTGGGATGAACGCAGGGGGCTTTCCAGCAAAGACTGAGACGAGGTGAGAGCAAAGATGCCCTCGCGGTGCCCCTCCAGCCCTCAGCGCCTGGGCACCGTCACGTCCCCCAGGGGACCTCGCCTTGCCCGTCCACGCCGTGCGCCCGCGCCTGGCACAGTGCGCGACACCTACTAGGCATTTCGCGCGGCCGCGGCGGCCCCGCGCGCACCCCGCGCCCCAGGCGCAGGCCCCGCCTCGGCGCCGCTGAGCCCACCCCCTCCCGCCGCCGCCATTGGCCGCGCGCGCCTCCGCCCTCGGCCTCGCACTTCCTGGCGGAGCCATGGCTGCGCACCGGGCCGGCCCCGGGGCTGCGGAGCCCGCGCCCCGCCGCCCCGCCCGCCCGGCACCCCCGCCGGGAGCCCCCGCGCCGCGCCCGTAGCGCCTCCAGGTGGCCTCGGGCCCGGACCGCCGCGCGCCGCCGTCGGGGGGCGGGGGCGGGCCTGCCTGGGAGGACCCCGGCCCGGCCAGCGCCTCCCCGCCCGGCCCCCGCGGCGCCCCTTTGTGCCGGGGCAGGTGTGCGGCGGAGCGGGGAGGGGCGCCGCCCGCCAAGGTGGGACCGGTGCCGCCTGGGCGACCGGCCCGCGCGGCCCAGGTGAGTGTCCCCGCGTCCCGCCGGGGGCGCCGGTCCGGGTGGCGTCCCGGCTCCGCCTCCTCTGCCTCCTCCGCCTCCTCGCAGCCGGCTCGAGCCTGCCGGGGCGGCCGTTGTGCCGGCAGTTCCGCCGGGGGTGCCGGGTCCGAGCGAGCGACAGCAGCGTCCCCCGGAGACCCTGCGGGCGACGGTGAGTGCTGGCGGGCAGCCGTGTACATCTCCACGACGTGTGTTTGCCCGAGCGCTGAGGTCGAGCAGGTTCTGGGTCGAAACCCGGGGAAGAAGCTTGGAGAAGAGGCTCCCTGGGGACCCCCCGGTCCGGACGTGGCCGCGGCTCCCGTGTTTACGAAGACCTTGTAAGCATCCTGTCCAGGCGGATGAAAGCACGGAGGCAGCAGACACCCAACACTTGTAGAAATCGGCCCCAAGCCTCTTGCCCGGAGACAAAAGGGAACCTACACAAGGGGAAACTCTCTAGAAATCGTGGCCTAGAAAAGAAAGCTTTTCTCACGGAGCCTCGGATTGCCGCCTGGAGCGGGTGGCGAGAGGGACCTGCCGCTTCCTGCGGTGTGACCTTGGGTGAGCCCCTCCTCCACGGGAGCCTAAGTGTCAGAAGCGATGGTGCCACCTGCCTCGGGTGAAGGAGAAACAAGGAAGTCAGGGGTGTGCAGTAGGCACTGCATGAATGTGCTTTCCTTCCCTTCCCTCTCAGAGTCCTCCAGCTGCTGAGGACCCCTCGGGAAGGACAGGGGTGGGTACAGATGGTCATTGTCACAAAGTTGCTAATTTGTCAAGTTGTCCCTTCCTCCCTCCCGGGGAGCCGGACAGCGTGGACTGTGCCTGAAGTTATTCCTCCCTTGGGGTTACTGGAGCCCCCCTCTGCATGTCCCAGATTGTCTTGAAACAGTGCTGACTTCTTGTTATATTGTGTGTGTGTTTTTATTAGCAAAGACTGTTTTGTTCAGTAGGTAACAAATTGACTCTTTTTTAACTCGGCAGGAAAAAGAATTCTTCCTTAAACCCTCAGTCCCAGCATGTAACTTGTACCCCATGTTGCTGGCTCAGCCCCTCCTCTGCTTCCCCCGGCCCCCCTCCCCACCCCCCCAAGTCTCCCAAAGGCTGGCTCTGTGCTGTCAGTGAGTCGCTTGGCATTTCAAAGCTGGAAGAAACCTCAGTGTCACCTGCTAAACAGGCCCATTTCATAGACAAGACCCTGAGGTCTAGAGAGATTAACATGCTCCATGCTCGTTTATCCTGAATGTTCCAGGCAGGGCAAAGGCCCAGCAGGTTTCCTGCCCGCGCGGGCTTTTGTCTTGTCTCTTTTTTAATTTTTATGGCCAGGTGGAATAACCTAGGGGTTAAGTGCATGGAAGGCACTGTGGGTTGGAATCCCAACTCGGCCAGCTTCTTCCTGTGTGACGCTGTCTAGTTACTTCCCCTGCTGCTATCGGTTTCCTCCTCCACTAACTGAGGATAATAATAGTGCTGGCCTCATGGGGTTGTTGTGGGGATTAAATCAGGAAAGCACTTAAACCAGTACCTGTGTCTAGAACATGCTTTATATATGGCAGTCTTCACTGCACCACATCCTCAGCTTCACCATGGTATTTTAGAAGTATGACACTCATAGACTGGGTCGCATTCAGCAGAGCATCACAATCAAGGGCTCAGGTTTGGTTCCCAGCCATTTACCAGCCATGTGGCCTTTAACTCAGTATCCTCATCTGTAAAATGGGATATGTGACGTCAGCCTGGCCACAGAAAGCTTTTCTCACTCATGGCACACGGAGCCTCGGATTGCCGCCTGGATTGGTGGCGAGAGGGACCTGCCGCTTCCTGGGGTGTGACCTTGGGTGAGTCCCTCCTCCCCAGGAGCCTAAGTGTCAGAAGTGATGGTGCCACCTGCCTCAGGGGTGAAGGAGAAACAGGGTTAAATGACACAGCACATGGAAAGAAATCTCGTCGCTTGGTTCCAGGGTCATCGTCCGGGCTCTGAAATAACTCTTGTCACTATAACCTTATTCTAGCCAAGAGGCTTATCTATGTGAGATCAAGCATCAAAAGGTAGGTGTTTGTAGGAGGTGGTTTGGCTAAAAGACATGGTGTCAGATTTTAGATGCCAAAGGAACACTTGCTAAATGTGTCCGAACAACCTGATTTTTTTTCCACTCACAGCATGAGTTCTCTGTAGTACACTGCTTTCCCTCCCTCTGTCCTCTGTGTGACTGCTGTCACCGTTGTTGTCATTGCTGTGGTCGAGCAGAGCCTGCAATGAATGAATGACCTGGAGTCATCACTGCCCCTGTGTGCTCAGAAACCCTGTTCTTGTTGTAGGACTGTGACCGCTCTTATGATGGAGGGAAGCCGGCTGACGAGAGTGTCTCGACCCTACAAGATCAGCGAATCTTCAAAGGTCTGTGAATGGTCGCTCACCACCTGTGCACATTGCCTAGGAAGTGTGACGCTTTTCTGATGAGCTCGTTCTCAATGTATAGACTGGGTTTCTAGTGGTAGGTAGTGGTGTTAATCGCCTTAGAGGTAGCACAGGCCAGGAGTGGAAGAATCATAAAATCAGAGAGCTGGGAGGGCGAGGTATGGGAGAGACACAACTCAACTCATCTATTCTGCACCTCAACCCTGACATGGGTGGGTCAGGATAAAAGCCATGGGATTGCCATTCCCCACTTGGGGGCTCGAACACTCCAAGGACAAGTCCATTGAGAAACCAGCACCGACCTTGTAGTGGGGGCAGCACATTGCAGACCTGGATGTTAAGGGCCCAGGGTCTTCCCCCGACATGACTTCCTGGGGCCGTAGGAGTGAGTAAGAGTGGCTCCCCAGGGCTGGGCTACCAACCTGTGTCACACTGGGTGTATCAAAACCACCCTGGGAGAAGGTGAGGGTGTCCCATTAGAAATGCATGTCTGGCCCCACCTCGTGCCTGCTCAGTTAAACCCCGAGAGCTGGACCTGGGAATCTGTGCCTTCATCAAACTCCTCCAGGGCCTGGGAGCAGCCCTCTCCCCACAGCGGCATAAGTCAGGATTGGGGGCCTGGTTTTCAGGACAGTCTCCACTTCCGCCTGCCGCTTTGGACACGTCAGTACCACCCTCTTTTCTTTAAAAGTGGCCCTTTTTGGAGATTCAAGTTTATGGTTACCTTAGATCATTTTCAGTGAGGCCAATATTTTCCCCAAGGGGGTGGGATTGGTTTTTGGAGGTATGGAAAGACTCACTCTTTTTTTTTTTTTAAATATATTTTATTGATTTTTTTACATAGAGGAAAGGAGAGGGATAGAGAGTTAGAAACATCAATGGGAGAGAAACATCGATCAGCCGCCTCCTGCACACCCCCTACTGGGGATGTGCCCGCAACCAAGGTACATGCCCTTGACCGGAATCGAACCCGGGACCTTTCAGTCCACAGGCCGACGCTCTATCCACTGAGCCAAACCGGTTTCGGCAAGACTCACTCTTTTTATGATTAAAGCACAGCTGTGCATATAGTACACGCATGGACAAACAGAATGTATGTGGTGTTCACAATTTCATGGGGAATATTAGAAAAAAAATCTTAAAAGAAGATTGAAAAAAAAAGATTGAGAAAGACCACATTAGATAAAGGGAGTTGTGGAAAGACCCTGGATTTGAGAAAAAAAAATGAGAGAAAGCGGTTCTACAGATGTGCATACAAGAAAGCGGGGTTGTCATTTTCAGGAGAGGTCTGTCTCCTGAGAAGCGGTTTCCTATTTCCTTTTGCGTGTCCTGGGAAGGCTTGCCAAGCCTGGCTTTATCTACTGTGAAAACCCAGGAAGGTCTCCCTGCTGTCTCAAAGGGGCTTTGTTTCAGAGCTTGGCTGCGGAGACAGTGTCACTTTCTAAGTTTGATAGCGCTGGAAATCGTTCTCGCTGAAAGCCAGACTCCGAGTTGGTTTCTTTCTGAATCAAAGCTTTTAGGAGTAGGGTTCTCTACCCCTTGCTTGATTGCCTTTATAACAGAAATGCTATTAAGTGTACCTTGATTTTCTAGACATTAACACACCCATGTAGCCTGTACCCAGATTTAAGAAAAGAAAAAAAAAAATTACCAAATCTCTCCAGTCCCTACATTGCCACTCTCCGGCTTCCACCCCTGCAGGTGTGCCTGCCCTTGAACTTGATGTAAATGAACCAGAGGGCAGGTGCTCTTGTTGTGCCTGGCTCCTTGCACTCAGCGTTATGCAGCTGAGATTCTCGCCCAGCTGGTGTGTGTAGGGGTAGATGGTTCCTTCCCAGCGCAGTGGAGTCTCCTATCGTGTGACCACCGCTGTTCATTTAGCTATTCTAAAATGTGTCGGTCCATGTTGATGCTGCATTCTTCTATTATGAAATACCCCATACCTGCTGCGTCTGTCCAGTGTGAGCTCCCGAGTCCGTGTTTCTCCACCCACCTTGCCTGGCCTCTGATAAAAGCACTGACATGGAAAACAAAGGAATAACCGGAGTTAATATAATACCATCAGAGAATGCTGGAGATCGGGGCTTCAAAATCATACAAAATGCTGCAAGTCTGTTACTGATGTCCCTTTAAAACTGGGGAATCGTGTTGTCTGCTCTTTGAAAGTTCTGTCTGCAGCTACACCGAAATAACCAGGTACAGAATTAAATGCGCCTGCTTAGCACGGAGACCCGGTTTTAGGAGCAGCGCTGCCCTCTTGCCTGCCCTGGCTCCCTGCAGCAGATGGTGCCCCTCGGCAGCTCTCATCCGGGCTTTCCCCGATCCCCGCCCCTTGGAGCTGTTTCCCTTTTTACTCAGCAGCGTGGGGTCACGTGTGCCCCAATTGAAGTGTAGAGTCTCAGCAGCCTCCTCAGCGTAGAGACGACCAGGGGCCCAGGGTGGGCAGACAGCCCACCTGATGCCCCACACTCACTTCTCTCGGGACACCGAGCCTTTACTATTACAGGGGAGCCTGCTGCTGCCATGCTTTATAATTTCCCTCCTTCAGTCCACACCTGAGAGGGGCCCCAAGCCAGTGTGTGTTGGAGCCCAGACCATCCCTGCTTAATTAGAAGCCAAAACCAGGCCAGCCTGGCCCTCTGCTGCTAAGCAGGATACACAGAGCTATCCGTGTATGGGACCCAGGAGAAGCCGTCCTGGAACATGAGAGCAGTGAGTCTGGCTCTCTCAACTTGAATGGGAAGGAAGCTTTCGTCTGGTGTCCTCATCAGAATGCGAGGCCCCTGTCCGTGCCTGTGATGTAGGTGGAGCGCTTGATGTTGGAATTATCCAGGCAAGGCCAACAGGCAGGACCCCGGGGAAATAAGGGACCTCAATTACAAGTGTGTTAGAGGCAGTAAGGAGCAGATTTGGAGCGGGGGAAGAAATGAAAGCCACTGCTGTAGGATACATGTTGACAAGAACCTGTAAGAATTCGGGGACCTGGAAGCCAGTCACACGGCTGCTCACATCTGAGCCCTCAGTCCATCTTTCTCTTCTCCTTTTCTCACTTTCCCCTTTTCAGGCTTAAGTGCCCAGCCAGCCCCTTTCCTCAGTCGCCCTCAAATCGACGAACTCCCTAGTTGATGTTTCTGAAGGCCTGTTTTTCCCATATTGAATGTTCTTGTTGTTTTTACAGTGATGAAATAAGCAAGCATGCAGTATCCTGAACGCCCAAAGCATAATTAGTTCTCCAAGGATTTAGAAACTGTTGTCCAGGTCTGACATAGTTTTGTACCCTCAAAAGCACATGGCAGGCATATAGCACGGAATAAGTGTCTGCCGATCTGAATCTGTGGAATGGGTTCCTATTCATTATTCATATTAATTGATTTGTTCATTGTAGTGTAGCATGGTGATTACAGGTCTGGGCTCTGGAATCAGACCTACCTTCAAATCTCAGCTCTGCCGCCATCACAGTGGGGCTTTGGGCCAGTTTCTCAGTCTCTCTGGCCTTAGTTTTTCTCATCTGGAAAATGGGGATTATAATAGACGTTCTCTTGGAGGGTTTTCATGATGCTCGAATGAGAGTGCATGTCAAGTGCCCGGCACAGTGCAGGGTACACGTAAGCCCCCAGGAAAAGACGGCGTCTCTGCATATCACATTCAGTGTATCTCTTTCAACCCTGGCAGTGGCTGGGGAAGCCATGTTTCTGGAATGAGGGTCTCCAGAGCACTTAGTTTGGATCGCTAGAAATGGGGGTCTCTGTAGCATCGCCACGTGCCTTTCTAAGACACAGAGAAAGCTGTCTTCCCCGGCTCAGAGCCTCAGTGGGGATTGCTAATCACAGCAGCTTCCCTCGGGCAGGCTTTTTGCCGTGACACCCCCGCCCCTCGGCCACCTGAGTGGTGAGTATCCTCATCCTCACGTGTGACATGAGGACATGGAGGCTCAGAGCCTCCTCGTGGCTCAACCAAGATCGCATCGCTAGTAAGTGGCAGAGCTGGATGCAAACCTCGATTCTGTTTGACCTTAGAGTCTGCGTCCGAAGCCACTTCTCTATCCTGACAGGACAGCGTTTTTCAAATCTACTATGTGCCCCTGAGCCACAGGAAGGAAGGGAGGGAAGGAAAAAAAGAAACCTTTTAGGAATTTTATTTATAAAGAAGGAAAAGAAAGATAAGAGGAAGAGAGGAAAGAAGGAAGGGAGATTGATTTTAGGAATTTTATTTACAAAGAAGAAGGAAGATATATCCGATACACATAAACACCCTCGTTTCCTGCAATGCACTGTATTTTGTTTCCCAGTCTCCTTCAGTCCACTGTATTTATTTGTTAATCCTCACCTGAGGATATGTTTTCCCATTGATTTTTAGAAAGAGGAGAAGGGAGTGGGGGAAAGACAGAGAGAGAGAGAGAAGCATCTATTGGTTGCCTCCCACACATGCTGACTTGGGCTGGGGATCGAGCCTGCAACCCTGGTATATGCCCTTGACCTGAATCGAACCTGTGACCCTTCAGTCCATGGGTCAACGCTCTAACCACTGAGCAGCTGGCTAGAGCCATTCCACTGTATTTAACATGCTGGTTGTGTCCCACTAGATTGACTCCTGCAGCAGCGAGGGGCCAGGTTGGCATGCTTCCCCTCTCTGGGCCCGGGTTCGAGCCCCTGACACGTGCTCTCCCACAGGTGTACCGCTGGTCTGAGCACTCGACCACAGTGCTACAGCGGCTGAACGAGCAGCGCCTGCGTGGCCTCTTCTGTGACATCGTCCTGGTGGCCGACGAGCAGCGCGTGCCAGCCCACCGCAACCTGCTGGCCGTGTGCAGCGACTACTTCAACTCCATGTTCACCCTGGGCATGCGTGAGGCCTTCCAGAAGGAGGTGGAGCTGATTGGTGCCTCCTACATCGGCCTCAAGGCCGTGGTGGACTTCTTGTACGGCGGGGAGCTGGCCCTGGATGGTGGCAACATCGACTACATCCTGGAGACGGCCCACCTGCTGCAGATCTGGACTGTGGTGGATTTCTGCTGCGAGTACCTGGAGCAGGAGGTGAGCGAGGACAACTACCTGTACCTGCAGGAGCTGGCCTCCATCTACAGCCTCAAGCGGCTGGATGCCTTCATCGACGGCTTCATCCTGAGCCACTTCGGCACACTGTCCTTCACCCCTGACTTCCTGCAGAACATCTCCATGCAGAAGCTCTGCGTGTACCTGAGCAGCAGCGAGGTGCAGCGGGAATGCGAGCACGACCTGCTGCAGGCCGCCCTGCAGTGGCTGACGCAGCAGCCGGAGCGCGAGGCCCACGCCTACCAGGTGCTGGAGCACATCCACTTCCCGCTCATCCCCAAGAACGACCTGCTGCACCGCGTCAAGCCGGCCGTGTGCTCGCTGCTGCCCAGGGAGGCCAACTGCGAGGGCTTCATCGAGGAGGCTGTGCGCTACCACAACAGCCTGGCGGCCCAGCCGGTCATGCAGACCAAGCGCACGGCGCTCCGCACCAACGAGGAGCGCCTGCTGTTCGTGGGCGGCGAGGTCTCCGAGCGGTGTCTGGAGCTCAGTGATGACACCTGCTACCTGGACGCCAAGAGCGAGCAGTGGGTCAAGGAGACACCCCTGCCGGCCCGACGGAGCCATCACTGCGTTGCTGTGCTGGGGGGGTTCATCTTCATCGCTGGCGGCAGCTTCTCGAGGGACAATGGAGGGGACGCAGCGTCCAATCTTCTTTATAGGTATGACCCCCGCTGTAAACAGTGGATCAAGGTGAGATTAAAGCCAGATTCTTTCTTTACTCTTGAGGACTTTTGCTCTCTCTTAACCTAACCTTGACTGCCCCTCCCTTCTTTCTGGCCTTGACCCGTTCCTGCTTCTGAAGCAGGTGTGATGATAAAGTGACGAGCCACCTAATTCCCACCCTCCCCTGTGCCTGGTTGGGGGAGTGCGGGCTGACCTGCAGGGTCGGTCTAGAACTTCCTGCACCTAGAAACGCTCTAGGTCTGTGCTTTTCTCATGTAGTAGCCACCAGCTCTGTGTGGCCGCTGAGCTCTTGAAATGTAGCCAGTGGGACCGAAGGACTGAATTTTGTATTTGATTTCACTTTCATTTACCTTTGTGTGTAAATGGCCACACGAGGTTAGTGGCTACCCCATCGGCTATCGCCGGGCTAGAGATCTGACCCGTAGTTCAAACCTTCCTCCCGTGGCTCAGAGTCCCGGCCACGCTCCGCTTTCGGAAAGGTGTGGAGCTGGTCTGAGGAGGCCGTGGAGGCTCACGTCTCCGGCAGGTACGGCGGCCACTTCTGGGAAGAGCGTGGGTCTTGGCGGCAGACCTGAGTTCACATCCCCATCTGGCTAAGTTGCAGCTGGGAATTTCAGACTGGTCCCTTGCCTTCTCCAACTTTCAGCTTCTTCCTCTGGACATGGGTGGGAGAAGGGCATTGACCTTCCAGGTTCAGGGGTTGTATGTAGCTCATGTTGATTGGCCAGTGCCTGGCGGAGGTGAAAAAGTGTTCCTTTCCCCCCACAAACACCTCTCCGGACCACATCCATGACAGTCGGCCTCAGTCTTTATCCTCAGACCTCAGTGGCTCTCCGTAACGTGGTGTTGTTCTGAGCTCAAATCTCAGAATGGACTCTGCTGACCTTTTGATTTTATTCGCGAAAATCTAAAACCACCCACCACGGTGGAAGCACTTCCCGGCTTTGGAGCCCGTCCTCCAAAGCTCGGTGCCGGTGGCAGCCCGAACGATGGTCTCCTGCAGGACTGTGTGGACTTGTGTGTTCTGCTTGGATTATTTAAAAAAAAAAAAGTTGGGTCTTTTGCTTTTCAATTTCCTGTTGAGTTCCACTTTCTGCCTGTTAACACAATGGCAATCAGCATTCATTAAAAACCTATCTGAAGGGTTGGCAAGAGGAAAGATGAATGTTTACTTTAAGAAATCACTAAGTCAGCAATGATGAACTGTGTGCCCTCAGAATTCAAGTACATGAGGCTGGCCATGTGGCCAAACAAGTTTGGGGAGCTGTGTTCTCCAAACCCCTTTTGGGGATTCGCAATGTCTCAAGGGTCCTTGGGGACGGAGAAGTCCCTCCAGAAGGACCCTTCTTTCTTTAAGTTTAACTCCCTTCCGCCAAACTCACGTGGCCACCGCCTCCCTCTCTGGGCTGTGCTCCACAGAACCCCGTTGGGAAGTGGTGCTCGATGTTGATGCTGTCCAGGGTTTGGGGAAGGGAAGGTACAGGTGTCTCGCCTCCGCAGGTGGCCTCCATGAACCAGCGCCGCGTGGACTTCTACCTTGCCTCCATTGAAGACATGCTGGTGGCCGTCGGTGGCCGGAATGAGAACGGAGCCCTCTCTTCGGTAGAGACTTACAGTCCCAAGACCGACGCCTGGTCCTACGTGGCCGGCTTGCCAAGGTAGTTGGGGGTTTTGTGCGAACTCTTCAAATGGGACGACTTTTGGGTTACAGTTCAGTTCACCTCACTTTCTGGATTTTAAGGCTTCTAATTCCAGGACAAGTCTCCTGGCTTGTAAATAACAGAGAGTGGACCATGCGAGGCAGAGGGCGAGTCAGGGCTCCTGTTTAGGCTGACCTCGTACAAGTGTCAGCGCTGCCGTTAAGACAAAAGATCCCTCAGTTTCTGAGTCTGTTCACTTCCTGGGTTTCAGTGGACAGGTACCCACCATTACAGACCCACACAGAGTGGTGTCCCTGCCCTGAGGTCCCTTGTGCTCCACTGCTTCACCCCTGTCCCCTGCCTCCGAACTGCTGGCCACCACTGGCATTTCCTGTCTCCCTAGTCTTGACTTTTCAGAACCTTATGGGTGGAGTTGTACTTCACTTCATTCCCCGTTTGCTATATAACTTGATCAGGTACATGTGTGTGCCTCAGTAGCATGCTGTTGCTGTTTCCAGCCCTTACGAGAAGGAAAGCAGTCTTGTGATGATGCCCATTTCTCAGGTGGGGAAATGGAGAGGGGGCAGAGCTGGGAATTCTTGCCCAGGCGGTCTGACTGCACAGCTGTCTGTTTACCTCCTGTGCGGTGACAGCTGCCATCTCTAAGGCGTTCACGGGGTGCCCGCTCCCTGCATTAGCCCCTCAAATCCTCACAAGCCCCTCACAAGACGACAGGTTGTCCCCGTTTTGTTTTGCGAGGAAAAGACTGCAGCCTCGGCTCCCGGAGGCCCCGCCCAGGACAGTACTGAGCTCCCTCCCTGTCTCCGCCCACCCCTCCACAGGTTCACCTATGGCCACGCAGGCACCATCTACAAAGACTTCGTGTACATCTCGGGGGGCCACGACTACCAGATCGGCCCCTACCGCAAGAACCTGCTGTGCTACGACCACCGGACGGACGTGTGGGAGGAGCGCCGGCCCATGACCACGGCGCGGGGCTGGCACAGCATGTGCAGCCTGGAGGACCGCATCTACTCCATCGGGGGCAGCGACGACAGCGTGGAGTCCATGGAGCGCTTCGACGTGCTGGGCGTGGAGGCCTACAGCCCGCAGTGCAACCAGTGGACCCGCGTGGCCCCGCTGCTGCACGCCAACAGCGAGTCGGGCGTGGCCGTGTGGGAGGGCCGCATTTACATCCTGGGCGGCTACAGCTGGGAGAACACGGCCTTCTCCAAGACGGTCCAGGTGTACGACCGCGAGAAGGACAAGTGGAGCAAAGGCACCGACCTGCCCAAGGCCATCGCCGGCGTGTCCGCCTGCGTCTGCGCCCTGAAGCCGCGACTGGAGGACAAGAAGAAGAAGGGCAAGGCCAAGAGGCACCAGGACCGGGGCCAGTGACCCCGCCGTGCCTGCTGGGACCTGGTCCCCGCCGCCACCTCCCAGAGTGTCTGTAGACCAGCAGCGACTTCATAGAACCCTGGAAGCATTATGTATCCCTTAGCAGCTTTTTTTTACTTTTATGATTCGTAGTATTTCTATAATATCACCGTAATCGATTAAATATTCTACGTAACTTTACATATTATCTTGCTTGAGTAATTAAACCTCGGCCCAGACAGGAACTATCCCCTTATGTCTATACAGGGCTTCTCTCCACATTACCCATTTTGGGGGATCCTGCAAGCCACCCCCCTGAGAGTAGCTAGGGCAGGGGTTACGTAGAAATGTTTGCAGCGAAACTAGAGGCTTCGGTGGAACATTTCAGACCCTCCAGCCCTGAGCCTCCCCAAACCTGGCGGAGCTTTTTAAAATGCAGATTCCTGGGCCCCGCCTCAGAATGACTGCATCTAAAACTACCGGGAGTGGTGAAGGGAGTGGCTGGAAACTATTTAACCAGCTCCTGGAGTGACTGAGCATCAGCCCCATTAGGGAATCACTGGCAGGGTCAAGTGCATTTGTTTTTATAAGTGGGGTCACAGGGACCTGGAGAGGGTGAGAGAGTGACCAGGGCTCACCAGGTCAGCTAGGGGCACCTGGACTTCTCACCCGGGAGGTATCCCCCTTAGGATTTTCTTATCAAGTGACTGTTGTTTCTGCATACTCGGTTTTCCTGGTTAGTAATCTTCCTGAATTCTAAAAGGGTTTAAGTAATCAGGGAAGAAGGGAAAACAAGGCCTGAAGCTCTTTATAAACATTCTACAATTTGTGCTTTTTTTTTTTTTAACTTTCTCTTTTTCCTGGCACCCACTGTTTCTGATGTACTGAGCCCCCAAATCTACATTTATTTCTCAGGAAAGAAAAAGGCAGCACCCTAGAATTTAGCATTGTTCTCTGACTCCATCTCCTAGAAGCATTTCTTGAAAGCTTTTACATGAGTGAGTGCACGTTAACCCCTCAGAAGGTTGTTGAGTGTCTCACCAACTCAAGCCACAGGCCCTGGTCCCAGCCACCGGCTGCTAAGTAGTTTTGTGCTGCTGGGCAAATTCTTCAATAAGTCGTGAGCTGTTTTCCTCATTCATTAAGCAACAGGGTTAGAGGAAATAATGGCGAGGCTTCTCCCAGGGGTGAAGCTCTTTCCGTCTGTATAAGCTATTAAAATATTCAGCACCTCCTTTTGAGATCTGTGACCACCCTGCACTGATTTCTGCAGTTACTAGAGCATCAAGAGTGTGCCCTTTAAGAAGAGTTTGAGACTACTGTCCCAAGACACTGTGTAACACTAAGTATGATGGGAGGAAAGGAATGTGATCAGTTTTAATCATAGGCCAAAGGAGGCATTAATGATCTATACCTTGGCAGAGATGAGCAAATTTCAAGATGCATTGGTAGCATTGATGTTAGAATAAGAATCTCAATTAACTTTATTTTATTTTTGTCTCTTTACTGCACTTCCTTTCTTTCAAGGTTTTCCATGATTTTTATAGCCACCAGGAGAGCTGTGAGTGGACGTTTAAAGCTTCATTACCCAAATCATGGCCCTCTGTTGCTAGTTGGGAAAGGAGTCTGCATAGTTAGCTAGTTTCTCGTATATGGGAGTCTCTAGAGGCTTACACACTGTTGAGAAGTTCTGCAAGGCATGCAAACAAACCAAAAAACTACACTCTTACTGTGGCTTGACAACCCTTCTGGGTATTAAAGGCTCTGAGAAGTCCTGCATTAACTTAACATTCCATCAACCAGCATCTCCAAACTTCATTGAGCCTGGAACCCTTTTTTGTCTCATACCCAGTCTCAGCCCTCCACGAAACATATTTTGCAGAACTTTTACAAACGTTGGGATAGCTTAGCCCCTCCCTTTTCCAGGAAAGGGCTCATTGCTCAAAGACCCTTTAGGAGGCACAGAATCTATGGTCTGTTCTCCCTTGCTCAGCCCAAGTCAAAGAGGTGGTCAACCAGAACCCAAGGGCAGGAGGGGAAGAGCTCATAGACCCTTTGTGCCTTGGGAGACAGATGACTTTGACCTTGGGAGTGGCCAGCCATCAGTTTGGAGCCTAAGCCAGCTTGTTTTATTTTTGACCGCCAGGACGTGTCCCAGGATGCCGGCCTCTGGCCTCTGTTCTGACTTGTGCCTTGGTCTTACAATGTCCTGCACCTCATATTTTGTGACGTCTCTCCTCCCGCTATGAAGGCACTTTGTAATCCACACGGCTTAGAAGCTAATATGGAGGTGGAGGGGACATTTCTTTAAAGGTAGACTTGATAAGGAAGTGTCCTCTTGCGAACCAACTTCAAATAATTGGTGGTGGCTCCACTTACACTAAGAAAGTTCCTTGGGGTCAATGGCGGGGCCAGCATGGTTTTCGCGGTCCGTGTTTCAAGATGGAAATCACCGCTGTGCAGTCCAACTAAGAATGGAAGGAAATGGCTTTAACTCGGTTTGGCAGGGGGCCATTTGAACTGCAAAATCTTGAAGGCGTCCTTTCCAACCAAAGTGACAATTCTTGCAGGCTGCCGTCTTGAGACGAAAACAGCAACATTTGCCACCGTGTCAACAAATTGTCAGTGCTTCAGGCGGAACTGTGAGAGTATCTGGATCGTTTGTTTTCATCTTTCAAAATAAGTATGGTGGGCTTTTATTCAGATTTTGTTGTTTGTCCTGTTTTCCCTCATTTTTAAAGAACCAGAGTTTTAACTTTATATTAGTTGTAGGTTTTGAGTTTGATCCTCATCCCAGTTGGAACTTGTTTGCTTAAGACATAAATGGAATAATGGGAGGGGATAGAAAAGCTGGAGAAACCCTTGTTCCTTAGAGTGGTCTTTCTGCTGTCGAAGCTGTACAGAGACTGTCTCAGCAACCTGCTTGTATGGATGGCTCAATCAGTATTTTTAACATTCTGCTACGTTAGCTAGACTACCGGGTAGGACTTCCAGATTTTGATCTGAGCAGGAAACCCACGTGTGTATTATATTCTGAATGTCCCTCCCCTCACCCCTGACTGACAGGTGACCTGACCTCATGATGACTTAATAGAAACCCCAGAAGCCAACCCTAAGAGGTGTTCAGTTTGGGGTGGAGACCCAAATGCCAGAAGGGGGTGAAGTCCCTCCCCTGAGGTCCAGGGTCTCCCTGTGTGAGTTCAGGTGAGTTTGCCTGGGGTTCAAAGTCCCTGGCTCCAAGTCTGGGAGTGAATAACCTTTTGGTGGTTTGAGCAATGCGGGTTGGGAGAGGACCCCCCACACACACACAAACACCCCCATATAGAGCTACCAGCTTGTCTCTACCCTGGTCCTCCATGGCATGTGGCTTGGCCAGCTCCAGCCCAAGCAGTACCTCACAGGCCTTTTAGCTCTTGGAGTTTTTCGCTAGAATCTCAGACTGCTGGTCCCTAACCTGGAGAGGCAGTTCCAGCCATGGCCTGGCCATCCTCACTGTCTCTGCAGATTCTGAGTATCTTCAGAGGGAAGGAAGGGGGCAGTGTCCTGGCCTCCAGGACAAACTTCTGGAGCATAGGGCCGCTCCACAGGTACGTGGAGATCCTGCAGAGTGCGTCTGCCACGCCTGGCAGTTTTTAATGTTTTTTGAAATGTTTTGATACTTTTTGATACCATTTGCTAATAACCGTTTTGTAGGTTGCCTGCCGGGGTTTTCCACCTCACCCCCTGATCCCCACCCCCTTGACCTTGCACTAGACAGCAGATGTCCCGTAGTCAGTGCCAGGATACTGCCCGCCTCATGTGGCTTTGTCTTGGATCTTGCTGTCCCCCGTGGCTGTGGTCTGATACAACTCTTGAATTTTGTAAGGTCACACATGGCCAATGAATATGAACCATGACTGTCTTGGGCCCCCAACTGAGCAAGAGGGCACGGTTAGCCAAGAGGACACTCACTCCCTTAAGACGTCCCCTACTCCTTCCAAAGCTCCTACCTCAGCAGTGTGCACAGAGTCGAAAAGATACCTGAGGACAGATCCATAGATCACCTTTCTCATACGGGTTATTTCTCAACCCAGGGCATGGCTGGGGTCCTGATCCACTCTCATCCACCCATTCTTTGAAAGAAACTTTAGCATGAAATCCACGAAATCTGTAACAGTGAACCGTCTTGCACTTTATGGAATTATTGCCCTCAGCATTGGAGGTAGTTTTTTTTTTTTGTGGGTTTGTTTTTGTTTTTTTAACATGGGTAGAATTTGTGGCTTCTGATGATGTTTTGGGGATCTCAAGAAATTGTCTTTTGGTTGCCTTAGCTAAAAGAGTTGAGTGAATGTACAAATTTGGTGGGCAGCAGGGAAAACCCCTTGCAGGTTAGTTCTTTGAGAAAAAGAACACCCTTTCAAAGTTACTGGAGGCCATCTCTACAGGTTTCCTTGAAACTGAAGGACAAATAAAGTCCTTTGGAATCAATCGAAGTTAATCATTACCATCAGCCTTCTGTCAAAATTAGTAAGATATTTGACAATTAAGTAATTCATTGGGTATGTTCTGGCTACTAATGCTATCAAAATCTGTAATCATGTGCTTTTTTTTTTTAATTTGCTGCTTTTGTATTTGTAATTTTATGACACTCAAAGCTTTTCTGTGTCTTATTTCTTTATAATTAATTTCCTGCACGTTGATGTTTTTTCCTTTAATTCCATGGAGAGTATTCATTTCTCAAAACACATTAAAACGATTTGCCTGCTAGGATATGGCTTATTTTATAATTGCATTCGTAGTCTTGTGTGGTTATTGTAATGTTCTTTAGTCCTATTTTCTCTGCCCAAATAAAAAAGAGCCCCTTGAAAGTTGAGGCCAAATATAATTTGGCAATTACCAGACTGCCTTTTAGTGTTGTGGGGTGCTGGGACATTTTGATTCGGCTTTCATTGTTCTTCTAATTATTATATTTTGTGAGGAATTTCATTCAGATCCTTGATTGCAGCACTAAGTTCTGTGACCTGAAATGAAACTATTTGCTTAAATTTGTGTTATTTGGGGTAATTGACTAGAAAAGGAAACTAGAAACCAGAGAAACATAGTTTATGACAAGCAATTTATTATCTTTATCAGAAAGATACAATAACATCTCTATAAGAACAGAGGTCACCCTAGCCGATTTGGCTCAGTGGATAGAGTGTCGGCCTACAGACAAAAGGGTCCCGAGTTCAATCCTGGTCAAGGGCACGTACCTTGGTTGCAGGCTCCTCCCCAGCCTGGACCCTGGTCTGGACTCGTGCAGAAGCCAACCAATCGATGTGTTTCTCTCACATAGACGTTTCTCTCTGTCTTTCCCTCTCTAATCCACTGTCTCTAAAAGATCAATGGCAAAAATATCCTGGGGTGAGTATTAACAACAACAACAACAAACAAATAAATAAAGAGATCTATGGGTGTATAGATTTAGGTAGACTAGCCTAAAGCCTCTTTCACTATGCTGTCCTATCCTGTTTAATTCCTAAATTAAAAAAAAAAAAAAAAAGAACACAGGTCACCTTTTCCCCGCTTTGGGCCCGAGGTGGTGCCTCTGCCGTGTGGTTTTGCCAGGCCAGCAGACAAGCCCAGCCACAAGGGGCCCCTTTAGCAATTCAGCGTTGGGAGGAGGATGGAGCTACCTGCCACGCCCGTCACACCTGGAAACTGGATAAGAATTTGCCTCTGAGCCAATGGGCTGCCCCAAATGGGACACTGGCCGTCAGATTCTTTTATTTTAACCTCAGAAGAAGCTTAGGTTAGAAACGAGACATTTCGAGAGGAAGAATCCAAGGCTCGGGTTAATGATCTTACCCAAGCTGGATGACCTCCCCTACCCCGCTGGTCAGTGCTGGAATCGGTCCGGATTCTCTTGAATGTAGACCCTTAGACAAGGACTTGAAGGCAGGTGGTTTCTTTGGGAGGTGGTCTCTTCGGGGAGGTGGTCCCCAGGAAGCCCAAGTGAGACAAGGAAGGAGGAAAAGCTGATCAGAAGGTGCGTTAGCCCGGCCAGTGTCGCTCATTGGTTGAGTGTAGACCTATGAATCGGGAGGTTGCGGTTTGATTCCCAGTCAGGGCACATGCCTGGGTTGTGGGCTCAATCCCCAGGAAGGGTGTGCAGCCGATCAATGATTCTCTCTTCATTGATGTTTCTCTCTTTCTCCTTTTTTCTTCCTCTCTGAAATCAATAAAAATATTTTTTTTTTAAAAGAAAAGGAAAGAAAAAGAAGGTGCTTTATCTATTGCCAAGTAGTAAGTCATGGTTTTAAGTAGTGGCTTAAAACCATAATAATAAATTATTTTTGCAGACACATCTGAGGGTTGACTGGGTCAGCTAAGCAACTCTCACCGGGGACTCACGTCGACCCAGCTGGTGGCTCCTGGAGGCTCGCTGCACGATGGGGCCTGTGGGGGGACTGAAACCGCTGGGCTCAGCATCCCTCTCTCTCTCACTCACTCTCACTCTCTCCCCTTCCCTCCCCTTGGGTCTCTCTCACATGGTCGCTTTACCCAAATTTCTTATGCTCCTGCTCTGCTCCCAGAGCGAGGGTCCCAAGTGTGATTAGCAGCCGCCCCATGGCCTGGGACGTCACGGAGTGTCCCTTTGCTGCATTTCGCTCCTTGAGGCCATCATCACAAAGGCCCCCCAAATTCAGGATGGGGGACACAGATGGCATCTCTTGCTGGGGGAGTGTCAGCACATTGGAGCAGCAGGTGTGTTCCTGTGACATCTGCCAGAGGAAGGAGAGAGGACGCGTTTACTGGCCTCTGCCCTTGGGCAGGGCTCTCTCAGAAGCCTGGATGCCCTCTCCTCCAGGGGAGAGGGGGGGGGGAGAGAGATTGAGGGGAATGGGTAGAAGGAGGGAGACGCTCTTGTCAGGAGGCATCAGGAGGGCTGGGCTTTCATCTGGGCCTGGATGATACTGGCCAGGAGCAGAGACTTCCCTGGTCAATTCCTCCAGGGAACGCACCACAGCTGCCCCCAATACAAACTACACCTGGGCTTGGTGGACGGAGAGGACACAGCTGTTCAGTGTCTGAGAGGCCTCGGGGCAGCAAGAAGCACGGTGTGTGAGAGGAGGGCGCTGTCGGGGTAGCTGAGCCTGCCCTGTGCCCCCACTGTGGCTGTGGCTGGCATCAGAGGACAGCGGGCCTGTGTCAGACACAAGTCTGCCAGCTCAGACCCCTCTCTGTCAACTACTGGAAAGTGACCACCATTTAAAGTCCCCACGTCCCTCTAAGATGCAAATATGTGAGCTGAAGGGTTAACCAGGGGAGTCCTTAACTTTCACTCCACCATCAATTGAGATTGCTGTCCCCTAACTCAGAGATGGCAGAGAGGCAGCAGGTACCAGACAGGTAAGTCTGCATGGGGCTTGGGTCTGCAGAGAGGACCCAAACCCATCTGGTCAGAGCCCCCACGGACAAGGTCCTCACCACACACCGGCTGAGGCCGGGCCATTGTCTCAAGGACCTGCCCATATTCTTGAATTAAGACGAGCTCACATACCACCTTCTCCGTGGAGCTTGCTGGCTTTATATTCAAGAAGGTGACACATTCGCTGGGCGTCTGCTCTGTGCCAGGCAGGCGCAGCTGCAGATGCTGGGGATATGGTGGTGAACACGGCCGCAGGGGCCTGCCCGAGGCCGACTCCTCGCGGGGGAGAACAGAACCACAGGCAGGGCAGGTAGGGACAGGTGGTACGAATGGACTAAAACTCATCCAGCTGTTCCCTTTAGGTGAATACATGTTATGTATGGGAATTGCATCTCAACAAAGCTTTACGTTTTTTTCCTGTGAGGGGAGTGTGCACGGCAGGTGAGAGGAACCAAGGGCACTGGGCCTGAGAGGAAGTGGTGAGAAACGAGAGCTGGGCACAGCTCTCAGAGGAGGACCCGATCCCCTTCTTCCAAGGGAGGTGTCGTCTGCCCTTTCCTTTGTAGAGGGGAGGTGAGGGGCCAGGATAGAAGCCGGGAGACACTCTTGTCAGGAGGCCTCTGCCTTCATCTGCGCTGGATGATGCTGGCCAGGGGCAGAGACTTCCCTGGTCAATTCCTCCGGGGAACGCACCCAGCTGCCCCAGTTACAAACTACACCTGGACTTGGCGGCTCAAAACAACAATTTAACTAGGTAGGCGGGACCCAGCTAGGAGATCCTACTGCTCCAGCCGGCGGCTCTGAGGTACAGCTCCACTCAAATGTCTGCTTTGGGGGAAGGCTGCCTCAGCAGGGACCACTGGACACCCGGCCTTTCCCACATGGCGGTCTCAGAGAGGTCTGAGGAGTTCTCAGCTGGCAGCTCAGGGCAACCGAGAGAGAGAATGTTCCAGGAGACAGGAAGTCAAAGCTGCCCAAGTCCTTTTCCTAAAAGTTAAATAAGGAAAATGTACTCTGTGTGTGTTCAGGAATCTTAACAAAGAGCCAAGTCATTATTCACTGCAAAATGAAAAGCCCAGCAATGGGTGAATAGATGAGCAAAATGTGGTCCATCCGTACAGTGGGATATTACTCAGCCCAAAACAGGAACGAAGCGCTGACACAGGCTACAGCATGGATGAGCCTTATGCTGCATCAAAGAAGCCAGACACATAGGACCACATATGGTATACTTCCATTCATACGCAATGGTCAGAATAGGCAAATATATAGAAACACAAAGTAGATTAGCGGTTGCTTAGGGCTGGGGTAGGGATAGGAAGGGGTGAGGAGCAATAGCTAAAGGGTAGGGTTTTCTCTTCGTGATGATGAAAATGTCCTAAACTTGACTGTGGTTGTGGTTGCACATGTCTGTGATTATACAAAAAAATCATTGAACTGTGCCCTAGCCAGTTTGGCTCAGTGGATAGAGCATCGGCCTGCGGACCGAAGGGTCCCAGGTTCGATTCCGGTCAAAAGCATGTACTTTGGCTGCAGGCATCCTCCCTGGCCGGGGCCCTGGTCAGGGCACATGCAGGAGGCAACCAATCTGTGTTTCACATCGATATTTCTCTCTGTCTTTCCCTCTCTCTTCCACTCTCTCTAAAAATCAATAGAAAAATATCCTCAGGTGAGGATTAAAAAGAAAACACCCAACATTAAAATTGGGGACAAAAGGGTGAGAATAAAGGCAGCATTCATTTTGGGCCTACTGTGGGAGCGATTCTGTGTGTGCAGACCTCAGGGAGTCCTCCAGGGGCGCTCTAGAGCAGTGGTCCTCAAAAGGCGGTTCTAGAAATGGCCTGTTAAGCATCATAGGGAACTTGGTAGACATGCAGTTTCGCAGGCCCTACCCCAGAGATCTGCTGAATCATCCCCCAGCAATGTGTGTTTTCACAAGCTCTCCTGGGGAGTCTCAGGCATGCTCCACAGAGAACCACTGCTCACTAGGGGGTTCTGTCTCCCTCCTCCATCCACAGGCGTTTCTGGGCTAGGAGTCTCTGCCAAACTGCTAACAGCTGTGCCGGGTTTGCACTGGCCAAAACCTGAACCACAGGCTTCTCTCCGGCGAAGCACAACCCAGTCCAGGGGGAGCTGAAACTTTCAGCCTGAGAAGGCTGGAGAAGGTCTTGGAGCAAATCTCTGCAGGGGCCACACACCTGCTGCTTCCCAGAGAGAGGGAAGTGTGTTTGTGGACTTCCTGTTGACAGGGCAGGAAGCCCTTATGCGTGACCCAGCCCTTTGAATGGTCTCCAGCATCCGCAGGTGTGGCAACTTCGTGCTCTGCTCAATGCGATCATTTCGCCAGGCAAGCCACAATAGTGATTCATCCTCCCTGGAAGTCACAGCCCCACCCTTTCAGTCCTCTAAAGGTGCTAAAAGCATGTCATTCGTATACGCAGTTCTAAACTTCTAAGTGCAACGAAGCTGTGGGCCATTTTGGTTCCGGAATGAGATGAAGAGACCTGGATTCCAATCCAATGTTTATAACTAACTAGTGGCCCGGTGCATGAAATTCATGCATGGGGGGGGGGTGTCCCTCAGACTGGCCTGCACCCTCTCCAATCTGGGACCCCTCAGGGAATGTCTGACTGCCAGTTTAGGCCCGATACCACAGTCGGACATCCCTCTTGCAATTTGGGACCACTGGCTCCTAACCGCTCACCTGACTGCCTGCCGGCCTACTCGCCCCCAACTGCCCCCCCACTGGCCTACTCACCCCCAAATGCTCCCCTACCCCCCCCCCCCCCCCCCCCCCCCCCGCTGGCCTGATCTCCCTAACTGCCTCTGCCTCAGCCCCGCCACCATGGCTTTGTCTGGAAGGATGTCCAGAAGGTCTCCTGGTCTAATTAGCATATTACCCTTTTATTAGTATAGATAGCCTCAACCAAGGCTTCACTCAGTGTCTCTTCTATTTTCAGAATGGGGACCAGATCACATTTCTGTGATGTGGAAAGAGCATGGGCTGTGGGTCAGGAACTTGGATTTTAGCCTTGCTTCTGCTGCATGCTACCTGGGCAAGGCACCTCATATCTTAAATCTGTTTCTTAAGCCATAGAATGAGATGGTTAGAGATGATTGGTGGCCCTCAGAGTGTGACCTGCACAACCTTTGTCTCCTAAGCAGCTACCTAAAGGAGTTCTGGTCAGGAAAGGTTTGGGGGACTATGGAGGCAATATCCTCCCTCCTGGAGGTTTACATGAGGGTACACGTTTGTATATTACAACCTCTCAAAGTCCCATCAAAGATACTTGTCTAACTTTGGTTAAATTTATATTTCCCAAGCTTGTTTGCCCCTGGCCCTTCTCCCTTTCCCTCTATTAATAACCACAGAAACTGTATAAGACACAGTGCCATTTGGGAAATGGGAAGCTAAAAGATTTCTGTGTCCCATCAACTCTGACAGCCAATGACTCAGTGATTGTCCTATCGCCCACAAGGAAAGACGCCATGACGATATCAAAGAAGAGGGTTAGTTGACTTTTTAGGATATATTCCCCATGGAGGACTATGGCTTGATGTGGTTACTATGTTTTAAGGTCTGGCTTTCAAATTTGCAAATCAAGAATCTTGATTTGACTAATGTATCTGTGATGGTTAATTTCATGTGCCACAGTGTCCAGACATTTGGTCAAACATTACTCTGGGTGTTTCTTTTTTAAAAAAAATATTTTTTATTGATTTCAGAGAGGAAGGGAGAGGGAGAGAGAGATAGAAACATCAATGATGAGAGAGAATCATTGATTGGCTGCCTCCTGCACATCCCACACTGAGGATCAAGCCCATAACCTGGGCATGTGCCCTGACAGGAAATTGAACTGTGACCTCCTGGTTCCTAGGTCGACGCTCAACCAGTGAGTTGTGCCAGCCAGGATGCCCTGGGTGTTTCTGTGAAAGTGTTCTTTGGATGAGATGAACATTTAAATGGGTGGCTTTTGAGTAAAGCAGATTGCCCTCTAACATGTGTGTGGGCTTCATCCAATCCAGTGAAAGCCTTAATAGAACAAAGAAAAACTTCCCTGAGTAATAGGAAAGTTACCAGCAAATGGCCTTCAGACTTGAACCACATCAGCTCTTCCTGGGGTCTCCAGCCTGCTGACTCACCCTGCAAATTTTGGGCTTGCCAGCCTTTATAATAACACTAGTAGCCCTGTGCACGAATCTGTGTGCCCGTAGCTCGCCAGTAGATCGCTGCTGCCCTCCAGTAGCTCTCCGCCTGCTACACCCCTCCCCACCCCCCACCCCCATAGCTTGTTGCCCTGCCCCTTCCTGTAGCTCTCTGCTGCCCGCTTGTAGCTCGCTGCCCCACCCTCCTGCTAATCCATGATCTGGTCATTATGCAATTTGCATATTACATCTTTATTATATAGGATGAGCCAGTTCCTTAAAATCTCTCTCTCTCTCTCTCTCTCTCTCTCTCTCTCTCTCTCTCTCACACACACACACACACACACACACACACACACACACATCCTATTGGTTCTGTTTCTGTAGAGAACCCTGATTAATAGGGCATCCACAAGAAAACAGATTAAAAGACTCTGCACATGAGCCAGACTTTGAAGGACAGCATTTAGGGGAACTCCTCCCAAGAGGCAGACTTTGGCTGATGCAGCTGGCCATCCACTTTATGGAGAAAGAAAAGTAGGCTGAGATAAGAACGCGTATAGATTCATGGGCAGTGGCAACTTGCTTGACTGGTTGGTCAGAGACTTGGAAGAAAAAGACGACTGGGGACAAACAGGACTGGAGAGGAGGCATGTGAATAGGTGTGCACAAGTGGGCACAGAGTGTGTAGATCTTTGTACCACATGTAATATTCTCTGAAGGGCATTCACAATGCAAGAGGCATTGAGCAACTGAGTAAGCAGAATGGCATTGCCAGTAGATGCCAGCCAGTCGTCCTTGGCCACCCTAGTGCTGGCACATGGCACGTGAACAGAGTCGTCATGGTAGCAGGGACAGAGGCTGCGCGTGGGCTCCGCTCGCCAAGGCTCATCTAGCTGCTGCCACTGCCAGGGACATGGGCCAATGCTGAGTTCCAAATATGGCACCATTCACCACGGAGACCCACCTCCCACTTGGTGGCCAGTGGGTTACCTTATACCCCTTCCACCCTGCAAGGCTCAGCAATTCATCTAGGCTGGAATTGACAGTGCTCCGGGTATAAGTGTGCCTTTCCCCTCCACAGGGTCAGACTAGACACTCACCACATAGGTCTGCTCTCGGATTGGAGCGTACACCATCGGCTCCCCTGAGTCTCCAGCTCGTAGGCGGCGGCTAGTGGGACTTCTCAGCCTCCATAATCACATGAGCCAATTTCTTATAATAAATCATTGTATGTTTATATCTATTGGTATCCTATTGGTTCTGTTTATCGGGAGAACCACCCTGACTAATACAATGTGATAACTTGAAATGAGGAGAAGACCTTGGGCTTAAAGATGTTCATTAACATTCTTAAGAATGAACAATTAGAAACAATTTATATACATAAGACATGCACAGGACAGAATATTGTACTATCACTTAAAATAATGTTTATGCGTTTTTATTCTTAATAAAATGGAAAAATAACTACATTGATGTTATAGGAAATACAAAATCAGATATCCAATAGTAATAACAACAATAACATTCTCATTTCTTGAGCAGTAACTAAATGCCAGGCACTGTCTTGGGTGTTTAATATGCATCATTGAACTAAATTGAATTCTCACCATTATGTTAAATATATATATATAGCCCAGCCAGTGTGGCTCCGTGGTTGAGTATCGGCCTATGAACCAGGAGTTATGGTTTGATTCCTGGGTCAGGGCACATGCCCAGATTATGGGCTCAATCTCTAGTGTGGGGTGTGCAGGAGTCAGCGATCAATGATTCTCTCATCATTGATGTTTCTAGCTCTATCCTTCTCCCTTCCTCTCTGAAATAATATATATATCTCACCTTGGAGATTACACACCAAAAAGCCAACAGTGTTTGTCTTTGAAAATAAATGAGTTTTTTCTTCTTTGCCTGTCCATATTGAGCTTGTATAGCCTTTATGATTGGAAAGAATTAAAACAAACTGGATTTTTAAAAGATGGATCCTCAGTCTCCTGCCTCTGGCCCTTCATCCAATTAGTTTGAGATCATAGTACTATTGGGGGTAGCCTATGACCGGTGGTGGGTACCCGCCTCCCTCTCTTGGAAGGCTACTATCCCCAGAATCTTCTGTCGAAGTTAAATCCAAAATTATTGTATAACTAACCTATCAATAGTGATAACAGCAGCAACATCATCTTATATGCAAATCACTTTAATTGTAGAGCACGCACAGCATAGTAAGAACCTATCAAATGCCAATTACACTTTTTATTATTTTTTAAACTTCCATTAAAAGAAAGCATCTTAAATTGGAAAGAAATAATCCGTGTCACAGGCCAGTTAGTCAGACACTGTTTTTCTGTTTGGAGGTCCCAGAATGATCGTCATCACATTCACTCCTTATGAAACACTTACCATGCACCAGGCGTCCTGCAAGGTGCTTTGCATTTGATGTCTCAATCTGTATACCTCGCCGCTGTGCTGGAGGTTTGAGTTGTTATCACAAGATTACAGGGGAAGAAACAGACTGAGAAAAATCAAATCACTTGCTGAGCGGGCAAAGCCAGAATTCAAGCCTAGGAGCAGTGAACTCTGAAGCCGGGAGATCTGGGTCACCATGCTGCGTTGCTGGTGGCGACGTGTTCTTAAGCTCTGCTACGACGTTCACACAAAGGTGTGTTGATGGAAACGAAGAGAAAGACAAGACATAAAGGCTGTGCCTCCAGACCAGCACTCCCGTTCTCTTAGCTTGTGTTTCTGTCATCAGATTGAGAGCAACCGGGGAAGTTCTGGATGTAGTCAAATACCTCCTCCTAGACCAGTGATGGCGAACCTATGACACGCGTGTCAGCACTGACACGCGTAGCCATTTCTTGATGACACGCGGCCGCTGAGGCAGGCCGCATGCCGAGGATGAAACATTTGCGAAATAATGTTTTTCCTCAAAGTGACACACTCCCCGAGTTATGCTCAGTGTTTTGGCGAAGTTTGACACACCAAGCTCAAAAGGTTGCATCACGGTCTAGACTGTCCCGTCTACCCAGTCCAACAAATCAGAAATGTGGCCTTAGGTGAACATTGCCTCTCTCTCACCTCTCACATCGGCGCTTTCGGTTCTTTCCCGTTAACTAGCTCCTCTGCAGCAGCCGGTGCAGGATGGCTGCGTTGGGAAGTCTATGGACTTTCTTTAGTTTCAGGCATGGCCGTATCCAGGAGCCCAGAAATTGTCTCCAGCTTGGGATTCAGTTACAGGTTCTTAACTTGTGACGTCCTCCTGTCTCTTTGTGCTCCTCAGCCTCACCACCTTCCCACCTCACCTCCACTGGTTTCCATGCCAAATGCATGTTATTATCCCAAATGGGGACACCAAATGGCCTTCGATGTCGCCTCAGACTGCTACAGCATCGCCTTCACGTCTGACTCTCAAAGGCACTGGGAGACCCTGAGGGGACGTTAGGAGGAAACCGAGGCTTCCAAGCGCTGGACTTAACCCAGGTTCACCTGCTGCTGAGTCACGGGTTATTGTTTTTCTTCAAAATCTCTTGATTTTTGTTATGTTAACATAAAAACATTCAAACCTGTAAAGAATGTTTGTGTGTTTATTTGAGCCAGACTTGTCAACAATTGCGGGGAAGCACTATCTCAACAGATTGGGATAATGCTCCAGAGAATAGCAGGTTTTCATCTATTTTTATACAAAGCGATCAAAGAGGGGACGTAGGTGGGTTACGTGAAATCCATTGTGATAGATTAGAGAGGCGGGAGAAAGCAAAGCGGGGGTGGGGGGTAGGAGGGCGGGGAGGGAAGCGACCTCTGGGATTGGATAAAAAGTAAAATGATAGACACACACTTAGGTGGGTGCAGGATAGTTAATAGTCAACAATTAACATGATAACAATAACAATGAAGGAATTTGTGGTATCTGTTCTGGCGCTCAGCACAGTGGGTTGTGCCCTAAGGGGTCTGGAAAAAGGGAAGTTACAAGTTACCCAGACATTTCAAGGATATGTTATCATAGATGCAAAAAGACAGGCTCAGTTAAGGTAAAGGTTGACCCTGTCAGTGAAGATACCGGCCTAGGAGGTGACCACCCACCATCACTGCTTTTAGTTAAAGTTTAACTGCAGACCATCCGTTACTTTAGGTCTCTGAGTTTGGGAGACCACCTGCAGGCCTCCCCTGAGCTTGTCAGGGCAGCAAGTGGCCCCTTTCTTCCACAGTTATAATAATCAATCTTGCCTTTAGAGTAGCAAGATACTTGTTTTTGTAGGCTAGATGTGATTGAAAGAATGCTTCCCTCCCCCCGCTCCCCAGCTGTCTGTGTGGCAGAAAAGAAAAACCTACATTAAGTGAAAATCAATGAAAAATAAGAATTTCTTGGATGAATGGGAATGAGAAAGGTTTGGAGGGGTGACTAGATCAAGAAAAATGAAAGGGCATTAAGTAGCAATGCCGCCACTTTAACTTGTTAATAATGTGAATGCATTGCGGTTAATGGATCATTTTACGTGGTTTAAATTGCTGTCACATTCATCACCCCAGCTGGCCTCTGTATCTCCCCTATGAGGCGGGCAGGACGCATTGGAATCTCCTAACTATATAGGAACTGAGTGACAGAAAATCAGTGAATCTTCCAAGGTCTTAGACTGACGTGGAGTCAGAATTAAGAATGCAATCAAGACCCCTGGTACTTCTCAAACTGCCAGTTCCCGGGAATGTAAAGTACAGCAGGGGGAATACAGTCAATTATATTGTCATAATTGTGCATGGCGTCAGATGGGTACTAGACTTATGGGGGTGATTACTTCATGACGTATAGAAATGTCTAGTCACTATGTTGGACACCTGGAACTAATATAATATTGATTGCCAATTGTAATTCAAAAATGAATCTCTAAAAATGTTCTTAAAAAGACCGATGGTACTTCTTACACTTTCTTTACTCCCTTTCTTCCTTCCTTCCTTTCTTTCTTTCTTTCTTTCTTTCTTTCTTTCTTTCTTTCTTTCTTTCTTTTTTTTAAAATATATTTTATTGATTTTCCACAGAGAGGAAGGGAGAGGGATAGAGAGCTAGAAACATCGATGAGGGAGAAACATCAACCAGCTGCCTCCCGCACACCCCCCACCGGGGATGTGCCCGCAACCAATGTACATGCCCTTGACTGGGATAGAACCCGGGACCCTTCAGTCCGCAGACCGACGCTCTATCCACTGAGCCAAACCGGCTTCGGCTTTACTCCCTTTCTTTAGCAATTGTTCCCCTGGCCAAGGTCCTGTTAATGTAAAAAACATTCAAACCTGTAAAGAGTTTTTGTGAGTTTATTTGAGCCAAACTGTCAACAATTGCCAGGAAGCAATATCTCAATGGATTGGGATAGTGCTCCGGAGAATGGCAGTTTCTCATCTATTTTATACATTGCCATCAAAGAGGGGTCGTAGGTGGGTTACGTGACATCCACTGGTGATAGATTAGAGAGGCGGGAGAAAGCAAAACCCGGAAACCACTGGGATTGGATAAGGAGTAAAATGATAGACACATAGTTAGGTGGGTGCAGGAACAATTAACATGATAACAATGAAGGAATTTGTGGTAACTGTCCTGGCGCCCAGGCCCATTGCCCCAAGGGGTCTGGAAAAAGGGGAGTTACAAGTTACCCAGACATTTCAAGGATATGTTATCATAGATCCAAAAAGACAGGCTCAGTTAAGGTAAAGGTTGACCTTGTCAGTGAAGATACCGGCCTAGGAGGTGACCACCCACCATAACTGCTTTTAGTTCAAGTTTAACTGCAGACCATCCTTTGTGGTTACTTTAGGTCTCTGAGTTTGCAAGACCGCCATGCAAGCTTTTCCTGAGCTTGTCAGGTTAGCATGTGGTCCCATTTCATCCACAGTCCTTTTAGAATTTAGATGGTGGTGTCTGCAAGCTGGTATGCTGTCTGGGGACAGTGCTAGACCCGGGGAAGGACAGAGACAAGGAAATAGTGCAATGTAGAGGAGAGGAACTGCATTATACAGGTACTTTCCTTAAGAAGAGACTTCAACTATTGAGTTCTGCCATCAAAAATTAAAAGAGAGAGAGAGAGAGAGAGAGAGAGCGCAAGAGAAGGAGAAGAAATAAAAGGGTGAGCAATTCCACTCCACAGGCTATTCAGTGAGAGGTTGGGTCTCAGTGAGCAATCTGCCTCCCCTCCCCTCCGTCTGTTGCCTTCCCTCCCAGGGCAGGTTGTTGGGCTGAGTTTGAAGTCGATGTTCATCAATGAACAGATTTCAGATAGCAAGCCCCGCAGAGCTAGCCATAATTAGAGGCTCAAGTGGACAACCTGAGATTTGATTTGGCTCTGGATGAGAAACCCTCTGTGTTGTCTATATTATGTGACACAGAGACAGAGCCACACAGGGAAGAAGTCCACATGACGATGGAGGCAGAGATGAGAGTGATGAAGCTACAGCTGAGAAACGCCATGGACTGCCAGTAACACCCGAAGCTGGAGAGAGGCACGGGATGGGTTCTTCCTCAGAGCTTCCAGAAGAGCCGACACCTTGATTTCAGGCCTTTGGCCTCGAGAGCTGTGAGACAATAAATGTCTATTGTCTTAAGGCCCCCAGTTTGTGGTCATTTGTTACAGCAGCCACTGAGCGCTCACACAGCTAACTACCAGGCAGGCTATTTCCTGAGGCACATGGGACTTCTCTGCTGGGCAAACTTGGCTCAAGGACTCCCAGACAGCCATGCTGAAACTTTTAAAGACTGCACGTCTCTAAAGACTCTTCCTATCCAGCCCTCCTTCCTCCCCCTTGTCTTCCACAGGGGACAGCCCTATACTCTACTCTCAAGGCTCCACCAGCTGCCTCCCAATTTCCCACCCAGGTGGAAAGGAATTGATTCTCAGAGGACCTGAACTGACACTTGCATATCTCAGATTCAATGGTTGTCAGGATCTTGCCACGTTTGCTTCACCTATTATTTTTTTCCTGTTTCCCCCCCTCAAGTATTTTAAAGCATATCCCATGCAGCACGTCATTTCACCTTTATGTATTTCAGCAAAACATCTCTTAACACAAGAAGCCATAGTTCCTAGTATAACCACAATGCCACTAGCACGCCTAACACATTAATGGGTAAATAATTCCTTGGTATCCTTCAGGCCTTACCTAGACTTCCAGATTGTCTCAAAAATTTCTTTTCATGGTACATGGTTTGACTCAATTTCCAAGTACGATCCCAACTCTGCATTTGGCAAACCCATGTTTAAAATCCCCGTCTGTCTCCCTTATAAGAGGTGCAGTTTTAGGCAAGTCATGACTTAGGCAATCTTCTTTCAGTTTCCTCAGCCCTAACATGTGGAAACCAACAGCCTCCACCTTACTGGGTTTGGTGAGAATTCAGTGAGGTCATTCGTTCATTCATTTATTCTACAACTATTTACTGAGTGGCTGCCAAATGTCTGGACCTATCAAAGGTTCTGGAAATATATCTGTGGAAAAGGCTTAGAGTCTAGTGGAGGTAGGCAATGCCCACATAAGGTAACTACGCCATGACCTGTCGGCTAGTGAGATGTTCTGCAGAGAAAAATAAAGCAGATAACAGGAGGGAACGTGGTGGGCAGCCATGAGAGACAGAGTGGTCAAGGAAGTCCTTCCAGAGGAGGTGGCCACCAGAGAACTGAGTGAGCAGAAAGTTTCAGGCAGATGGAAAGGCACCTGCAGAGAGGAGCGGGAGCCTGCCTGGGGCCTTAGAGCTGTCACTCTCAAACTTCTTGGTCTGGGTTTTCTTTACATTTTTCAAAGTTATTACTGACTCCCAAAAGCTTTTGTTTTTGTGAGATAGCCGTGCTATTTACCATTTAGGAAGGAAAACTGAGACATTAAAATGTATGAATGACCATTTAGTAATCATAAACTCATTGTATGTCAGCACATAAAAACATGGTTTTAAAAAAATAACTATTTTTAAACAATTTTTTTGTGTGTGTGAAGGGTGGCATTTTCTTGTTTTATTTGTTTGTTTTTGTAAAACTCTTGAATGTATGGGAAACAGCTGGATTCTTCTATTGGCTACTGAAGCCAGTCTGTTTTGATGTTGTTTTGATTGAAATAGATGAAGAAAATCCAGCCTCACACAGATAACATAGTTGGGAAGGGAGGGAGGAGTACTTTCCTAAAAATTGTATTTCTTGAGAGGAATGGCCTTCTTAGACAATTGTGGATATTTTCCTTTGTTGTTCTGCCAAAAGAAGACACATTTCTTAAAGGAAAATTGCGAAGTGGAATGTAAAATCATATCAATGAACTTTTTGTACCCCCTTTGATCAAAATCCACTAGTCTATCTTGTATTTTGAATGGACCTTTTAATCATAGTGATTTTATAACATCCCACATGGGTCATTTGGAAAATATTGATTCACTAAGTTATGCAGATCTTCCAAATATTGAAACATGGCATTATTCATCATTTTTTAAAAATGTATTTGTTACTATCACCACTATCTCACCAGAAAAGTCTTTTAAGTGTTAGGAAGTTGCCCCGATCACAATGGTAGAGATGAGTTTCCCAAAAGTCTAATTTTTGTTTGAAAGCTTGAATTTTAAAACAAACAAACTGATTTTAGAGAGAGGAAGGGAGAGAGAGAGAGGGAAAACATCAACTGTTGCCTCCCACATGGGGGTCAAACCCACAACCTGGGTATGTGACCTGACTGGGAATCAAACCTGCCACCTTTTGGTGTTCAGGATGACACTCCCACTGAGCTACACTGCCCAGGGCTGAAAGCTTGAATTTTATCATGGAAAATAAATCTTGTCAAATGCCCTGAGCTGTTGCTGTGCAAATATTGCCTTCCTTCCCAAGAAGTCTGGGAATAATAATGATAATTTCCACCACTTAGTAGCTCTTGCTGTATGCTAAGTTTACATGTTATCTTGTTATTATATTTACATGTTACCTTTTTTTAAAAAAAATAAGATTGCATATCTTTTATTTTTTTTTTAGATATATATTTTATTGATTTTTTTACAGAGAGGAAAGGAGAGGGTTAGTTAGAAACATCAATGAGAGAGAAACATCTATCAGCCGCCTCCTGCACACCCGCTACTGGGGATGTGCCTGCAACCAAGGTACATGCCCTTGACTGGAATTGAACCTGGGACCCTTGAGTCCACAGGCCAACACTCTATCCACTGAGCCAAACCAGTTAGGGCTATATTTACATGTTATCTTGTTATTATATTTATTTTCACTACATCTCTGGCAGGTATAATTTCTCCCATTTAATAGATGAGGAAATTGAGATTCAGAGAGGTTAGGTAGTGGCACAAAGTCACACAACTAGTGGTATTCCTCTATGCTATCAGAGTTCCAGCAAAGAATTTTCCAGGTAGGATAGGCCTAATTGAAATACCCTGCCCCCTTGGGGCCAGGAATTAACTCCTGCTTGTCGGATCATGTACCATTGATTCAGAGGGCGAAATATGTACCCCTTCTGACAAAGGCATACTCATCAAGACTTAGCTCAAATGTTACCTCTTTGGGGAAACCTTACACCTTCCCTGGGATATAATAAATACTCTCTTACCATTTGTTGAAAAATGGTAATAAAACTCTGTTACCATTTGACAGGCACAATATTCCATGTGCTAGCCCCATAACTTCATTTCCTCCTGGCAACATGCTTGCAAAGTAGGTGGTATTAACCCCTGTGTTAATTTCTTATGGCTGCTGTGACAACAAGCACACATTTCCTGGCTGAAACCAAGACAAATTATTTATTTTACAGACTTGTAGGCCCCAAGATTCACTATGTTCATTTGGGAAGTTCTGGGAGAAAATCTGTTGCATTGCCTTTTCTAGCTTCTGGAGGCTGCCTGTATTCCTTGGCTCAGGGCCCCTCCCTCCATCTTCAAAGCCAGCAGCAGAGCATTTTCATCTTTCTCTTTCTGTCTCCTACTCTTCTCTCTCCATCTCCTACCTCTCCCTCTCCTCCTCCCTCTTCTTTCCTTTTTCCTCTCTCTCCCTTCTGCTTCTGCTGCCACAAATCATTTATCTCCTTGTATTGAAATCATGTGTTCATATCTCTGTGAGTGATTTAAAAGTTTGAACTGTGTCTTATTTATTATAATTTGTATTTTTTGTTCAAGTACCATTTTGACAAAAATCAGATACAAACCATCATAAGTCACTGGTTTTTCAGATCTCTTCCCAGTGTTTATCCATGTACAACATGGATGTTTCTGGGGTTGTAACCACAACATGGATACAATATTATATTCCATCTCCCCAGATTTTTGTTATAAAAAATTCAAACATACAGCAAAGTTGATAGTACCACTTAGATTCAACAATTGTTAAGATTTTGCATTATTTGCTTTCTCTTTACTAGTATGTATATTTGTGTTTACGTGATTTTTTTTTTGTTGAACCATTAAAAATAATAACTCATAGGTACTATGACATTCACCCCTAAATTCTTTAGATGCATAGCCTAACAATGTGAACATTCTCTTACATGAACACAATATCCTTATTACACTATGAAAATTACCAATAATGCACTAAAATTATCTATATCCAAGCCATACTCAAATTTCTACAATTGTCAAAAAAATATTTACTAGCTAAAAAAAAAAAAACACACACAACAAAACATACCAGTGTTCATCCAAGATTCACTGCATTTGATTTTTTTAAAAATTGATTTTAGAGAAAAACATCGATTTGTTGTTCCACTCATTTATGCATTCATTGTCTGATTCATGTATGTGCCCTGATGGGGGATCAAACTCACAATGTTGGCATATCAGGACAATGATCTAACCAATTGAGCTACCCAGCCAGGGTTCACTCATTTTATTTGATTATGGGTTTTTTTCTGCTCTTTATGTTAGAACAGTCTCTCTCCTGACATATTTTTCATGGCATCCCATTTTTTAAAAAGACCAGGCTACATGTCTTATGGAATGTAGGGCTAGATCTGGTGATCTCGCAGCACTGGGTCTGGCAATAGCAGACTCTATACATGTTTGTTGATAATGGTTATGAATAACAATCACAGTAGCTAATTTTCATTGAGGGCTGGCTCTTTTAGCCAGTGTACTCACACTCATCTAATTTGATCCTCACAGAAATCTTATGATATTTTATTAGTCTCATTCATAGCTAGGAAACCAAAGGCTTAGGAAAGAGAAGTGGCTTGCCTGACATCACTCAGCTAGAAAAGGGACCAAAGCAGATGGCAAACTGCCTAGTCAGAAAGGGGGCTCACTGTTTCTGACAGATCCTCCCTTCCCCCAACTGGTGGGCGGAGTATGACATAACCTGTACCTGCAGCCTGGACATTCTCTCTCGCCCTACGAACTCTGGACCTACTCCTTTGCCCACCCTCCTCAACACAACTTTCCATCTACTCTCTAACATCAATCCCTCCTTCTCTACATCCTGCTGGATTTGTCTGTCACCGGCTCGAACCCTCATCAGAGCCACTCCAACCCCAACCTATTGGACCACTAACTTAACTCATACCAGACCTCAACGCACCCTATACAACACCTCTCTCTTTAATACGGAAAACACTACCTGTTTAACAAATACCTCTCAAACCATTACCTCAACTACTCCTACACCTTACTACTGTGCACAATCTATAAATTTACCCTTCCCTTAGCCTGCCCTCCACTGGGTATTTTTCTCCTCTGTGGGACTACAGCCTACACGTGTGTCCTCCAGGACCTGTCACACTCGCTCTGTCTTGATGTCTTCCTAACCCCCAATCTTTCTATCAGAACAGAGGGAGAACTCGAATCCTCTCTTGGTCTTCTCAGACCTCGCCACAAAAGGGCAGCCCTTGTTCCCCTCTTAGTGGGTACGGGAGTCCTCACTGCAGTAGGGACAGGAGTAGGAGGCATTTCCTCCTCTGTTCATTTCTACCACAAATTGTCTGCTGAATTTTCAGAAGGTATCTCCATCATTAGCAATTCCCTTGAATCCCTTCAAAGGCAGGTAGACTCCTTAGCAGCGGTAGCCCTACAGAACCGGTGTGCTTTAGATCTCTTGACAGCAGAAAAAGGGGGTACCTGTGTCTTTTTTTTTTAAATATATTTTATTGATTTTTTACAGAGAGGAAGAGAGAGGGATAGAGAGTTAGAAACATTGATGAGAGAGAAACATCGATCAGCTGCCTCTTGCACACTCCCTACGGGGGATGTGCCCGAAACCAAGGTACATGCCCTTGATGGGAATCGAACCTGGGACCCTTGAGTCCGCAGGCCGATGCTCTATCCACTGAGCCAAACCGGTTTCGGCAACCTGTGTCTTTCTTGGGGAAGAATGCTGCTACTTTGTAAATGAATCAGGAATTGTCAAAGATCACATTAAATCCCTCTGGGACAGGATTGACCAAAGACGATGCAACCAGCTAGAAGGTGGGTATGCCATCTTTGGCTCACTTACCTCATGACTCCTCCCACTATTAGGTCCACTGGTATTTATTCTTTTAATTTTGCTCTTTGGCCCCTGTCTCATGCGCTGTTTCACTAGTTTTTTGCAGAACAGAATGCAGGTGTTCGCCAACCAGAAGGTGGGAGAGATCTATCTGGCCTTGAATTCAGAACCTAGAGACACCTATGTCACCAGAATCCTTGAGACCCCTAGTAGATGCCCCTGAAGACATCCCCTCTCAGCAGGAAGTAGCTATGGAAGACGGGCCTTCACCCCCTGACCTTGCCTGGACTCTCAATTTTTTTTAAACTATTACCAAAAGCCAGGAATGATAGATCCTCCCTTCCCGCAACTGGTGGTCAGAGTATGAGGTAACCTGCACCTGCAGCCTGGACATTCCTGAGTACCTAACCAGGCACCTTATATGGACTATACATTGAACCACCAATCAACACCTGCCAAATACCCTAAGCCCTTGTCACTATATGACCATACATTAAGCCACCAATCAGCGCGTGCCGAGTACCCTAAGCCCCCATACCTTCCCATTCCTCCCCTCAAAAGGCGTGTTCACCTCTGCACGTGTTGCTGTTCTCCCCTTGCATGACAGCCAGGCAGGTCCTTCTCCTCTAATAAAGCTTGTAGTCCTGGTTTTTCGCCCTCTGTCTGACCTTTCAGTTTCTTGAACCAATGACCCCAAAGCTGGTCTGTCTGGATACACATACAGCGGTATGTGTGTAATCGGTAGCACTGCTTACTAACTTTGCCAGGCCTCAAGTGCGTTTGCTTGTCTGTTTTTCAGTATCCTCCAATTGTCAAGTAAAAGGCATGGCAGAGTAGACTGCCAGTATTTGTGGAATGAATGAAAAGTAAGTGAATGAATGGATGGAAACGTAAGTGAATGAATGGATGGAAACGTGATCTTCATATACCAGAGGAGTCCTCTGGGTCTTCAGCGCTCACTCCGGAGACCCTGGCCCAGGGAGACTCTGGGGCTGGGGCTGGGGCTGTGGCTCCCGGGCACCAGACGTCCCGAGTCCCGCCCATCAATCACTTCGACAGCCTCCCACCAGGTGAGAAGCCAGGACCACCTTGGTGCTTTGGTGTTTTCATCTCTCTCCTCTGCGCTTTCCCCCTCCCGCCCTGCAGCGGGGCTCCGGTGGCTCCAGTTCAGGAAGGGCCGCATCCGCCCCACAGGCGCGGGCTCAGAGTCCACCCGGGGCCGGCTCCCGCCGCGCACGCCCACCTGTCCGCCGCGCAGGCGCAGCACGCGCCCGGCGCGCCCGGCCTCCCCGCGCCCCGCGGTGCGCGGCCAGTGCGCAGGCGCGGCGGCCGATGCGAGTGTCTATGTGCGGGCGAGAAGATGGCGGCGGCGGGGGAAGCAGCTTGAGGAGTCGGGCGAGCGACAAGGCTCATTGAAACGGGCCGCCATGGCCCTCCGCAGCCCACAGGTAGCTGCCGGCCCGTGCCCTCGGCTGGAAGGGGGCCCGAGACGCGGCGGACGGGCAGCGGGGCGGGCGGCGGGCGAGCGCCCGCACCCTGGCCCGGAGCGAGGCGTGTGGGAGTGGGGGAGGGCGCCGGGACACGCTGCCTGGGACTAGGCCCCGAGCCTCCCGCAGTCTCCGTGCCTCGGCCGCCCGCTGCCGCGGTCCGCCCCGCGCCGGAGCCCGCCGTCCCCTGCCCGTAGGAAGCAGCGGAAGCAGCGGGAAGAGGGCGTGGGGGGGGGGCGCGAAGGGGTTAAACCTCCCTGGCTGGACCGCGCCGACTATGGAAACGGGGCCCTTGTCACCCGGAGAGGCAGCCTGGGGGCTTCGGCAGGCTCTTTGGGCGGCAGAGCTCTAAGCACTCCCGTAGCCTCTCTGCCCCGAGCGAGCCACCAGATTTGGGGGTGCCCTGTTTCTCCCCCGTCTCCAATGGCTGCTTTCTCAGCTTGATTGACCACGGGGGGGCTTGGCTTGCTGGTTTCCTAGTTTTTAGACTCAAGTCATTAAGGAGCATCCTTAGGTTACTGTTGCAAAGAAAACTAAAAATAAGTCGCCAGGACGGTACTTTTACTCGCGAGTGACATCTTTTGCACGAATCCATGTCAGCCTGCCTGACACCATGCACCCTGTCACAACTGTATCTAAAGGTTATGGGATGTTTTTAATAATCCCATAGAGGAAAGAAAGTAAAATGCACCTTTCGATTTTAGGGAGATGCATGTGTAGAGTTGAGTTCGAGTCACACTCCTCCCCTCCCCCATTACAGATACTCTGGATAAAAAATCGGCATGTTATTATTTGTCAAGTTTGTCAATTCATGCTGATTTGTTAACATCTAATCCCTAGAAGTTACTGCACTTTTATACCGTCTCAATGTTCTTTTGTATTAAATATGGGGGAATGAAACAAAGTAGCTGTTCGGTAAACTGGTGGCCAGTAAATTCTAACCCTTTTAAAGTACTGGCTTTTGTTGCCTTTTTGGAAATGAAGTCGATTTTATTAACTGTTGTAATTAATGCGTGTTGTGGAATTTAAAACGTGAAAACCTTTTAAAAAATTAAATCCACAGAGTTGCTATTTCGTTAAATTATTGGTATGTAGTTAGTTTGCACTAGAAGTTTCTCCTTTTAACTTTTTATTCACGTGTACATCTACTCTTTAGTATTTAGTATTGTACTTGGTACAAAAAAGAGACTTAGTAGTTGAACAATTTTTACAAATGTGTAATTAAAATATTTTAAGAGATTGGTATTTGCTTTTTTCTCAACTTAAAATATGCATGTAAATAGCTTAATATAGTAAGTATGGACAGGTTCAAGGGCATTGTGAACTGATTGGTGATAAAATAGTCATGGTGTCCGGCTTGTGTGGCTCAGTTGGTTGGGTGTCGCTGAGCACCCAAAGGTTGCCGTGTTTTGATTCCTGGACAGGGCGATAGATGTTTCTCTGTCATCTATGTTACTGTCTCTCCCTTTTCTCTCTCTGAAATCAATAAAACAAAACTATATTCTAAAAGAAAAAATATTCATAGTGATTTTGAAATGAAAAAAGAATGTCAGGCACAATTCACTACCATTATTATAGGCACTAATCACAATGCAAAATTGATTGAAATGTTAATCAGCAGTGATAATATGTGAACCTAATTGTAATTTTGTTTTCAGTCATTGTTCTAGTACTGTATTTATGTTTTATACAACAATATGGCCTATATACATCTTTATAAAACCGGAGTGGCAAAAGTTAGCTGAACATAAATGCTAGCAGCACTTTGGGGTTATTCTTTTAAAGTATGGTGTAAATGATATTAAGTTCTAGCATGGAGAGTTTAGCAGTGGAAATAGTATGATTTCCCTCTTTTTTAAACATTTTTGAAAAATATATTTTACTGATTTTTTTACAGAGAGGAAGGGAGAGGGATAGAGAGTTAGAAACATCGATGAGAAAGAAACATCGATCAGCTGCCTCCTGCACACCCCCTACTGGGGATGTGCCCGAAACCAAGGTACTTGCCCTTGACAGGAATCAAACCTGGGACCCTCAGTCCAAAGGCTGACGCTCTATCCACTGAGCCAAACCAGTCAGGGCATGATTTCTCTCCTTTTTAAAGTATAGTAATGAAAACAAGTAATGAAGTTATATGTGGTGAGATTTAATGATCGGATCCTGCTTGAGTCAGGTTGAGCATTTTAATAAATTTTACTCAATTACCTGCTGTCCTAAAAGGTCCTTCAGCCTTAAAGGCCATTCATTCATTAATTCAACAAACATTGATTGAACCCTTACCCTGAGCTAACCACTATGATATGCATATTGCTTGTTTACTATTGGGAATAACAACCACAAATTAACAGTAAGGGTCCTGTTTATCTTTAAAAAAATATTTTTATTGATTTCAAAGAGGGAGGGAGAGGAAGAGAGAAACATCAGTGGTGTGAGAGAATCATTGATCGGCTGCCTCCTGCACGCCCTGCCACTGGGGATGGAGCCCACAACCCTGGCATGTGCCCTGACTGGGAATTGAACCTCCTGGTTCATAGGTCGATGCTCAACCATTGAGCCACACCGGCAGGGAGTAAGGATCCTATTTTAAAATTGAATTAAGGTTACAGTTTTAAAACTTTATATATATTATGTCTTATTTCCATACTGTTGATCGAATTCTGTTTCCTGAGTTGATATGAAACAGTGCAAAACTTGGAAACATTTCTGATGTCAATAGTTTTCAATATTTTACAAAGACAAGTGATGAACTTTGACAGTTGAAATATAAGTACCTCTCTATTTTATGAATATTTGTTGTCGAGAGGGAACTGATTAAATTATTTGGGATAATTAATTTGAATAGATTAGTTCTGCCTTAAACCAGAACAAATTTTTGTGATCATTGAAGTCATTTATAATGACATCCCCACAGTAATGCTTCCTATACCCTATTAGATATCATGCGGCTACTGCTGTCCTGGTCCTCTGCAGCAGGCTCACCTCAGTCTTTTCATTGCCTTGAAATAGTGGGGCCCCCACATTTTACACTAGGGAATATTTGGGATCCAATTTTACAGCACATGGCAGTGTTACTACAGGATGTCCCCCCAAAAGGTATACACTTTGAATGATTATAAAGTCAGTGTTTATTAACATATAGTTCATTTTTAAAATTTGAAAGAATCTATAGAAATAAGTGTGTGTACTTTTTTTTTGCGACACCCTATATATTGATGAATATCTTTATATCTGACAACTGTATTAGTAATTCTTAAGAGACATTTTTATTCGAGTCTTACATAGGAGCAACTGAGGTATATAAAATTATTTATATATAGGATACTTGGAGATACCTTTTTTCCTTTGCATACTGACAGCAAAATATTGAGACATATCCTAAGACTAGTTATGCTATTTAAAGTTTGTGAGTTGATGGTTGATGCCTCAGTGCCGTGGTCGGCAAACTGTGGCTCGCGAGCAACATGCGGCTCTTTGGCCCTTTGAGTGTGGCTCTTCCACAAAATACCACAGCCTGGGCGAGTCTATTTTGAAGATGTGGCGTTAGAAGAAGTTTAAGTTTAAAACATTTGGCTCTCAAAAGAAATTTCCATCGTTGTACTGTTGATATTTGGCTCTGTTGACTAATGAGTTTGCCGACCACTGCCTCAGTGGCTTCTACAGAACAGCGGTGCAGGTGAATGGTATTCAGGGCCTTGCCCTCATGCTCTGGAGCCCATATTGTTGGGACCAGAGTGTACTGAAATTATAGTGAATAATAAATGGATCTGCCTCGTTCTAAACTCCTCTTAGAGCAAAAGTTAGGATATATATTGCAGAGCTTTTTTTAAATGTGGAACTGGCATGATATAATAGTGTTCACATAGGAAAACTTAAAGGAGGAAATGATTACAAAGCTTAATGGTTATTTACTGCCAAGCCTAGTGACACATTTACTTTGTGCTTTCTTTGCTCAGAAGAGAGTATTCAAATACTTGAGAAAAGTTGTATCTCTCTACTTGAAGTAGTTACATCAAGGTTATTTTTGTTTGTTTTAGTGTTTTTACAGATTTCAGACATGTAAGTACTTGCTAATAATGGATCTGGTTTTTCAAGTGGCACATTAAAGGTGGTTGCTGAGGACATTTCTTACTTTCTTAAATACCAAGTATGAAAAATAGGAAGAGTTTGCTTTTGAATTTGTAATTAGACTTATATTTCTATTAACTGCCACACATACAAAAATCACTGTGGCACAAAACAGATAAATCCGTTTGCAATGGAATTTACTGGCCTTAGGCCATTGGATTACTGTCATTTGTCTCTTTAGTGCTATTTCAGCAGTGTAGATGTTCATTTTCAAAGACTTACATGTGCTTGGACTGCAGTTTTCCTGTTTATTGAATTGATCTTCCAAAAAGTCTTTCTATGACCATTTCTGTCCACTGGCTGGATTAAGAATTTGTGTAGGTATACTAAGTAATAAAGGTAGCCCAAGGGGTATGTTCATAGTATTTGTTTCAAGACTCAAACATTGTAGAATCTATCATAAACCTAGATGTGGAGTCTTCAGAATGTAGACTTTTCACGAGCTGGCTACTTTGTATTTGAAAGCTCCTCAGCCATACCCCATTTTCAGCAGAAGTCCTGAGAAACCAGAAGCTGCAGTCAGTTAACTCCATTCTGCCCTCTGTCTTGAAACATGCCCTGCTGCGGTTGTCTTCTCCTGTGAATAGGGTAGGTGAGGTATTGAGGTAGAAGTGTGGTTTGGGAATGAGAGAGAGGCATTGTGGAGAATTAAAGCATGTATTTCTAGACTTTTTCTTTCTGGCTTACTTGAAAATTGTTAGATGATGATATAGCCCAGTGCCTGCCACCAAGTGTCTACACACTCATGATGACTAGTCTTCTGATTTTTAGGCTCATCCCACTTGGTCTTTGCAGCTTTTTTGGTTGCCATTCTTTAGATCAATTCTCAATTTATTTTTCTGGTATCAGCTCGAGAGCCATTTCCTAAGACTGCACTCTTACTCAAGTAATAGAAATGTGTTAGAAATGAAAGTGCATCCTAATAGGCTGGGGTCCCCACTATTCTGCCTTCTTGATATTACATTTAGTCCCTGGCTTCCCCCCATGGTCCATGAGGTCCGAAAGGTTGGCGACCGCTGCTCTAAATATATTCACAGGTAAGGATGAAAAATAATAAAAATAAAATAAAGTATGTCTTAAACAAAAAAAAGACTGCCCTTGTTATTGTGGATGGGAGTCCCATGAATATTATAGCACCCGACCCCCACCTGAGCTGTAGTCCTTAGCTGAGATCAACTGATTGCACTGCAAGTGGTGGGGATTGCTTTTGGACCACTTTCTTAACTTTAGTCTTCTCACTGTTGACAAAAATAGAAGTTTACCATTGTGATATGTGTCAAAAATCTTCATTTTTATGTTTAATATATTGAGTAAAGCTGGATATCAGTATAAATTACATTTTGTAAGCCATGGACCTTGTGAACTAGAACTGCCCAAGAATATTTAATATATGGTTCTGCATAGAAAATTTTGATTTGCCTTTGGTCTTAACGAGGTGTTACAATCTGCATTCATTGTTTTCACGTAAACATGATAGTGTCATAGTGTCCTTTGCGCAGTGTATTTTTATTTTATATTCATTTAAATTTAGTCAGGACCAATTAACTTGTGAATTTATTTGGTGTTCTGATAACTGTCAGGAGGATTTCTCATGTTTTTTTTTTTTTTTGTGTGTGTGTGTGTGTTTCTCTTATTGTAGACAGTTTATAACTCTAGAGGAGGCAGCAATGCCTCTCTTTTTTAAAAATATATTTTTACTGATTTCAGACAGGAAGGGAAAGGGATAGAGATAGAAACATCAATATTAAGAGAATCATTGATTGGCTGCCTCCTGCACGCCCCCTACTGGGGATCCAGTCCATAACCAGTGCATATGCCCTGACTGGGAATGACCGGGTTCATGGGTTGAAGCTCAACCACTGAGCCATGCTGACTGAGCCAATCTTTTTCTTTTTGGTAAGAGATGTGGAAGCTTTGGAGGAATAGAAGAGAATTTGAAAATGACATTTAATTCTAGAGTTTGGGGAGATGTTTGCCCAATGTGGTGAATGAACACACACACACACACACACACACACACACACACACACACAGAATCTCTTAACCTTTTGCACTCGGATGTCGAGTGTGACTCGACATGGTTAGCATCGGTAGCAGCTTGTATGTTGAGCCACACTCGACACGTAGTTTCACCGCGGGGGGAAGGGGGATTTTTGTCTATTTTTCCAGTATCTTTTCTTGTTTTCATTAGCATGAAAGGACAAGTAAAATGTAAATGCCGTCTCAACTGATGCCAAAAAAGAAAAAATGAAAAACCGATAACGCATGTGAAATTTATTAGGAAACTAGTACATGATCTTGTTGGAGAATTCAGAGATGGTACACTAACTTCCAGGGGTAGATTATTATCCACTAACTTAGAGCAACGTTTAGATGGAAAGCTCCATATAATCACACCTCACCCTAACAAAAAACACAAAGATTGTGTTGTTTGTTCTAACAGAAAAATCAAAGGAGGAAGAAGAGAGACGATTTATATTTGCGAAACATGTGAATGTAAACTAGGTCTTCATGTGGGTGAATGTTTCAAAAAATATCACACCATGAAAAATTATAGAGATTAAAATTACTCTTTGAATGTATCAATAATTTGAAATATAAAAAAATCCAAATAAATAAGTTTGTATGAAAAGAAATTTCAGTTTTTTATTCTACTGCTGCGCTTTGTAAAATCTGGGGTATTTAAAAAATTAAATCCCAAGTAGAATAAAGGAATTGAGAAAAAAGCAAGCAAGTGCAAAGGGTTAAATATTGATATTTAAGTAGAAATTCCTGTTAAATGGCTGCCAAGATATGTACATTTATTTGAGACCTGGGGTTCACCTTCTGGGTTGATCTGATAATTGGAAAAGCAAGAACACCCTACCTAATAAAATAGTAATATGCAAATTGACTACACCTTCGCTACGCCCAAGCCACGCCCACCAGCCCAAGCCACACCCACCAGCCAATCAGGGCGAGTATGCAAATTACTCAACAAAGATGGTGGTTAATTTGCATACGCTGAGAGAGGGAGGAGTGAAGACTGAAGACAACTTAGAAGGAAGAGGGAGGAAAAGCGGAAAGCAAGGTGGCTGCCAGAGGGAAAGCCCGGGCGGGGCGGGGCAGGGCGGGGCGGGGCGGGGCAGGGTGGAACAGGGTGGAGCGGGGCGGGCGGCAGTGGCGAGCCGGTGCAGGCACGGTGGCGGCAAAGGCGGCAGCAGCGCATGCGGCCGCAACAGCCGCTTGCAGGATTTTCCTGCAAATGGGCTACTAGTGTTTATTATAAAACATTAAGGATTCAGAATTGACGTGTGGAGGATGTTGTGCAGTGTATAAACTACATGGTTTATAAAGTGCCAAGGCTGGTTTGACCCTTGCAGCAACTCTGTTACATATTGTTATTACCATTTTACACAAGTAAAGTGAGACTCAGAGAGGCTGTGACATGGCTTTTAAGTGAGTAATCAAGGACTTAAAAGCAGGCCTTTGAACTTTTAAATTCTTTGCCTGTTTTACCCTACCAAGTTGCTTTTCTAGAAGAGATTGATAAAAGGATAACATTTCATATTATGACTTACCATAGTAATTCCTCAATGAATGTTTATGATGGACAAATGAATGAAATGAAGATTTAGCCCTAGCTGGTTTGGCTCAGTGGACAGAGCATTGGCCTACGGACTGAAAGGTCCCAGGTTCGATTCCAGTCAATGGCACATGTCTGGGTTGTGGGCTTGATCCACAGTAAGGGGACGTGCAGGAGGCAGCCAATCAATGATTCTCTCTCATCATTGATGTTTCTATCTCTCTTTCCCTCTCCCTTCCTCTCTGAAATCAATAAAAATATATTAAAAAAGATTTAAATGTTTAAAGATGGAATATGTTACTATTACTGTTACTAGTATGTTAATAATTATTAATTACTAAATACTGCATGGGATGCATGCTAGTTCTAAAACATTCAAACAATATAGAAGTATGTAAGTTAAAAAATGTAAGTCAGTCTCTTCCTCTCATCCTTAATCTTCAGTTTGATATATATTTCTATGCTTTTTTTCTGTTAGGGCATTTATTTATTGGGTGATATGTTCTATTGTTCATAATACATACAGTCAGTTCTAAGCAGATAGTCATTGAACTGAACTTTTTGGAGCAAATCTTATTTTTAAAATTACTGAAGGCACCTATTTAAATATAGTTTGCTTATTTTTGCCCAATTTTGTAAGGGAATGAAGCAGATATACTGGAGGTATAAGTGGCTCATTGGGACCCAGTATACTGAGGACTATGGAAGTGCTGTAGAAATTTCTGAGTAACAAAATGTCTAAACAATGTTTTTCTTTAAAAGAAAGGATATTTTGAAGACATTTAGCCCCTTAATTATAGCAGTTATATTTGCCAGTTTTTCTGTTGTAAGAGAGTTCTGATTTAAATTCAAATTATTGTTGATGGGTCACCACTGCACTAGAAAAGATTACTGAGAGGACAAACCTTTTGTTGGAGAGATTGTAGGTCACCAGCCTGAGTGAATAGTGGGGAATTGGGTAATTAACCTGGGTATATTTCTATCTTCTTCAAAATCAGGTTTTCTTCTCCGCTCCCTTTTGTTTTTATCAAAATACTGCAATGGCAAAAAAGAAAGCACTCTCCTCCCACTCCCCACCTCCGGTCCACCTCCCCAGAGACAACTGTATTCAGCCATCCACTTCTGACTAATCAAATGCAAAATCAGGCCTTCTATGGTAGCATTCCATTTCATTTGGAATTAATTTTTAGGACATCAGACCCTATTCAGAAGTACATATGAAGGACTGTATATCTTGTGTGGTTCAAAAATATTTGGTGGCTGGGCATTAGCAATATAGAGTTGAAAAGAGAGTTTCTGTGCTTTAGAAATTCACTGAATCGTGGGGAGAGAAATCCGGTAATTGGTGAGTCCTGTTTAGGGTTGTAATTCCCGTAACAGGTGTGAACAGCATAGTCAAGAGCATTCATTCATTCATCACATAGTTATTGAGTGGCTCCTGTGTACCAGGCACTGAAGATGGAGTGATGAGCAAAAACAGTCATTGTCCCTCTTTCAGGGAGCTTGCTATCTAGTGAGGGAGACAGTGCTCCTCAGATAATCACAGTAATGCATGTATTATTCCTAACAGAAGTGTGTCCAGAAGGAAGGGAACACAGTCTGTTGGCATGGCCTGGGGAAGTCAAGGAAAGGTTTCCCCAGAATTGGTGCCTTAGCTGAGAGCTTGAGACAGTGGGAACAACATGTGCCTTGTCCCACCGAAACCGGTTTGGCTCAGTGGATAGAGCGTCGGCCTGTGGACTGAAAGGTCCCGGGTTCGATTCTGGTCAAGGGCATGTACCTTGGTTGTGGGCACATCCCCGGTATGGGGTGTGCAGGAGGCAGCTGGTCGATGTTTCTCTCTCATCGATGTTTCTAGCTCTCTGTCCCTCTCCCTTCCTCTCTGTAAAAAATCAAAATATAAAAACAACAAAAAAAACCAAAACAAAAAAAAATGTGCCTTGTCCCTGTGACTGGAGTGAGTTAGGAGCGTTTAAGGAACTCAGGGAAAGCCAGTGTGTCTTGAGCTCAGTGCTGAAGATGGGAGGTAGACAGCAACCTTGCATCCTTTCTTTCTTTTAAAAAATATATTTTATTGATTTTTTTACAGAGAGGAAGAGAGAGGGATAGAGAGTTAGAAACATCGATGAGAGAGAAACATCGATCAGCTGCCTCCTACTGGGAATGTGCCCGCAACCAAGGTACATGCCCTTGACCGGAATCGAACCTGGGACCCTTGAGTCTGTAGGCCGATGCTCTATCCACTGAGCCAAACCGGTTTCGGCCCTTGCATCCTTTCTTAGAAGATACTGTCTACCTTGAGAAAAATGTGGAAGAGGGCATTGTATAGCACTTGACCACAGAATCTCAAAATCAGATTGTATTTTGGCTTATACTCTCACTGCCCTATGTAGAATAGACTTAGCAGGGTCACAGTGGCAATAAGATCAGTAGGAGGATTCTTCGAGTTTTGACTAGGGAGGTTGTAGTAGACAGAAATGGCATAATCTAAGAGATAATTGGGTGTACCAGTAAAATGGTTTGGAAAAAGGAGAGTGTAACTGTGTGTCAGGAGAAGCTGGGAAGATGTTTCTTCTAGAAAAGTGACATTTAGAGATAGAAGCATGAGGACAAGGGCACGTAGGAGAGAACATGCAGAGGAACAGTCTCAGAGCCTGCGGTATGTTTGGGAACCCGATGAAGAATTATGACTGACTGATGTATAGGGTGAAGTGATGGGACAGGAATCGGAGGAGAGGCGAAGGAACTTGGTAGTCCAAGCCAAAGACTGTGTTTGATCTTGTAAGCAGGTGGGTGTCTGTGGGAAACCACAGGTTTTAGGAATAAAACCACAGGTTGTAGGAAGTGGGTAGGTAGTTCCATGCTGTGTTAGCATTGCTGATTGAGATGATTGCTCACGGGACTCGTGCGTTGTTAAGGCTATCGTTGTCAAGGCTATCACTCTTCGGGCTCTCCTCTAGGTCTGGGAATGAATTCTCTGCTTACCTCAGCACCTCAGACATCTCAAACCCCAAAACTTTAAGGAGAAAAATGTAGGGCATTCTGTTGGGGACATCTGAGGGAGATTAATGTCAGGAAAATAGCCCTTGAGTGTCATCAGTGATAATTGGATAGATTCTTTAGGGAAGGTCATTTGGGGACATGATTCACTTTACATTTTTAGGGAGGTACCTTTAAAAATAAGCTTTTTCTTTTTTCTTTTAATGCTCCTAGAAAATAAGAAAGCATGAAAAACGCATCACCAGTTATATTCCATGACTTTGAGATAACTGCTGTTAATAAAGGTGTGGGCCAAAAAAAAAAAAAAGGTTATAGTTCATATGGAAAAAGACATGCAGGTTATGATTATTACAGTAGCTTTATTAACTCAAAAGAATGTCACGATAATAAAACAAGTAATATAATAATAAATGTGTAATACAAGATAATAAGACAAGTAATATAATAATAAATGTGTAATACAAGTAAACTCCGTGTTTCATTACTCATTACAACTGTAAACCTACTTTTGCCCATCCTGTATTTTGAAATGCTTCCCTTGAGTACTTTTTGTAGTAAATATTAGACATTTGGGGTCATTTTATATAATAGTATTTAAATTATGATCCTTGGTCATGGTCTTCTCCCAAGATAATCACCTGGCACGGTGATCATTATCCAGACATGCTGATTAGAGATCCCTGTGACCAGGCCCCAAATCTGTGTTTTGGATGACTTCTGCATGTTATCTTAGCCACACTCAAGTTTTAGAGACTCCATATGGTTTTTGTTGTTGAAGTATTTTTCCATTGATTTTTAGAGAGGGAGAATGGAGGAGAGAGAGACAGAAAGAAAGAGAGACAGAGAGACACATCAGTCAGCTGCCTCAAGCATGCACCCCAACTGGGCTCAGGGATTGAACCTACAACCCAGGTATGTGACTTTGACAGGAAATCAAACCTGTGATCCTTTGGTGCAAGCGCCGATGCTCTAACCAGCTAGCAATGGCTAGGGCTCCATCCATATGGTTTTGTTTACATCTTTTTCCACTTAATCTGTTGACCACTTTCTATTGAATGGCATTAACTAAATCATATTTTGAACAAAAATTTTTTAATTTCTCCAGTCTAGGTTAAGTGTGAACAACAACCAAAAATACAGGTTGTAACATTCTGAGAAGTGACATTATCTAATTTTAGCATTGAGTGGAATGAATTGTGGAAACAGAAGCAGCTGAAAAACCTGAAAGTTTTGAAGATCCACCACATTGGATCTTCACAATGAGATTTTAGTTTTGTTGAAGTTTATTAACTAACTGATTAATTCCTTCTCATCAAACTCTTTTTAGCTCTTTCTGTATGCTGGAGTGTTTATTGGGGTTTGTAAGTTGTAAAACGCAATTACAAAAATATACGTAAGTGTGAAAATGTTCCCCAAAGCTACAGATGCTTTGCAGATGACTGCTGTGCTCCATATCATGAAACAGGACCTAATGATCAGTATGGGAGCAGTGCAGACTCCACCACAGCTCATTTTAACCGTGACTGTCTGATGTCCCAGAGTTGGAAATAACTTTCTAATTCACTCTGAAGACGGGTTGGGTCAAAATCTCTTTGGGGATGTGTGTACACAGCCAGCCAATTTGCCATCAGAAGTTCTTGCTGCTTTATTTGGTTACTGGTCATGGATTTATCATTGTAAGAAATTTTTGCCTCCAGTTTTTTCACAAACTGGTGCTAAAAAAATAATTGGTCTTGGTTCTTTTTTAAAAAAATATTTTTTAATTGATTTCAGAGAGGGAGAGAGATAGAAATAGAAGCATCTATGATGAGGGAATCATTGATTGGCTGCCTCCTGCACACCCCCCTACTGGGGATCAAACCTGCAACTCAAGCATGTGCCCTGACTGGAAATCGGACTGTGACCTCCTGGTTCATAGGTCGATGCTCAACCACTGAGCCATGTTGGCTGGGCTGCTCTTGGTTCTTATAGAACTCTTGGCTTTTCCATGTAATAACTACACAGTGTGAGGTAAGTGCCAGGAGCATAAGTTTCTTTTTCATCTGTGACTAGAGTTCTGTTTAGTGAGAAAGGTAAGGGGAAAAAAAAAATCTTAATGTGCTCTTCAGTTTTGGCTGGAAGCTTAGCTGAATATAACTTGAACTTGACACAGTGATTCTGTAGCAGTATTCTAGCAATGACTAGACCTGGACACAGAGTTACCAGGACTGAGTTTGGAAAGAGTTTGCCTCTCATCCCAAAGTACATGTTGAACAAATGAGTGTTTTTAAAAAAATATATATTTTTATTGATTTTAGTAAGGGAGAGGGAGAGCTAGAAACATCAATGATGAGAGAGAAGCATTGCTTGGGTGCCTCCTGTATGTCCCACACTGGGGATCGAGCCCGCAACCCAGGCATGTGCCCTGACCGGGAATCGAACTGTGACCTCCTAGTTCGTAGGTCAATGCTCAACCACTGAGCCACACCAGCTGGACCAAAGGTGGAAGAAAGTTAAAGTTCCAAGGTGGAAGAAAGTTAAAGTACCTTTTGTTTCTTTGCCATTGATTTCTTCTTGGGTGATAGATTTGAGTTAGCTCTGTTAATTAGTTCATCACTTCTCTATGAAAAAGGAAAGGAATCCCATGTATGTGGCTTTGAGGGCCCTTTGATTTTGATTCTGTAGGTGCTTCACCTTTTCTCCTATGGTCAGTTGGCCATTCGAGAAGGCCTGCAGCCTGCTGGGCCTGTATTGGGCCCCGTGCCCAGGGTGGTGAAAAGAAGACATGGCCCTCCTTGGTGAAGGTAACACTGGACAGATGGTCGTCTAACTAGAGCTCTGACAGGTGCCCTTAAGTAGGAGTTCAGGGGCCCTGAGGGTGATCTGATGGGCCCAGGAAGGTTTTTTGAATATGTGTGTTCTGGTTCTCCTCCAGTGCCTCCACTGCCCAGCACAGCATCTTGCCTTAACTGTGTGTCAAATGGATAAGTTAATTGACAGAGGGACCAGTTGAAGGAAATAAAGAACACACCTGGTTGTCATTCAGTATGTTCAGAGTTGTATGTGGGTTTGTTTTGTTGTTTCTGGTTCTGGCAATGAAGAACAGGACCACAGCATACAGATCCATGATTAAGGAGAGGTGGGCTGCTATTCTTATTTCAGATTGGTGATAATTTCTGCAATAAGAATGCATGGGTGACCTCTAATCTTCCTTTAAGATTTTTCATGGCTCTCTGTATCTCTGTTATGTAGTTTCTTCAATCCAGGTGCCTGACCTGTATATCAGATATTTCTCTCTGTTTTGTTTCATTCTCTGGGCTCTTTTTGAAAAATGTAGTTCTGAGATCATAGGATAGTTATTGATGCGAATAAAATGTTTTCACCATAGCTTTCCCATGCTCAGTTGGTAGGCCATGCAGTGATCCTTTGTTGACATGGCAAGAACAAATGCCCTTATCCCTTAAATTTGAGAGCCAAGGAGATGTCAGCCTTCAGGTAGAAAGCCTGTGTGTCAATGATGAGCTTGGAAAGAGAACTTTTCAGTTGGCTTACCTGTTATTTTTTATATTTGCCACCTTTATCACCGTAGATATCCCAGCCAATGTCATCATTAACCCACTAGTTTTTTAAAAACATTTTCTTTCATTTGTTTAATTTTTTTTTTTCAGTTTCAGTTTACATTCAGTATTATTTTGTATTAGTTTCAGGTGTATGGATCCATTTTTTTAGTTGTTTCTGATTATGAGTTGATTCTTTTCTCAGAGCTAATTAAAACACAATAGTAAACTGAAGGATAAATGTCTTTTAATTCATTAATTATTTTGGAGGCATAGCTGGAGTTATATTTTGCTAAGTAATATAGAAGAATAATTCGTATTAATTGAAAACACTACTTCCTGCCCTGGCCGGTGTGGTTCAGTTGGTTGGGCATCGTCCCATGCACCGAAAGGTCACTGGTTTGATTCCAGGTTGGCACATGCCCAGAGTTGGGGGCTCGATCCTAGGTAGGGGGAGTGTAGGAGGTAGCCAATCAATGATTTGCTCTCACATACATGTTTCTCTCTCTCTCTCCTCCCTTTCTCTCTCTAAAAATCAGCAAAAAAATCTTTCAAATACTTCTTCATCAGTGTGACATGGCAAATCCTTAGCTATCAGCATCCGTTTTTCATTCTTTATTTTAAGCAGATAGTAATTTTGCATCTTTTACTGCTTCTAAGTAACTTTGGTTTTCATTAACAACCAAAGCAACTCATTAAGGGGAACATTCTGTACTTCCTCCTTAAAATTGGAAGGAGAGGGGTGTATGTACAACTAACGTAAATACTTCTTGTTAGGCAGCTCTAGAGTTTCCAAGGTATTTGAAGACACCATTGGCAAGGGCCAGCAAATCAGAAGAAAATCATTTATGTAGAAGCTCTGATTTAGTGATGCACCTTCCTTTCTAGCAGGTGGCCTTCGTAGCCAAGCTTTTGTTGGTTTGGTTCCAGCATATTTCATTAAGTGAGAAATCCTGTAGAACAGATGCGTTTACAAGTTTTTGCCCGTGTAGCACTCTGTTTAATGAAACACTGGAGTTTTGATTCAGTGTTGTTGGCAGTAGTTGTCCATGTGTGCAGTGTGGGGTTTGAGTAGGTGGTCAGGGGATTCAGGCAATTATAAAGGCTGAGCTGCGTGCCAACGATCTGAGGTGGTAATTGAGTGATGATGACACAGAGGCTTAAATAAAGGCAGGCACCCTTACAATGATAGCATGGAGCAAAATACAAATACGCACAGTAGTTTAGGTGGTGTTTGTTGTGTATCACCAGTAAGAATGTTTGGACTAAGGAACATGAAATCTTAAAAAATAAAAACAAACCCAAATCTGAGATCATAGGACAGTTATTAGATGTTTACAAATACAGAGTACTTAAGAATTCTATTTATGTAAATGAAAGATTAATTCTATGGTCATTGGTATACAAGAGCTGTTTTATAACACAGCTTTATCCTCATTTGTAGACGTGCATCAGTTAATTTGATTTTGCATGAATTAAAAAAATCAATCTTATTGTGTTATACTTTAGCAATAAATGCACCCATTTTAAGCTTGCAGTTGACTTTTTAAAACATTTTTATTGGTTTTTGAGAGAGTGAGAGGGAGAGATAGATATATCAATGATGAGAATCATTGATTGGCTGCCTCCTGCACGCCCCCTAGTGGGGATCAAGCCCACAACCCAGCATGTGCCCTTGACTGGAATCGAACTTGGGACCCTTCATTCTGCAGGCGGATGCTCTATCTACTGAGCCAAGCTGGCTAGGGCTAAAGTTTTCTTTAAAGCTTAATTTCCTTGATGATGTTTAATTTAAAAATTAGATATAATATCTTAATTATATTTAAAGATTATACTTAAAAATGAAAACTGTGCTCCTGGCTGGAACATCTTTGGTGATGGTTAAAAACAATAAAAACCAGCCAGCAGCAGTCAAGTTAAAATTTTGTCAGCCCGCCCTAACCGGTTTGGCTCAGTGGATAGAGCGTCAGCCTGCGGACTGAAGGGTCCCAGGTTTGATTCCGGTCAAGAGCATGTACCTTGGTTGCGGGCACATCCCCAGTAGGAGGTGTACAGGAGGCAGCTGATCGATGTTTCTCATTGATGTTTCTAACTCTATCCCTCTCCCTCTCTCTGTAAAAAATCAATAAAATATATAAAAAAAAATTTTTTGTCAGCCCACTTATGACTGGGTGTCTAAACTACCATTGTGAGAATAAAGAGGTTATCATTCCTTATCCCTAGAACTTTATTTGTTGTGGTTTTTCTCTTTTCTTTTTCCTGAATTCACTTGTTCAACAAAGTATTTTAAGCACCTACTACTATATGCCAAGTACTGTATTAACTGTTCAGGATACAAAAATGAATTTAACTTGGTTCCTGTTTTAGAGACATCTTATCTAATAAAGAGGGAATATGCAAATTGACTGTCATGCCGTAACAAGATGGCTGCGACCACAGCAGAGGCCGAGTTCCCATAACCAGCTTTAACAAGCAATCAGCTGGGACCTGAGGCTGCATGGCATTGGGCCGGGGCAGGGGACCTGAGGCTGCGCCCCTCTGCCTTGTGGGGCTTGACAGGGAACCTCAGGCTGCGCCCCCTGCCCCGGTGCCGGGCTGGGGGAACTCAGGCCGTGTCCCCCACCCCGCGGAGCTTGACGGGGGACTTCAGGCCGTGCCCCCTGCCTGGTGGGACTTGAGAGGGGACCTCAGGCCATGCCCTCTCACCCATCGGGGCTTGATGGTGGACCTCAGGACATAGCCACCCCGCCCGGCAGGGCTTGATGTGGGACCTGAGGCCGTGCCCCCCACCCAGCGGGGCTTGACAGGGTTGGCGCCGGCCGGGTCTGGATCTAGCCCAATGCGGGTGGGGCCGGCCTGGTCTGGGTCTCTGGTGATTTCAAGGCCCACGTGGGTGGGCAGGGACTTAACTCTGGTTCCCATGGCACGCCCCAGACTCTGACAGGAGGAAGATTTTCATATAAATTTTACTAATTTTCTTTCATCTCTGACACTTCTATTACAGAGAAAGGGCAAATAGCAATATTAAAATATTTCCTCTAATTAATTCCCTTTTAATGTGCACAAATTTTGTGCACCGGTAACTAGTAATAGTATATGTGCAGTGAATTTCACCCATTTAAAGTACATTGTTTATCCGAAGAAACCAGAAACACCAATCAGAAAGGATATATGCACCACTATGTTCATAGCAGCACAATTTACAATAGCTAAGATTTGGAAACAGCCTAGGTGCCCATCAGCAGATGACTGGATCGGAAAACTGTGGTACATCTACACAATGGAATACTATGCTGCCATAAAAAGAAGGAATTCTCATCATTTGCAGCAACCTGGATGGAATTGGAGAACATTATGCTAAGTGAAATAAGCCAGTCAATGAAAGAAAAATACCACATGATCTCACTCATTTATGGGTAGTAAAGAACATTATAAAGTGATGAACAAAAAGATAGATACAGAGACAGTAAAGCATCAAACAGATTTTCAAATTACAGGGGGAAAGTTAGGGAGAGGTGGGGGAGTTATAAAATCAAACGAAGGACTTGTATGCATGCATAATAAGCATAAACAATGGATGCAAAACTCTGGGGGGGAGGGCATGTGTGGGTGTGGGGTGGGGGGGGTAATGGTAAGATATGTACACATATAATACCTCAATAAAGTACATTGTTTGATGAGTTTTAACAAATGTATATATTTGTGTAATTACCTCCACCGTTGTGTAATTAACTCCACAGTTAAGACAACCATTTCTACCATTTCCATCACTCCCAAAAGCTCCCCAAAGTTTCCCCTGTGCCCCCTTGCAATCTGTCTTCATTCATCCCTGGCCCCAGCAAAGATAGAACTATGGTTGATCCTTAAATAACTCAGGGGTAGAGGTGCTGACTCCCATAGTAAAAATTTTGCATATAATTTTTGACTTCCCAAAACTTAACCCTATCAGACCGCTGTACCGATTTTTCGGTAATTTCTGAATCTGCCGCTATACCGCTGTACCTAATTTTTGGTACTTTGCCTAGACCTATTTTCTACAATGTCTCCAAGTTGCATTTTATTCTAACCACTTGTTTGCGTGTAACTAACATTTTTCTATATCATGTTGATTTTTTCTCTTTAATGCTCAGGAGCCCAGGTATAGGGGACATTTAGGTTCAGGGCCTCAGGTCTGGTAGGTTTAAGTTGTCCCTTGCCATCAGTCAGCCCTCAGCATTTGAGGACTTCCAACCATGGATCAAAAACGGTACAGGTATTTATTTAAAAAAAAAATTCATGTAAGTAGACCTGTGCAGCTCAAACCTGTGTTGTTCAAGGGTCAAATGTACTGTTTCAGTTTTCTTTTGTATTGAGTCTTTTTTCCTTTTTCTCCTCCCCTCCCTTCCCCTCCCCTCCCTTCCCCTACCCTTCCCTCCCCTCCCCTCCCCTCCCCTCCCCTCCCCTCATTTCTTCCCCTCACTCTATTTAGCACTTAGGTATTTGTAATGGTTGTGAAAATAGGTAGAATCTTCCCTAAAATTATCAGCTGTGTTCCATGTGATAAAAATTCTATATAGCAAGTTATTGAATAATGAGGGTTGTTTCTATTATCTTGCTGTTTAGTACTAGTTTAGCAAGTTAAAATTTAACTGCCATTGTGTAATATAACTAATTCAGACATGGGACTGGAAAGTTGGTAAGTTGGCTTTTCGTTAAATGAATCAGGTTCTCCAATTTGGAGATGCAGCCTAAAAACAAGTTTTAGCCCAGAATCTCCATGAAAGCACTTAGAGTATATTAAAGCCAACCTATTAAAAATCTTACTTTGGAAGGTGAGAGGATATCTTCTGATAGGACTTGAATAGAATAAAATACACAAACCATGTGAAACTAGACACTAAATTGTAGTGCTTTGACATTTGAATCCTAAGGAGGGTTGCTCTCTGTGGGTGTGACTTTATTACACAATTTTTCCATTTTCGGGACTTCTCTGCTCCAAGAAAGTAAAGTAGAATTCTGCTACAACCCAGTTGGTTGAGGAATAAGCCTGTCTCTGCCTCCCTCTTTCTTTTCTCTTTCTCTCTCTTTTTCTTTTTTGCCATTTGTAACACTCATTGCAACTTGCAGTACACTTACTTGCACTGTTACAAAACTGAATGTCACTGTGTCCTGAACCCTGTGTTTGTCTAATTCAAAGTTTATTCTCATAATCGAGTACATTTCACTGTGGATAGTTGGGGCTCAATACACATTGTTAAATCAACAAAATTCCTGCTGTGCTTTGACTGTTTAAACAATGTCATCCCCAGATGCCCTCAAAACCACCCACACGGCTTTCCAAATTAAAAGTGCCTTGTGACTGCTACGAGTTAGCACCCATCAAGTATGGGACTGTGATCAATAACATTTAGTAAATAAATTAAAATGTTTATTTTTATGCAAGTACTGACCTGATATTTTTTACTTCATTTATTTTGAGATATAATTCACATACCATAGAATTCATCTATTTAAATAAGTGTACTAGTACATTTCAGTGGTTTTTAGTGTGTTTGCAGAGTTGTGCAACTGTCATCACAGTCAATTTCAAAAACCCCAACTATCATCACTCCAAAACCCCAAACCTATTAGCAATGGACTCCCCTGCCTTTACCTCCCCCCCCCACACCCCCCCCCCCCCCCCGCCCCCGGCCCCTGGCAACCACAATCTACTTTCTGTATCGAGGGATTTGCCTTTTCTGGACATTTTATATGAATGGAATCATACAACATGTGATTCTTTGAGTCTGGCTTCTTTCACTCAGCATCATGTTTTCAGGGTCCATCCAGGGGGTAGCCTGAATTAATAGTAGTCTGAGAATATTTCCAAACCGGTGTTTCTCTTAGTCTTTGTTAGATCCAGGAGATCCTCTGGAACTGGGAAGGACTTTGGAGGTTGTCTAGTCCAGCATCCCCTCATTTTAGAGATGATATTAAGGCGTTTATTACTCAAAACAGTTTATTAGTTCTTAATATTTCTCATAGCCCAAATTCAGTTTCCTTGGGTCCGGAAACCAGGGAGAAGACTGCATTTCTCCTAGGTTTCCTTTTATCTGTGATTTGGTTCTGTTCCTGAATAGTTGTCTGACTGCCTTGGAACCTGTGAAGTACGATGCACATGCAGCAAAGTGTGTATTGATCACTGCCTTTCTATCTTAATGTTTACCTCAGAGTCTGATCTCCTGTTTCCATGAGTTTTGGAAAACGGAGAACATTGATTGGGTAGCACCCTGCACATGCATTCACACTTCTGGAGGTGAAGTTTTGGAAGCTTGATTGAAGACTTAGTATGCTGTACTGCAGTGCCTCCTGGTGCCATGCTGTAGTGGTAGTCCTCCATTTCTGCTTTCAGAAAGTGGTGTTTCTTGTGGACCTTAGATCTGTGGAGAAATGAGAAAAACAGCAAACACCTCTCCTCCATCTTCCTTGGGCGGAAAATCTTTGCTTTTCCTTTAGCACAAACACTGGTATTTTCAGCTTTGCCCAGCCCTGTCCCTAGGGTTTATAGACCTGGGTCCTCTGACGGGTTGGCTCGTCCAGCGCAGCTACACCCAGGGGCTGTGCATCAGGGAGGTGCCTTGTTTCCATCCTGTGTTGTGGACATGCCCCCTTTTTCTCAAGTATTTCTTATATATGCATTTTTCATGTCCTCCTAGAAAGGATGAGAAAATCATAAGACATGAGAACAGTGGGAAGGAGTTCTGTAAGCCTGAGCTGGGGTCAGTTGGACCTGAGGGAAAACGGAGCTTTCTTCCTTGTGGGGGATGGTGGGAGTGGGGAGAAGAGTCACCCTGCCTCCTAGGCTCGCTTCCTTATGGCGCATGGAGAGGTTGCACGGCCTGGTGGTGTGTTCTCCTTTCCTGTGGGCGTCATGGCAGTTGGGAAAGGAACACTTGATGTAGCTTTCATGACTCCATTATTCACCTACCCCTGGTGGGAATTGCTTGAAACCTAGAGCAATTTCCAGTTTTGCCTTGCTTTATTTGATGCAGCAATTAGAAGAGATGCGTTATTAACGACATTCCTGTAATGTGGTGTGACCAACAGAGGAGCTTCAGGCACTTTCTTTTGTTTCATCCTCACAGCACCCATTTGTTGAGCATCTGTGCTGGTGTGTGCTAAGCCCTGCACCAAGCTTTGGAAATGCACTTGTTTGTTCCTCCTGTTTAGTTTCCCATGCAAACTTAATTGTCCTATGTTTTAACTCACTCTGCTCTTACAGAACAAACTAATTCATGTGGCCAGTGGCATTTTCTTCCCCACTGATTATAAATCCTGTAAAATCAGACACAGAATCATCTTCGTCTTTTTTTTTTTTTTACCCAAACAATATTTTCCCCCTAAAAATCAACTTTAAAAAATCCTCTAAAGGAAAGAGAATGTTTCACGCTTACATAAATAAAGAGATAAAGGTTTTCCTTGACAGTTTCCATGGCAAATTTCTGGATCTGTTTGAGTGACCTAAGGCCATGCTTCTTGAAACCCACTCCCTGGATGTTCTTATGAATGTTGGTGGTGGTGTCTCTGGTCACTGCCTCACTGGTGGCAGAACGGCCCTTTTCTCACCACCCTTGGAGGGAGCTATCCTGCTGGGCCCAGGTTAGAAAGGAAGCGCTTCACAGCATCACTTTCAATGCATAGTTTCTTTGTGGACTTTTGTATGTATATGTAAATTATTATGTCAAGATGTTTTTGTTTTTTTAAAATATATATTTACAGTTTTGTTAGCTACTGCAAGAGAGCCATCCAGAAATGTTTTTCCCCAGAATATCAATGCATTCTTATCAACAGGCTGTGAGAGTTATTTATTCACATTTACAACAATAATGTGTAATATCCATTCATATAATACTTGGTTACTGGTTATTTTTGAATCACATGCTTGTAAATTTCCCTGCAAGTTACAAGATTGTCAGCTTTATTATAGCAGAGGATCCACAACTCTGTTTTATCATTTTTATTCCTAGTACTGATCATGGTGCAAAGCACTTAGTAGGTGTTACTTTCCAATTAAATGAATGAGTTATCAGTGAGTGATTGTCTTTTGTAGAAATGGAGTCACATTTATTCTTGTCAGTGACTTATTTCTTGGCGCTCCAGGGAGAATATGAATTCCCACTCACTTGTTAAACTTGCTTCCATGCAGTTTAACCATTTTTTTCTTTGTGTGTGTTTCTTTTTTTCTTCTTTTTAAACCATTTGTTTTTCCAGAAAGTCACATTCAGAATTCTATGCAACGAGGTTACATAATTAGGTTTGTGTCCGTCAAGTAATGTTTATCTGTGCATCAGGTGTCAGTGGATTTTTAAAGATAATTGCATACATACTGGTATTTTAAAAAAATCATTAAGATCATTAGTACTTTCCTTTTTTTTGATTTTTCTATCTTCCCATTTGAACCACATTTTCTGCTTTTCTTTAGTATGTATGGCAGAAAAAACTAAAATGGAAGTGGTAACATGAGTCAGCAGAAAGGTAAATGGAACTCCAATTGGAAATGTTTGTGAATCAAAAAATTGTCCTGCAAGCAGGACTCTGCTTATGAGTTTGGTGTACAAAACTGACCTGTTTCAAAATAAGCATTAACAACTTCAGAGTTTTCTTTGACAGTTTTGTAGAAAAGGCTAAGTAGTATTTTCTTGTTTGTAATTGGAAAATAGGACCCCTAGTAATCTCACTTTATAGACCTTTGATTTAATGAAGGAAGGATCTTGGGCATTCGAGCTTGAATATATCATAGAATTGTTTTAATATATGGTGGTTTTTTCTGAAAGTATATAATTTGTATAGTTTATGTGATCAATGACTGTCTCTCTCCCTCCCTCCCTCTCTCCCTTCTCTCTCTCTCTCCCCCTTTTCTCTTTCTCTCTCTTCCTTCAGTATATTTTTGGAGATTTTAGCCCTGATGAATTCAATCAATTCTTTGTGACTCCTCGCTCTTCAGTTGAGGTAAGACAAAACTTTATTTTATTGAGTATATGTGTAGATGTAGTAAATGGTTATGTTTTAGTTTTGATTTTTTAATTATTCTTTTTGATAAGGAATTCCAGGGTACAGAAAAGTGCAGGAACTAATATGAGAAATGCCTGAACCCACCAACCAAAAAAAAAAAAAAAAATACTAGTATACACACTTTGAATAATTATAAAGGCAGTGTTTATTAAAATAAATTCCATTTTAAAAATGTAATAGAATCAGGTGTTAAAATGTGTATTCATTTTTTTGGGACACCCTGCATTAACATTTAACTATATTTATAAATAGCAAAACATTACAGATAACAGTTGAAACTTCCATTATACCCCTTTTTCATCTCATTCCCCTATTCCCAGAAAAACGACTCCGCTGAAATTGGTACGTATTGTTTTCTGACTGTGGTTTTTAACCATTTACTACATGTGTATATTATCAACAGATAGTGCATTGTATTGTTTTATATGAAATGTCACATAAATGTTTCATACTATATTCATCATTTTATAGTTTTATTTTAATCTTTTGCACTCGGATGTCGAGTGTGACTCGACGCGGTTAGCATCGGTAGCAGGAATCGAGAAAAAAGCAAACGAGTGCAAAGGGTTAAGCTAATGTTCTTTAGATTTATCTATGCTGATGCATTTTGTTCTTGTTCTTTCATTTTAATTGCCAAATACCATTAATTGAACACATCACAGTTCTTGTTGAGGACCATTTAGGTCTTTAGCTCTTCCCACTATTACAAAAATGTTGCAATAAGCATATTTGTCATGTCTTCTCATGCTCCTCTGGGTTACTCCAGCATATATTCTAGGAATGACACTGCTGGGTTGTGCAAGTGATAAACATCTTTAGTTTTACTAGCGACTGCTTATCTGCTAAGTGGTTTTTTGTTTTTGTTTTTAATCCTCATTCGAGGATTTTTTTCCCCCCATTGATTTTCAGAGAGTGGAAGGGAGTGGGGTAGGGTAGAAAGAGAGAGAAACATCAATGTAAGAGAGATACATCGATTGGTTGCCTGTCACAGGGACCCCAACAGAGGCTGGGGATGAACCTGAAACCCAGGTATGTGGCCTTGACCAGGAATCGAACCAGCGACTCTTCAGTGCATGGGCTGACACTAACCACCGAGGCATGCTGGCCAGGGCTCTAAGTGGTTTTAACATCAGCAGTGCACGAGACTTTTCTCTATCTCATTTAAAAACAAAAAAATCTTGCCTAATTCTCAGTATAGGCATATTTAAGATTTTTGTTAATATATTTTAATTTGATGGATTATAAATAGATTGTCATTGTTTTAATTTACATTTCCCACATTACAAATAGTTGAGCACTTTTTATTATTTTCATGTCTATTGGTGATATATTTCTACTTCTGTGAATTACCCGATCTCTATCTCTTGTCTGTATTTTTTATCAAGTGGTTTTTCTTTTTCTTATTGACTTACAGGGTTAATAATCTTGGTTTTGCATGTTACAGGTATCTCTCCTAGCATGAGGGCTTTTAAACTTCATATATGATGCACTTTTTTTTTCTGGGTAAAGAGAGCACACTTTTCACTTTAATGTCTAATATATTGACTTTTTTCCTCATGGTTTGTAGATTTTAGGTTTTCAAAAAAAATACCTTTAAAGAAATTTTTTTCTTAAGGTAATAAAGACATTTATTTTCTTCTAAAACTCTTAAGGTTTTTGTTTGTACTTTAGCATGTAATACAACTTAAATTGAGGCATTGATTTTTGTATGTGTGTGAGGTGGGGAATCTAATAACCCCTCTGCCATGGCAGTAGAAGTGGTCTCAGCACCATTACATAGAACTTGGCCCTTAGATGTAGTACCACCCTGTCAAGTCACATCTCCATATATGCTAGGTTGATTCTGGGTCCCCTGCTCTGTCTCAATACCATATGTTTTAATTGCTGAACCTTGTCAATCTTTCAGCAGGGCACACACCTTCTTCTTATACTTAGAAGTTATTTTGGCTTTCCTTCATTCTTAATCTTCCTTAGGAATTTATGATTAGCATCGCAAATTCCATGAAAAATCCTGTTGAAATTTCAATTGGAATTGCGTTAAAATTGTGGATGAATTTTTATTATTATTTATTTATTTTGTGGATGAATTTGTAGGAGAATTAACATCTTTATGATAATTTTCCTAAACATGATTGTGGTATATTTCTCCATTTATTCAGGTCTCCTTTTATGTTCATTCTTTATGTGATTAATGGTTTCTGTTTTAGTTTAATAAAAACTTACCTGGAACATTTTTCCAGTTTATATCTATACTGATAAAAGGGTAACATGCTAATTAGACTGAGTCAACTGGCTATCTTCTATATGTCCGATAAGGACAAAGCCATGGTGGTGGGGACCGAGGCAGAGGCAGTTAGGGGCGAGATCAGGCTGGTAGGGGGTTAGGGGCGAGATCAGGCTGGCAGGGGAGGGCAATTGGGGGTGACCAGGCCAGCAGGGGAGGGCAGTTGGGGGCTTTAGGCAGGCAGTGGTCCTGAATTGTGAGAGGGACGCCTGACTACCCGTTTAGTTGGACATCCCCCTAGGGGTCCCAGATTGGAGAGGGTGCAGGCCGGGCTGAGGGACAACCCCCCCCCCGCCCCCTGCACAGATTTCATGCACTGGGCCTCTAGTTTTAAATACAAACACTGTTGAGCCCTAGCCGTTTGGCTCAGAGGATAGAGCATTGGCCTGCGGACCAAAGGGTCCCAGGTTCAGTTTTGGTCAAGGGCATGTACCTTGGTTGCAGGCTTCTCCCCGGCCCAGGCCCTGGTCAGGGCTCGTGCTGGAGGCAACCAATCGATGTGTTTCTCTCACATCGATGTTTCTCTCTGTCTTTCCCTCTCTCTAAAAATCAATGGGAAAATATCCTCTGGTGAGGATTAAAAACACACACACACACACACACACACACACACACACACAAAGAAACCTGTTGAAATTGCATTGAAAAGGAAAACTGCCCTAACAGGTTTGGCTCAGTGGATAGAGTGTCGGCCTGTGAACTGAAGGGTCCCAGGTTCGATTCCAGTCAAGGGCATGTACCTTGGTTGTGGGCACATCCCCAGTAGGGGGTGTGCAGGAGGCAGCTGATCGATGTTTCTCTCTCATCGATGTTTCTAACTCTCTATCCCTCTCCCTTCCTCTCTGTAAAAAATCAATAAAATATTTATTTAAAAAAAAAAGAAAAAAAGAAAAGAAAAGGAAAACTGAGGGAGAAGTAAGTATACAGTATAATCTTAGTTAAGTCAAGTAAAATCTTAGTTAACTTTTAATGAAACCTAACTAGCTTTTTAGATCCCTTAATTTTAGGTCATTAAGTAAATATACACAGTTGTACATTTGCACGCATATTAAGTATTTATGTACTAGAGGCCTGGTGCACGAAATTTGTGTACGAGTGGGGGTGGGAGTGGGAGGAGGAAGGGTCCCCTCAGCCCAGCCTGCACCCTCTCCAATCCGGGACCGCTGGCTCCTAACCGCTCACCTGCCTGCCTGCTTTATCACCCCTAATGGCCTTTGCCTGCCTGCCTAGTCACCCCTAACCTTCCCCCACTGCCGGCCTGGTTGCCCCACACAGCCTGCTGTTTGGTTGTTGCATGAGGGCGTCCCAACCAATTTGCATATTCCTCTATTACAGGCGTCCTCAAACTATGGCCCGTGGGCCACATGCGGGTGTTTTTGCCGTTTTGTTCTTTTACTTCAAAATAAGATATGTGCAGTGTGCATAGGAATTTGTTCATAGTTTTTTTTAAACTATAGTCCGGCCCTCCAATGGTTTGAGGGACAGTGAACTGGCCCCCTCTTTAAAAAGTTTGAGGACCCTGCTCTATTAGTATAGATGGTGTTGCTTTATTTGGTAAAATGGGGCAGGAGAAGCTAGTTCCTTAGAATAAGAGTCAAAAGGCCAGGGTTGGGGTCTGGCTGGACCACTTACACATGACCTTGGCAAGTTTTTTACTCTTCACCTTGGCTTCTTGCATTCTGAAAAAATTTTAGAGTTATGGCAGTGGGATTAAATAGAACACATTGAAAGTATTATTTTAAGCTTAGAGATGTAAGAAAGATTTGTTACTTGTTTTCTTCTCTTTCATTTTAGAAAAAAGAAAGAAAATAAAACATCAGGTTTCATTTTAGAAATGCATATAGTTCACTGCCATCTCTATTTCTTGTATTCATTGATGTTAACAGTTACGATTTTAAGGAACCTTAGGATACGAATAGTGAAAGCTAAATATATATTGTATTTCCTAAAACTATACAATGTATCTATGCATTTTAGAATTCTGTAGAATTTAAGGATTGAAGTTTAGTGTTTTCTGATAAGAAAATAGTTAACTAGGAAAAACATAATCAGATCCCACATTCCCTAAGCATTAGTGTTAATTGAGGTTCTACTCTATATACTCTACCAGGGATTCAAGTTTTAAATAATTTCTGTCCTGAATCATAGTAAAATATGGTGGTGCTTGCCACAGTCTAACAGTCCTCTCTGCAATTAAGGTTTTAAAAAACAATAAAGCCCAACTTCTGTACTTTATGAAAGCTTTTCTCAGGTGTGTGCATATGTGTGGGGTTTGTGGATGTTTGTTTGCAAGTAAGTGTTGGATTGAAAACTTGGGTTTTCCTGGTGATATGAAAGTGGAAAATGTACCATATTTCAAGTCTGAAGAGCTGGGTTCCTTTCTCACTCTGCTACTTACACAGACTCAGTGGTCTTGGGCAATTTCCTCCATTTCATTCTTCCTTTTTTTTTTTTAAATTGAAACTGGAGAATACTTATTTACTTCAAAGAAATGTTGGAAAATCATTAATGTATGGTGTGATACCTAGTGTGTAATAAATGTTAGTGGATATAAGGATGCTGGTGGTAAAGTTATGTCACATTTTTTTTTTTTTTTAAAGAATAGTTTATTGATTTTTAGAGAGGGGAAGGGATTGGGGGAGAAGGAGGAGGAGCAGGACAGGTTGGGGGGAGGCAGTGGAGAACATCAATGTGAGAGCACAATGTGGACCAGCTGCTTCCTGCATGACCCCTACTGGGGATTGAGCCCTCAACCCAGGCATGTACTTTTGACTGGGAATCGAACCCAGCAACCTCCTGGTACACAGGATGATGCCCAACCAACTGAGCCACACTGGCCAGGGCTGTCAGACTTTATTTGCAAAAGTAATGGCTGTGTCTCATTAAAATGCATTATAGTAAAAAATCATAGTGTGTCTGGGCCTATTCGGGGGTCTTTGTTTTTTTTGTTTCTTTTGAGCATGCATGGGGGTAGGATATAACAAGTGTTATCTATCAAAATCAAATGTCCAATAACCTGTAAAAGGGAAATACAGGTTAATTAACATGATTGGGCTGAGTTATTGTCCTCAATATATAACTATTAAAATTTGGGGGCTTGTATGATAGTAATATAGTCATATAGGACATGGACTGTTTAATGTAGGGATGCATGGTTGGAACAGTGGGTGTTATCTCACTTCTGCATAATCCTTTGTTTGGCCCTTTACTTTGTAGGTAAAACTGCACCTCTTATCTGTACTGTTTCTACCAAGTGCATAAAGTAGAATCCAGCCCTGTTCCTCATATATTTTTTTGGCTATTAAGAACTTGATAAACCACTGCGAACCTGGGGCCCACAAAGCAACACTCGGCTTCCCCCAAGTGGGACACAGACCCCATCACCACCCCGGAGTGACACCCCACCAAATCGCAACCAATGCTGCCAAGACCCTATGGCACAAAATGTGGCCCACAGCCCAGCCTAGCCCAGCCCAGAAATGGTCGCTGTGGGCACTGGGTAATGACGTCACATAGCAACATCCGGCTTCCTCTCCCTAGCAACTAGCCTCCTTGCAGTTTCTTCAGCCCAGGAACACGGCTTGCTTTATAGCCAGGTGCAAACATTTTACACTTTAACAAGTTAAGCGCCCAGTCAGTCACCGGTGACTGACACTAGACTTTCTGTCTGGAAGACCAAACAGGCTGGGCGCTTAATGTGTTAACCAAATGTCTGTGAAGCGTTTTCATGTGCCTCATCTCATTTGATCCTCACAGAAGTCCTGGAGTAGGTAAGATAGGAGACTTGGTAGAATCCTGTATTTTTTGTTTGTTTGTTTTTCATTAGCTGGAAAATGGAGATTTAGAAAGTTTAGAAACTTGACCTGACTGAAAAGAAGTAAATGGTGGAACTTGAAAATGACTTCAGGTTTTCTCACTGCATAGAATATAGTCAAACACTGCTGCAGTTAAATATTTCACCCTTTGTTCTCCCTGTGTGATCTTCAATAATAATCTGCTTTGTGTTGATATTTACTGCTGTGTTGCTGACAATTACCTGAAAGAGAAGTTGGGGTGCTTCACTGGGCTGGAAAACGTTTAGCTAAATCAGAAAGCAGGTCTAATGAAGCAAGTTTATCTGTTTATAAAGCTCTTGCTGGCGCCAATCGCAAGCATGTGTTTCCATCTGTCATTGTTGATCATGAATTTGGTTGACCCTTCTATTATAGAGAAAGGGTGAATAGCGATATTAAAATATTACTTCTAATTAATTTCCTTTCAATGTGCACAAATTTGTGCAGTGGGCCTCTAACGTGAAATATAAAAACAATTTAAAAAAATAAATAAAAATAAAATTTTAATTTAATTCAATTTTTAATAAATTAAATTATTAAATTAAAATATGCAAACATTTTTCTACAAAGCATCATTCCTCTCAGCTGAGAGTTTGTCTCTCTCTTAGTTTGCTTGTTTGAAAGCTTGCCACTGACAAGATAGGGTGGTCAGTACTGCAGTTTAACAGAATTGGAAGAAAAAAATTCAGCTGAGTGATCTTAAAGCCATACCTTGGAGATATTGCAGGTTCCCTTTCAGTCCACTGCAACAAAGTGAATATTGTAGTAAAAATGAGTCACACGAATTTTGGGTTTCCCAGTGCAAATAAAAGTTAACAGTAGTCGGTTAAGTGTGCAGTAGTATTGTCTAAAAAAGCAAAGTATATACCTTAATTAAAAATACTTTATTGTTAAAAACCATTAACCATTATCTGAGATTTCAGATAATAATCTTTTTTGCTGGTGGAGGGTCTTGCCTCAATGTTGATGTGCTTTCTGTAAAGAGCATTTGTAAAATGAAGTGTAGTAAAATGAGGCATGCCTATATCAGTTTTTTAAAGGTAATTTAAAAAATACCTTTCTAAAGCTGTGTTTTAGTTTAGAAGCCAGGGTTATTTAAAAATGAATTTCTCCAACTGGAAAAAGTAGTCAGCTTATGAATAACTATGTTATGAACCCCAGTCATAATCATGTTATTGGTGTTCAAAACAGGGATAGAATGCTAATTCTTCTTGAAACTTCCCAGACGCTCATCATTAGAGACAACACATAGACCTCAATCAGCTACTGAATAACAAGACTGTGATAGCATTGGGTAGGCTATACGTGCACAGCACATGCATGTGTGTGGGGGTGGGATGTTAGAATTAGGACAGTTATTCTCAGTGGTTTGGTGTCTTAATATTTCAGAGGAGAGACTTAGGGTTTATGAGGGTCTTTTAGACAGCAGAACAAATGGTGGCAACACCAAAAGGATTTTAAAACATTACCTTATCAAAGGTCCCAAGTCCTGTCTTCACAAGACTGTTAGCACTTTTTCAGATTAAGGTGATTTGACTGTATCTAATATAACTAGATTTTGGTTTTTCACATTGCTCAGTTTACTTTTGTGTGTGAGATTTTATGCTCTTGCTTTGGTTTTTATATTTTGTTTCTTATAAATAGCTATATAAAGAGGGAACTTTAAGCAAACAATTATTACAGTTTATTCTGCTGTATATTTTTTAAAATGTATTTTTATTAATTTCAGAGAGGAAGGGAAAGGGAGAGAGAGGGAAAAACATCAGTGATGAGAGAGAATCATTGGTCGGTTGCATCCTGCACGCCCCCTGCTGGGGATTGAGCCCACAACCCGGGCATGTGCCCTTGACTGGAATCGAACTTGGGACCCTTCAGTCCGCAGGCCAATGCTCTATCCACTGAGCCAAACTGGACAGGGCTATTCCTCCTGTGTATTTATTATACCCAATTACCACAGACTGAAGGACTTCTTGTGAGTGGAGGAGGTTTTGTTGAATTAAAGGTCCCATGTGCTGCTAGAGTAAAAAAAGACACACACACTTCTGGGCCGGAACTCATTCCAGCATTCAGTAATTCCCACAATTACACTCTTAACCAGATTTGTATATAGTAAGTGTTCTAAACACACTAACAGAAAATGGTAGTATTGCCCTGGAGTCTGCTGGGTGATAGCTTTTCAAATTCTGCTTCTACCACTTAACTAGATTCTGAAATACAGGGACATTAAAAAAACACACACACAACTTCTAGTGACTTAAAATTGTATCAATTTCTATCACCAGGGGGCACCCCAGAAAAAGGGAAGGCATTCTGTGTCTGGGATTCTGCTAAACTTCTTTTGTGGCTGCAGAGGAACATGACCCCTATTTGTGGCTTCTTCAAATGCACCTTTTTTCCCCTTATGTTCGCACCAGTGGTAAATGCTAGAGCACTTGGTGCGAGTGTTTGAATGGTGTGTGGAATGAATGGTCTTTGCACTTCAGGTGCAAAGCCAGTGTAGCACATCTCTGGGTACAGAATGCTTTCTCCCTTTGTGTCAGTGTGAAGATTACTGGGGTGCCCCCACATAGTGGAAATATGTGCAGCTCTTAAATCCTGAAAGCAGTCTTTTGCTTTTGAATAACACTGCATTTTCTTAGCTTCTTATTTATCACTAGCTGTACCCGGCCACGCGTTGCTGTGGCTCAGTCTGGTTAAATGGAAAAGAAAGAAGAGAGAAAGCACACGTTTCTAATATGTTTAATTTCACAATGCTTGTGGGTATACAATATTTTTTGTTGTTCCATTGTCTGTGCAGATATAGAGATTGTCTGGTTTGCCGACTCTAGAACACGCAACATATAATTGTCCATGTGAGAAGCAATCTGTGTCTAGATAGATCTAAACTGCACAATTCTAAAGATTGGCCCTGAGTTTTGTTGATGGTGATTGCAAACGCCAATCGAATTGGGAATTGCAATCTGTTAAATTGAAGTGGCATATCGGTTGGAATCATAGGAATGCGAGGAATGAGGACATCTTCACCTTTGAAAGGTCCTGTCAAGATTGTTGCTTCTACTACATTGCTCATTAATTTTTTTACTGCAAGCCATGTGCCGTTGCAAAGCTTTGGCTGGTTGATATTTTGCAACATGATAATTGGCACACCGATTTTCAATTGCAGTACGTGCGGTGGCATCCCTGGCAGATCAAGTGAATTCAAAAATTATGTTGGATAATTAACCACTTCATCTGCTTCCACAACAGTGTCGACAGACTTGTATGTGACTGCCTCACTTTGAATGTTAGACTGAAGAATATTGTTAAGTTCATAGACGTCTTTGTTCTTGGCCGCAAGAATAGCTCGTTCACTCAGCCAATCGTGATTCTTATAATTGGTTTGAATATTGGGAAATACTTTTTCAACCAATTCTTCTTTTGATGTCACTAAATTGCAGAAGTTATGAGGCAATGAAATTCGTCCTGAGGTCAGATCAACCGGCACCTTTCTGTTCCCAATTTCCAGCAATTGATGTGAGAATATCTCAGCCGATCGATGGTTTTGCAGCTGGACACGAATATTTGTAGTTAATTTTAACGTCTTTACGTGTTGCCACAAAGTAGAGTATTTCAGGCAAGCATTTATTTCGTCCACTGGTGTCGATCGAGGAATTACAGGTAATGTTTGCCTGAAATCTCCTGCAAGCAATATTAATGCGTTCCCAAATGGTCTGATGTTTCCACGCAAATCTTGCAATGATCAATCAAGAGCCTCGAGGATTTTTTGTGCGCCATTGTGTATTCATCCCAAACAATAAGTTTGCATTTCTGTAATACTTTTGCCATGCCGGATGCTTTGGAAATGTTGCACGTGGAAGTTTCAATGAATTGCATGTTCAATGGCAATTTTAAAGCGGAATGAGCAGTTCTTCCACCTGGTAGCAATGTCGCAGTTATTCCGGAAGTCGCAAGAGCTAAGGCTATGTCATTTTGGGATTGAATTGCTGCCAGAATCAAATCTAATTAGGAATGTTGTACCAGTTCCTCCTGGCGCATCTAAGAAGATTTCTTCAACCGCGTTATTGACAGTTTGTGCTATTTGATCGTAAATGCCTTTTTGCTCAAGCGTTAGCTTAGGAATATTTGATTGCACATACGACAAAAGATCACCCGTGTTGTAATTTTGTTCACGACGCAATTCTACATCGAACAAAGCAGCAGCAGGTCAATTCGGTGATGGCATTCTCAATTGATTGAGAACTTTGTTTGCGATTTCTAAGCACAAATCTTCAATCATTATCAACATTGAAATGGAATCGTAAAACTGGAAATTTGGAAATCGTAAATGGATCGTAAATCGGAAACATTGAAATGGAATCGTAAAATATTTAGTATAGCGTGTGTTGCTTTTACATCCAACAGATGGCGCTGTTTTTCAAAACACATTTTTACCTGTCACAGGTGTGACATCTATATAATAGTAGGTATGAGGTATATAAAAACGCACGCATATTCGAATGCAACGTTGTGTCAAAATTTCAAAGCAATTGGTGAAGAACTTTCAGAGATTTGAGATTTTGAACAAACGAACATTTACATTTTTATTTATATAGATTAATTCTCTGGCGAGAGAACTTACTCAGTTACTTGGAGCGATAAGCTTTTATCTTTGATTATTGACTTGACTTCCTAAGAGTTAGTTGGAAAAATCAGTTGAGGAAGCCACTTAAGCAGTAGTTCTCAGCAGTAGTGGGCATGGGAATCACCTGGGCGCCTCTGAGTATTGCAGACTCTGGGACCCCACGCAGATGTGGGGCCATTGTACTGCCAGTGCTGCAGCAAGCAGGGTTTGAGAAGCATTGTGATTTTTGTTCTTTTGTTCTGCCTTCAGGTAATAATTATTTGTCTACTTCCCTTGCCATCTAAACTTTCTTATCTCAAACATACGCATTTGAAACATTTTCAGCTCTTAGATATTATGGAATAGCTGGGAAGGAGAAAAAATTGATGTACCATATTTTCTGGCGTATAAGACGACTTTTTAACCCAGGAAAATCTTCTCAAAAGTTGGGAGTCTTATACACCGGAAAATACGGTACCTGTATCCCCCCCCCCACCCCCCCCCAAGCAACTGTCCCAGTGCTGGAGCTGAGAGTGAGTACCATATTTTCCAGCATATAAGACCCCCGACTTTCGAGAAGATTTTCCTGGGTTAAAAAGTCGTCTTATACGCCGGAAAATACGGTATTTATAATAACTTTCTATAGACACTTACCATTTTGCTTGATCTTTTCCAAACAAGGAATGTGATTTCTAGCTATTAATTTGGTTATTTAAAGCATTGTATTAAAAAGGAAGCCACAATTCAAAGACTTTTCTTTCCCAGTGGGGCTTTCTCTATCCCCTACCCATAGGCCTGGCAGTGCTGACATGTAGTGATAGTGAACACGAAGTGCTGACGGTCACTAAGTCATCTTTACCAGTGGACAAAGATAGGGGGCAGTGGTGTTTATGGGCAGTCATCAACATCCTGTGAAACAAAGGATATAGCATAAGCATTTTATTGAAACTGATTTACTTGTCAATTGGAGTTTTGTGGGTTTTCTTTTTGCTTTATTTTTGGATCTATTTAATAACAAATATTTTAAATTATTCCTATGATATCTTTTTCTTAAATGAAGATGATTTACTGTCTTTCCATGTGTATTATTTTGGTAAAAATGTCATGAAAAGTTACATGGATAAAGTTTTAATGAAGTAGCATGTGTTGGGTTTTAACATTTTGTTGCATTAAAATTTTTTTGATTCCCCATGCAGCTTCCTCCATACAATGGATCAGTTCTGTGTGGCACACAGGCTGCAGATGAACTACCTGATGGTAAGCTTGTTCTCCTTTATTTCCCCGGTGTGGATTCTGGCCATATGTGCTGAGCCGGCATGTTACCTGGAAACAGTGTTTTCCTCTTTGTTCATGCTTTTTGAATAAACATTCCCTTACAGCTTGATGTTTTGGCTGTAAACTGTAGTAGATTTAATCCCTGAACTACTTTGATTAGTGAATTTAAGTTTATTCTATGCTTCATAGTGTCAGACATTCAAGGTTTAGTTAAGAAAGTAGTTGTTCAGTTCTTTTTTTTTTTTTTCATTAGCAATTCATCATAGCCAGTGCTTTTTGTCAGAGTTCTTTCAGTCTGGGTGCAGAGGCTGCTGGGCCCTGAGCTGGCAAATCTCTGAGCATGTGCTCTTGGTATGGCTCAGTGGCAGTTTGAATCTGTTCCTGCAGTTTTACGTTTATAAAGACCCTGTCTGTCCCGAATGTTCTTGGAAATTCAGGTAACCTCTTTACCTTCTGACTTGTTACTTGTTTTTGATCTGTCACAGACAATGAACTGATTCCTGAAGATGAATCATCGCTTGTTGAGATGTAGCGATTTTGTATTAAGTGCCTGGTGTTCAAATAACAGCAGGGCCCTTATTGCAGGCTACCACTGCACAGGTCAAATTTGTCTAGACCATTTTTCAGTTTGGTTCACGTCAAAGGCCCTGGCTGACCTTGGAGAAGCTGAAAGCTAGACCTTTTCTTTCGTTCCCTGTTTTGTTAATATGATCAGACCTGTGAAAGGAGTTTTATTTGTAATTTAGGTTTAAATGTAAACATTGAAAAGGCTATCTAAACTATTTATAGTAAAATCAGAAAGTGGTTATATCTAAAATTATCAGCAATTTTATAAGAAATAGTGGTACAGGAAATCATAAGGGAAAGAACAGTTCTAATGATGGCTTAGGTTGAGAATAAAATAAATGAAGCTAGAGGGACCCAAAGGCCCTTGCCCTGCTGCCCAGCCTCTGGAGCAGCGTTTTTATCTGTGTCAGTTGGATTTCTCTGTGACTATATACTTTGCACATAGTGAGCATGCTGCAGGTGTTGACTCAGTGCTTTAAATTGTTTCATTATTTTCCTTTCGTATTATACCTTTGTCTCTAGTTCAGTTAGTGGCCCCGCCATCTTCACAGTGGCATAAGAGATCGGAGGCTTCACTGTGAATGCAGTGAACAGACTTCAAGAAACGCCATGTGAGGATGTAATTGTTTTCTTTGAGCTGGGTTTCCTTATCCCAACAAACCACGGCATGCCTGACCTGAGCATTGAGTTCCCATGGACCCATTATATTGACTGGATTGTTCAAAGAATTAGTTTGTAGGACTTCTTCCAGTCTTTCAGTTTGACAGGGCTTTGTGCTAACCTCTCTACCTTGCAGTGCAGTGTACATGTGTGTCCATGCCGAGAATTCCTGAGTAAGAAAAGGAACTGTTGTCCTGGTCAGGGGGCTCAGTTGGTTGGAGTGTCGTCCTGCATACTAAAAGGTTGTGGGCTTGGTTCCCAGTCAGGGCACATACCTAGGTTGTGGTTCCATCCTCAGCCAGAGCATGTACAGGGGGCAACCCATCAATGTTTCTCTCTCTCTCTCTCTCTGTAATTGGTGGCTTTATATGTAAACTTGCTGTTAAATGTAATTATTGTCAGTAGTCATTTTTCAGGAACTTTTTGTTGTTGTGCAGGCCCCCTTAGCCCCCGCCCCAATCCCAACCCCAAGGAAGGGGTGTTTTGTCAAAACAAATGAATTAGGAGACTAGGCCCTGCCCGAACTTACTGGCACACAACTGGCTTCTCTCTGGGACTGTTTTTTCCTTCTATAAAAAGACTTCCAATATATTTAGTACTCTGTAATGGGACATAATTCTTTTGGTACATATTATGCTTTTTTTTTTTTTCTTGAAATACATGCCTTGAAAAAAGTTGACCTCTTATGCTAGACTTGGAAAAATCTTCAGTTATACACTAAAAATGAATTATAAGGCATATGTTCTTTTCTTAACTGCAAAATTTATTTATAACTATTTTATCAGTTATAAGCTTACATTGATGCTTGGTGTCTGTTAAAAGACACAATTGATTCTAAACTTAATTTTAGAGATAAAAACTATGAAACAAACACACATCTTAGAATGGATGGAGTATCTAGGATGTCAGCTGGGAAGAAGTATTGAAGGGTTCCAAAGACATTTTTAAAAGTTCATGGCCTGATTTTTATCTTTTGGTAATTTTGGCGATACCTTCACCACTCATGGACTTAATCCAATGTGAATTTATTTAGTGGACAATGAACGTGCATTCATGCAAGGCTATTTTCAGACTTCAAATTAAAATTATCAATGGGGGAGTTCAGGAGATGGATAATTTTAAAAAGTGCTTTTGAAATATACCTTTATGTAGAGGATGAATTCTTGGTATAGTTTATGCTTTTTGAATTATTAACTTACACTAACTAGAGAAGCTATATATATATAAATATATATAGCTCTCTCTCTCTCTATATATATATGTGTATATCTATATATATATATATACACACACACACACACACACACACACACACACACACACATATATATATATGTGAGAGAGAGAGAGAGAGAGAGAGATATTTTAAGTCTCTATGTTAGTTGTGATTTTCTTTTATTTACTTGTTTTTTTAAAATTCTCACCTGAGGACATGCCTGGGGGGCGGGGGAGGAGGAGGGCATCGATGTGAAAGAGAAACATTGAGGGGGGGGTTGATGACAAATATGTGATACCTTAATCAATAAAGTAATAAAAATAAATAAATAAAAATGGAGAAAGAAAGAGAAACATTGATCAGTTGCCTTCCCTGGAGATTGAACCTGCAACTCAGGTATGTGCCTGGACGGGAGTCAGCCGGCGGTAACCTTTTAGTGCACAGAATGATGCTGAACCAACTGAGCAACTCTGGCTGGGTGTGATTTTCTTTTGATTGTCTAAAAAGCTTATACTTTACTCTCAGGCATAAAGAAAGCTAGTCAAGTCAGATTTCACTGAGGAGTGTTTTTAGACAGGCATAATATTATTTGCTTTATATTATAATTTTAATTTCTACCCTCTGGAAGTCCCAATAAGCTACCCTGAGAGTAGAAGATAAATTCAAGCTGTTTTTCATATCCCCAAATTAAATATAATCTTATAGTTATAATTTTAGCAAATTACTTATTCATCAGAGAAATGAAATGTCAGCTTTGTTCATTAGAAGAAGACTTTAGTGTTTCAGTTTTCAAAGAGAAAAATAATTATTGGCATTTTTATAGTTTGCATAGCTGTATTCTTAACTAATGGGATGTTTACTGACTCTTTTCTTTCTAAATAGGACAAGAATATCAGAGAATTGAGTTTGGTGTTAACGAAGTAATTGAATCCAATGACACTTTGCAGAGAACTCCCAACTACAGTATTTCAAGCACATTGAACCCTCAGGCCCCTGAATTTATTCTTAGTTGCACAACTTCCAAAAAGACCCCTGATGACATAGATAAAGAAGCCAACTACAGCTCCATTGACTGCCAGTACCCCGGCTCTGCCCTTGATCTGGATGGCAGTTCCAACGCAGAAGCGGAAGTTTTGGAAAACGATGGCACCTCGGGTGGTCTTGGACAAAGGGAGCGTAAAAAGAAGAAAAAACGTCCACCTGGATATTATAGTTACTTGAAAGATGGCAGTGAGGATAATATTCCCACGGAAGCCCTGGTCAATGGCCATGCCAATTTAACCATCCTGAACAGAATATGCACAGAGGATGTAGAGTTGATGGGCAGTATGCCCTTGCTGGGAACACCCAGGACTTGTAGCAGCCCTCAGGACTCCACAGACTTCGTCAGTGGTGCTGTGCCTGGAGGTTCTTTTCCTAGGGCCCTGGACAGTGATGCTAGGACTGCAGGGCAACCTGAGGGCTGCCAGGGGCCTGACTTTGAACAGTCCTGCCTTCCTGCAGAGGCTGACAGGGACAGCCTGTTGAGGACAGCTGTGGCTCACCCTTACGTTGGGACTGATACTACTGAAAACCTTGGCGTTACTAATGGACAAATACTTGAATCCTTGGGTGAGGGCTCAGCTGCCAATGGGATGGAGTTGTACACTGTGGAAAGCACGGACTCGGACCCAGCTAAGGCCGAGAGCACTTCCCCTCCCGCCGAGGCCCTGGCCTCTGTGGTGGGCACCACTCCTGTCAGTCAGCCTAAGTCATGGGCCAGTCTTTTCCATGATTCTAAGCCCTCTTCCTCCTCGCCTGTGGCTTCTGTGGAAACTAAATATTCCCTTCCTGCCACATCTCCCCTGGTCTCTGAAAAGCAGGCTGAAATCAAGGAAGGGCTTGTTCCAGTTTCAGAGGATCCTGTAGCCATAAAGATTGCAGGTATAGTTCAAAAGATACAGGTCAAAAGTGAAGAGGGGAGCAGATCTCATCGCCTGTTGAGTGAGAAGTTTGCGACAGTCTGGGCTTATAAACTGTGGTGATAGATTTTTACCCAGAGCAATAGTAGATTACCTGTTTGTTAATAGGAGTTTCTGAAGAATGCCTGTGCCTTACATGTTATCTAAAATAATTTATAAACAAAATGAGAGGGGGTTGTCATAGCTTTATGTTAATTGAAAAATCTCTGTTACCAGTCCTTTTCTATTGACAAATGACATTTCCATTTCTTGCCCTTTGATCAAGTACTTCTGTTCCATTGTGACTTGTCCTATCTGTTACACCTGTTGTACACCTTTGGTATAATTCCTGATTTGGACTCACTTTGCATTGTTTCTATATATTTTAAAATACAAGAAAGCATTGGGGATTTTTTTTTTAATACCTGTTTTGGATTGAGTAAATGGATTTTACTTAGTTTTAACACATCAAAGTTAGCTCTTGACACAAAGAAAAACTAACAGTTTGACTCAAAGTTAAGGTTTTATTTTGAAGTGGTAAGACTTAAAAGTGAACCAATTCACAATAAAAATGTAAAGCTGCATAGTTTGCAACTTTTTAAATAAAGGTAGAAAGTCGTAAATACAGAGGAGCATGTATGTTTATATGTATCTAGGAAGCCAGAGCTATTTCTTCAGGTTTCATCTTACCATGCTTAGTAGCCTACTTAGCTTCTTACCCCATTAGCCGAGTTACAATAAGCTGTCTTATTGAGGCTTCATGTGAATCTTCTGATTTAACATTTTGGAGCACCTGACCGCATTACCGGGGATGAGGATGAATGCAGTAGCAAGCTCTAAAATGTATACCCTTTTATGAATGGTCAGAATTCCATCAACTATAACTATTCTTTTTTGATGGTCAGAATTCCATGAACTATAAACCTTTTTTATGAACTGTCAGAATTCCATCAAATATAAAACATTCTTTTGATGGCAGTAAGATGACAGCAAGCAGTACTTTTTTTTTAAGTGAGCATTTTATTCCTTATACAAAATACATTATATACTCTTGGTGTCTGCAGTTCTCTTAAAATAAGGAGATAATTGATAGGCCAGTCATCATTTTGGACTTCATACCTATTTTTAAAAGCCAGGTTATTTTTTTATTATAACTTTTAGAATGTATTCATTGCAAGAGAATGCTGTTAACAGGATAAGACAGTATAAGTTTGTATAGATTAAGTTAAAAGCTTATTTTAACGTATAATGCATGGTAGGATGCTTTTAAAAATGTGCATTCTAAGTTGAAAGCCTTGAAGTCATTGTAGTTATACTTTTGTTCCTAAAAATTACTTCACAAAGGAAAACCTCTCATTTCTGGGGAATTTTCTTAATCTTTAGTTTACAATAAGAAAGAAAAGCTTCATTTCAAATGTTTTAAAACATTATAGTCATATAACTTTAAGTGTGGTTTGATACATAGTTTGCTTTGTTCTACGTGTGTTAAAGTCTACTTAACTTGCTAAATCTAATGTTAATCTGCTTTGTAAAATGCTGTGTATGTAGGAGCTCTTAGTTACTTGTATTAGTGGAGAGCATTGCTACAATCCAAGTAATTATTTTTGAATGAATGTGATGTGTCTCTCTCCTCCTGCTCCCCCATTTTATTTTCTTAATCCTATTTTGATTAGGCCACTTACAAAGATGAGTTAATTATCTGAGCAAAAGTTTAGTTCCTTTTAAAATACTTTATTTTTTTGAGCCTGTTTATTGAGCCTTAGAAATATAGAACATGGTTTGCTGACAGTTCTCAGTATAACTTTCTGTAAGATAATGCAGTGGTAGTAGTCACACTAAATAACACTTGGAATCATATAGAGCTTAGGTAAAATGGTATTGTTTGGAATATTTTTCCCTTTGTCATATTCTCCTACTTATAGATTTACTTTATAAAAGTGATAAAAAATGCATTCAATTTGCTATGTCAGATTCACTATCACAAACTGGCCTTACATGGGCATTCCTTTAAGCATAGGCCCACTATTTTAAGCAGCATTTAACTGAAATTCTAGCTCCATTAAAATATCTGTTGATTTTGGTTATCATAGCATTTGCTGTACATTAGCATCTAACTGGTTCTACTGAGAGAGTAATTTTTATGTTTATCATTATACTTACTAGCTTTTGGGAAAGAGGGAGAAGAGAACAGTTCAGACATTGTCAACTGTTTTTTGAGTTCTTCACATTTCTGGATCATCAGCCCTGTCATTAAGTCTCTGTTTAAAATGCCAGTTAACTTTTGTATAATCACAAGTGAGATACTAATTAGGATACTAATTAAGATCACATATAAGAACTTTTGAAGTGGAATACAACCAACTCTTGATTATTCGTAAACTGTTTAACCATTACATTAATGGGTTCTGCTTTCAACTTCTTGGTGGCAGGGCTGTCTTCACAGTGTAGATTATTTGTGAACATTTTGTTCCATTGGCTGTTTCTTAAATAAAAACTCTGTGTAACAAGGAGATGGAAGGGAAGAACACTTCAACTGAAACACCAGTAATGGAGAGAGCAAGAAAATTATTACAAGTTGAATCTGCTCAGGAAAATGAATTTCTGTGTCCATATTTAATTGAAATGTAAACAAAAATTTAGCCTTTTATTGACCTTTGTTTTGGTGGTTTGTAAATCATATTTATATTCACCCACTTCCCTTTGGGAAATTACTTCTTAAGTAGTTTGCATCTTCTCTTCAAATTCTCCAAAGCAGCGGTAATGTAGCATGCCCTAAGCTAAAAAGAGGTACAGCACTTGTTGGCAGGAATCCACCTTGTGGGTTGAGGGTTCAATCCATATCTGATTCGATATGTATATGTCCTCACTGATATTTATCGTATGTCTCTCTTTTATAGAATTAAACTGAGAGCCCCTCCACTAAATAAAAACACAAGCCGATCTGTAATCAGTGGCACACTTGGGTTGCTTTGCTGTCCTCCACATGATGAGATAACCAAGATAGCATATGTTCTTCCATAGTGATGTAATGAGGAAAAGAGAAACTTTTGGATAATGTTCTGGACCCGTGGTCGGCAAACTGCGGCTCGCAAGCCATATGCGGCTCTTTGGCCCCTTGAGTGTGGCTCTTCCACAAAATACCACGGCCTGGGCGAGTCTATTTTGAAGAAGTGGTGTTAGGAGAAGTTTAAGTTTAAAAAATTTGGCTCTCAAAAGAAATTTCAATCGCTGTACTGTTGATATTTGGCTCTGTTAACTAATGAGTTTGCCGACCACTGTTCTGGACAATTAGGAAGATGTCAGAAAAATAGGTCAACATATCAGAACGTCAATTATGGGGCCAATTATTGAGTGAAAGACTCAATGAAACTTCTGCACCTTGCATTTTCATGGATTATAAATGGTGGTAGGACCTCTAAATCCTAATTTTAGGAAAACAAAATTTGATGTGTAAAATGTGTATGGGAATAATCATAGCTTATATTGACTTAAAAGTTTACAATGCTAGTATTGCCACTGAGTTTAGAAATCATTTCATTTAAATGGTATGTTGCAACATGCAAGCTCCTGTATATGTCTTGTAAAATACAAGAAATGATATTAGCCACTCATTTTTTCTGTATGCCAGATTTCACAAAGTTGAACTTTAATCCAGCCAATTAGTGTTTGAGCTATTACAAAAGTGAAGACATCAGTTTCAATTTCTCATCTTCTATGTGATACGGAGTCCTTCTGGCATTTGTTCCATTCCAGTAACATTGTTTTGGGGAGGCCCACCAGCTGCTGGGGGAAAGGTGGGCTGGGGAAGCCATTTAGGAAAGGTGCTCTCTGAATGGGTCTGAGTAGTAAATTACACCAACAGTGATGATCGAAAAGAAGGGAAAAGTTCGGCATTACAGTAAGCTTGTGATTATTTGCTAAAAAGAAGGGAAAATAGCTTATTAAAAGTGCTGACTTGGGACCACTAGTCAGATTTAAAGTTTCAGTTTTAGGAAATAACTTTGCACCCTCTCCTTTATGACTGTCCTTTCTGGATTTGATTCTTTTTACTTTCATAATTGTAGTGCTTACTGGACTTTAGGCTAGGAATGAAATAATGAAGGAAATGGTGATATTGTTAGAAAAGGAACTTAAATAGAGCCATGAGTTATATGAAAAAATTAAAAGCAGCATTCATACTGGCTTGTCTGCAAGTCATGAATAATTGACTTTTGAATTATAGAAATAGGATTCATTCATTTTAATAGGATTCAATAATAGTGACAGGTGACTACAGGAATTAGAATGGTCTTGCATCTGTGCTATTTGACTAGGAGGGAGAAGAGGAGAAGCGCACCAACGAACTTCATCAGAAGTTCGTGTCTGTCTCAGTTTGGGGTTATTTAAATTATTTGGGGCAAAATGCTCAATGTGCAATATGTTACAAAAATGAACCTTTAAATTATTTAGATATTTGGCTTTAAGAGAATCCTAATCAATAAGAAAATTGTAATTTTTTACAATATTGCAATCTTTTTGAAATGGAACTTTAAAACAATTTTAAGGAATTTAAGCTAACATTTCTTGGCGTACTGAAAATTATACTCTAAAACTCTTCCATAAATTAATATTAGCGCTTTATCCTATATAATAAAACCCTAATATGCAAATTGACCGAACCGCAGAACAACCGGTCGCTATGACGCGCACTGACCACCAGGGGGCAGGTGCTCAATGCAGGAGCTGCCCTCGGGAGATCAGTGCACTCCCACATGGGGAGTGCCGCTCAGCCAGAAGCCAGGCTCACTACTGGTGCAGTGGCGGGAGCCTCTCCCACCTCGAGGCAGCGCTAAGGAACAGTGAGCCCGGCTTCTGGCTAGCAAGCACAGCGGTGGTGGCGGGAGCCTCTCCTGCCTCTGCAGTAGCACTAAGGACCCTTCAAGGGATGTCCACTTGCTGGCTTAGGCCTGCTATCCGCAGGACATCCCCTGAGGGATCCTGGACTGCGAGAGGGCTCTGGCCGGGCTGAGCCTACACCCCGCCACCCCCCCCCCCCACCTGCATTGCACGAATGTCATGCACTGGGCCTTTAGTTTTCTAATAAGGATTATGGAGTGTCTGTAATGAGCTGACAACCCTGCCAGGAGTTTTCTGTACATGTGTTACATTATCACACAGTAGCCTCCCCATGTCTGATCGTGGTGTAGTCTGTTACAGGTGAGGACGGAGTGAAGTCATCTGCTCCAGAGTGTGAAATGAAGTGAAGTGGCAGAGCCAGGGTGTGAACCCAAGTGTCTGGTTTGTCTTCCTGGACCCTTGCCTTTGCCTGCCTTTCCCCAGGGGCGCTCCTGGAGGCTTACTGAACTATATGATAGAATGACCTTTGAAGTTTACTGGGTCATTTCTGTCCAATCGGAATGCACCCATTTACCATAACCAATAACTTTAGTCTCCTGATGGTTAATTCATCCCATGCTACTGTCTAATACAGGGGTGGGGAACGTCCAACCCGTGGGCCATATAAGGCCCATGAAATCTGGCTTGGCCCTGCCAAGGCATTAGGGGTGAGTTAATTAAATGTTAATTAAATATAGCAGGCTAATTTATAAATTTTGTATGGCCCGTGAATGATGTGATAAGTATCCAAGTGACGCTTGGCAGGAAAAAGGTTCCCCATTCCTGGACTAATATGTACTACAGTATGCCATTCATTAGGTCAGTGAGTAACAGTTGGCCTTGCCTTGAGAGTTGTCTACGGAATAAGGTAGGAAAGGAACAGATGGCAGCTCTGATTAGCAGAAAGAGAAGGAATCATTTGTGAAAGATGAGGAGACTTGATGTAGCCAATAGAGATGACGCTATCAGGCTTGTGACAGGCCATGAAGTCCTGTTACCCAGGACGGGGAAGACTCGGCCTAGTACTTAGCAGTGTAGTACTAGGCCGAGGTGTTGTCTATAAAGAGCTGCCTATTTAGGGAAGGAACTACACCCCCCACCCCCACCCCACCCCCGATACAAGGTAGCCAGTGATAGTGTCTGTTGCTAGGGAGATACAGTGTGTAACTTAGATGCCTCCAAGGAAGACTGTTTCCAGTTGTTAGTTAATTTTACTTTAGAGTAGTGTTTAGGATCTTTGGAAGATAGTAATAACACAATGGTTATGTGTTTTAGCTTATGGAAGACTTGGCCACAGTAGAGAAAAATTTTCTAGAATAAGAGCTTAATCATTAAGGAAGCTCTAGATTGTTCAGTGTCTCTATTTCTTAAATCTGTAAAGACTTATTAATCTACATTTATGGATATTGTACCGGAAGTGTCTTTCAAAGAATGCTAAAGACTTAAACTAGTTTTGTACATTTGCTAATGAATCCTTTGGTTCTACATTGTTTCAGAGTTTTTGCCTTTTTAATTTTATAGATATAGTAGAGGCCCGATTCACGGATTTGTGCACCGGTGGGTTCCCTTAGCCTGGCCTGTGCCCTCTCACAATTCAGGACCCCTTGGGGGATGTCGGAGAGTCATTTTAGGCCCAATCCCCGCAGGCCAGGCTGAGGGATCCCATTGGGCCTCCAGTATGCATATAAGATTTTTGGTTAATCTCTTCCCCCTCTCCCTCCCCCTTTCCTCTGAGATTCATCAGTCTGTTCCATGTCTCCATGCCTGTGTGTTGAGCGTCAGCCCCCTGGTGGTCAGTGTGCATCATAGCGAACAGTAGAACAGTCGCTTAGGCTTTTACATATAGTATACAGACTAGAGGCCCGGTGCACCGATTTGTGCACCAGTGGGGTCCCTCGGCCTGGACTGTGGTGATTGGGCCTAAAATGACTCTCCGACATCCCCCGAAGGGTCCTGGATTGTGAGAGGGCGCAAGCCAGGCCAAGGGACCCCACCATGCACAATTGGGGCCGGAGAGGGACTACGGAGGGCTCCAGGGAGTGTCCGGCCCATCTCGCCCAGGCCCAATCGGCTGGACCCCAGCAGCAAGCTAACCTACTGGTTGGAGCATCTGCCCTCTGGTGGTCAGTGCGCTTCATAGCTACTGGTTGAACAGTCGCTTAGGCTTTTATATATATAGATGTCTACTTGGAATGTTCTGTTGCAGTTATTGGAGAAACCACTAGGTGATGCTAAGAGACTTGAATTTCAGATTGTGGAAGATCAACAGTGAAATGGCTTTTTTACCTGCTTGCTCCTTAAAGTACACAAACCAAAAGTAATGGCTAGAAGTTGGCATCAGTTCAAAGGGAGGGTTGATTAGAAACTAAAGATTTCTGTCCAACCAATGCATGCTGTTTCCCAGCTGAATGTTGGAAGGAAGTCAGCTAGTAGTCAATTTTAAGTTGAATCTGTTCTCTTAATTCCAGAGCGTTTGAATGTTTCATTCTTCAGGGGTGCAGATTATTCTGGGTGTGTAGCTTAGTTAAGAATATAAGAGGAGATGATCTTTCAGTGGATCTTAGAGCAGTTCATTCTTGATGTTTTTGTATCTGCCTTTTCAGAGTGAAGTTAGCCTTGTTGTAAATGATTTTTTTGTCTAACGATATGAATTTAAAGTGCTTTTGATTATCTATAAATATATTGGTTATTTTGTGTTTTGAGTCTATTAAAACAGTTGACATGGAAAGGAAGTTTTAGATCTTTTATACCTGTCCCTGGCCATTTTCTTTCCATTTTCCCCCAGTGTCTGTATTGAACAGGAATTAATGTTGTCAAGCCCCTTCTCCACCTCCCTCTTGGACCTTCACCCCAAACCCTCACCCTAAAAGACTTTGCCTCCTATGCCCTTGAGACCCTGAAACCTGCTTCTGTCCCCACTACTAGTTCAAATTCCCTGTCCTTCTGGATCACTGTTACGGGTTCTTCTGGCCTGTCGCGTAGACATGGTGCTCCTTAGGGTTCCATCTCTCACCCATTGCTTCTCTTGCTGCATGTGTTGTCCGAATGCACACTTCCAGCCCAAGCTGCAGGGGCCTGTGTGTATGTTAAGTATAGATATGTACTTGCTGATCTGTGATTGTAAGTTTACTAGTTACTGGTGTCATCTGGGTACCTCTTCTCAGCACCTCTAAAAAGTAAACTCATTATCTCATCACAGTACAGAACAAAAAGTAACCCACTCATCCTGTTGTATTTCTTCTGTGGGTAGAAGGCACTGTTACCCCAGCTGGGGATGTGCTTCTGGTATCAGCTGCCATTTGTTGTCATCAGCTCTGGCTGCCTCAGGGTTTATCCAGTCCTTGGCTTGGGCTGAGCATCCCTTCCACTGATCCCTTTCAGCTTCGCCTGCCCTGTGATGTCCCTTCCTCACTGGCTGCAAGCTCTCCTGCAGCCGGGCCGCGCTCAGCCATTTCCATCTCTGTCTCCGTGCCTCCAGCAGTTGTCGCCCAGACAGGGCTCTGCAAAGGGCAGGATGTTGTTTAACAGAGGTCCTGTGTTAGGAAGGCAGTTGATTTTGAGTCTTACAGTTCTGTAAAAACTTAATGGGTTCTAGATATAAAAATACCATGACAAAGATTTATAGGTATCATGCTGGGTGTTATTTGGGATTGATGCTTATTGGAAAATGCAGGGGGTTTTGTAATGTTTATATTAACTAATTGCCATTCTGAGCACACATTGGAAATTAAGACTGTTGTGATAATATGGCTCTAAGACAAGATGTGAAAATCTGTTGTAAGTAGACCTTAACCTCTGGAGAAAAGTTAGTATCTGAAACCTTAGAGTAAAAGGATTTTAAAGTGGAACCCGTTGTCTCATGAGAAGAAAGAGCCCAGCTTCTGGAGTCAGGTAGACCCAGGTTCACGTGTCAGTTCAGTTATGTGACCTACACCAATTACCTGACGCCTCGACCTCAGTTTTCTCACCTGTGAAATTGGAGTGATTCTGCTGTTTGCTTGATAGGGTTCAGATGATTATGAAAAATACAAATAAAACAGCCCAGTGTCTGCCACATGACCGCTACTGTCTGTGCTGGGTGTTATCACATGGAGGCTCCTGGTTCAGTTCTGTAAATGACCCATTACTCATCGAAGGCACAGTACTGTTCCCTGTAGTAAGAGAGGTGAGAGGAGTTTTGCAAGCTTAGTCCAATTGAATAGATTCCATTGGGTTCTCTTGAGCCTATAATGTTTTCCTTTTTATAAATGGGAAAATTATTCCCTGTGCTTCCTCAGTTAGAGGAAAGAGGGCATTTACTCTCACAGGAGAAATGGACGGAGTGTGTTGATGTTAGAATTTTGCAAATTAGTTCCTTCATTTAATGCTTAAGTCTGGGACCAGCCAGAAAAGGCTGCTTTTGTTTGAGCAATGCCTTGGAGGGATGCTGCCATTAAATGTGTGCTCACCTAGTGCTTCTTTCCTGGTGCACAATGTAAAAGGAAAGGGAGGCTGTGTGGTCCGGCCACACAAAGACCATGCATTTCAGGTGCTGGATGTGCTAGTGCTACCTTGCTCCTGTGTGATCACAGGCAACTATTTAACCTTTCAGGGCCTCAATTTCCCTATTGGTGAAAGGGGATAGGGGTGGTACTCCTGGATTAATAAGGAGTAAGTACAGCCAGTTAACATATGTAAATTGTAAAGCACTTGCTAAGTATAGACAGTGTCCATAAATTGTAGTTGTCACTGTTACAAGTTTCAAAATGACATTTCTGAAAAAAATATTTAAAGTATTTAATTTTAAAAATCATTACAGCATTGTATAAGGATGGCATTTAAAGCTATTTTAAGACTATGAAGCAGGGAGATGTCCATGGGTGAAACCCAAAGATAAATGGAATAAGGGAATTCCGGTGTACAAAACAGTCCCTAAACTCGACTTCTAATGAAAAATACAGTTCAGTTAGTAGAAGATAGTAGTCCCCCAAAAAGCAGTCATTGAGCACCCATTGTGATGTGTTGTGTGCTGGAGTAGTTGCTGGTGATTCGTTCAGACATGGAGGAGACTCAGGCTCTGCACGGAAACCCCTTTATAGCCAGCGTCTCCAAGACCATGCTGTTACCAAGGCAGGCCTAGCTGTCTGTCAGTCTTTAAGAGGAAAGGCTGTGTTTTTTAAATCCTCTAATATGACATTTGTTCCTTATTAAAATAGTTATCATGCTTCCTAGTTATATTCCCACAAGAAGACAAATGATGGTGTTTGGGAGAACTTTTTAAAAATTTTAATCATTAAGTAATGTACATGATGTTGAATGGAGTGAAGCTTTAACCCCATATGCCTTTTCTTTGGATATGTGCTTTATTGGAGGGGTTTTGAACACTCTCCCAGATAGAGCATAAGAATTTGCTTCAGTGTTACTCACTAGATGTCATTAACTTCTTAAATATGCTTCTTTACTCTTTCAGAGTTACTGGAGAATGTAACCCTAATACATAAACCAGTTTCATTGCAACCCCGTGGACTGATCAACAAAGGAAACTGGTGCTACATTAATGCTGTATCCTTCTTAGATGCTGTTCCAAGGCCGACTTACTAGAGTTTTCTCATCCTCAGCCTCCATGGGGCATCTACCCTAAATTTTGAATCCAGAAACGTGGTTCCTTAGTTTGCCTACCTTGCTTCTAAACAGTGTTACTCCTCATGCTCCAGGAAGATTTGTTAATCTGGTAATGACAGAATCAGGCAAGTTTTCTTAATAGAGTGGTCCCAAATACTAGGGCAGAGTGACCATTTACAAATGGAAATTTTGTTTTCGTCAAGTTCTTGTATGTAAACTGCTGACTGCAGAGTAAACCGTTAAGTGGGTATCAAAAGGCAGTTATCCCCATGGTGATTTGGTTCATTCCCTTTGTGTTTACATATCTAAGTTGTTCAGGGTCCTTGGCTTATTTAGTTTTATGTGCTCTTGTGCTTGATGTGCCTTTTGGAAAATTGGTGTGTCTGTTTCCTTTCCTTTACACTTCCTTACTGCCAATATTTAGACACTGCAGGCACTAGTTGCTTGCCCTCCGATGTATCACCTGATGAAGTTCATTCCTCTGTATTCAAAAGTGCAAAGACCTTGTACGTCAACACCCATGATAGACAGCTTGTAAGTAAGGTGCTTAAAAATGTATTGAAGGGGAGTGGGTTTTTTCCCCTCTGATTATTAGAATTCAAATAGTTTAGCAAAGTTTTGATTTCCTGCAAATGAGCCCTATGCTATTTAAAAAAAATTTGGTATTCATGATTTTGTATGGAAGTTAACCAGAAATGGAATTGGAGCATTGTTTATATGTTTTCTTTAGATTCTGTGAGTTTACCAGCTTATCACTTAAAATATACCAAAAACTTACATAGAAAAGATTTAAGAACTCACTAGCTGTTACAGCATTGGTTGCCTAAAATTTGCTATCTTCATACTAATTAATATTCTACTTAGCCATCAAGGCTTTTTAATAAGAGCATTTCTTATAAAATAATGTATTTCTAACATTTTCCTCCCTCATGTTTAGTGTTCGGCTAATGAATGAGTTTACTAATATGCCAGTACCTCCAAAACCCAGACAAGGTGAGTAAAATGAGCTCTTCTGATGAATTACATATTGGGAGTTTGAAGTCAGATGACTGAATTTGATAAATTCAGTCTTATTGGGAGGAAAAAAATTTAAAAAATAGATGTTACTATACCTATGCAATTTTCAGCATTGGGTGGGTGTGGGAGGGAATTTTGATGATTTTGCTTTTTGTCATTTTTAGGCTTCCTTTTTGTTATGAAAATCTATGTTCTGTTTCCATTGCAGCTCTTGGGGATAAAATCGTGAGGGATATCCGCCCTGGAGCTGCCTTTGAACCCACATATATTTATAGACTCCTGACAGTCATCAAGTCGAGCCTGTCTGAAAAGGTTTGGGACTCCTCTAACGTGGCCACTGGAGTGTTGCCTTTTACTCCATTTTATGCCTTAACTATTGCTTATTCAGGGCTTGCCCTCTTTGTAAGTGCTGTGATGGGTGGGTGTGTTCCGTAGATTTAGGCTTGTTATGGAGTCAGTTGGTTGGATTAATTTAAAGAGGTTGGTGGTAATCATAATTAGAACCAACTCACGTATCATTTACTGTGCACCAAGTATTGTAAGTTCTTCCATATATTAACTTAACCTGGCGAGGAAAGTATGATTATTCTCTCCTTGTTATGCTTGAGAAGAGTGAAGTCATTGCTTAAGGTCACACAGCTTATACATGGGCAGAGCACAGCTTTAGCTTCAGCTCCTTAATCCCTGCCCTGCACTGCCATTCGGGTCCAAAGGAAGCATTTGTGGCTGCTAATTTCAGGACTCCCAGTGTGAATGAAAATCCTGGGCTTGTGTAGGGAGGTGGCCCTAAACAACTAGTTCTTGTTCTTCTATTTAGTTTAACAAAACAACTTTTAAATAACTTTTCTTATAAAGGCAATGCATATTGTAGAAAATTTCATAAATACAGAAAAGCATAATTTAAAAAAACCCATTAGTTCCATCACTTGGAGATAACTGTTTAATCTGTCTCTCCTTTCCTCCATCCTCCCCTCCCCTCCCCCATCTCAGCTGTCCAAAGAAAAACTCAAATGTTTTGGGGGTGGGGGGGGGGTGGGGAATACTTTACATGAGATTGTGTTGAAAATTTAAGAGGAAGCATAGTTTGAATATGCAGGTAATTATATTCCCTGCAGGTGTTAGATAGTGATCATAGCAATCGGTTGGAATTAATGTGGTCATATTTACCCTTTTCAGGGTCGACAAGAAGATGCCGAGGAATACTTGGGCTTCATTCTAAATGGACTTCATGAGGAAATGTTGAACCTAAAGAAACTTCTCTCACCAAATGATAGTAGGTTATGATGTATTTGCTACAAAAATGTGTGAGAATATTTTCTTAAGAATTATTTATTTTGCCCTAGCTGGTTTGGCTCAGTAGATAGAGCATCAGCCTGCAGACTGAAAGGTCCCAGGTTCGATTCCGGTCAAGGGCACATGCCTGGGTTTCGGGCTTGATCCCCATTAGGGGACGTGCAGGAGGCAGCCAATCAATGATTCTCTCTCATTATTGATGTTTCTATCTCTCTTTCCCTCTCCCTTCCTCTCTGAAATCAATAAAGATATATTTTTTTAAAATTATTTTATTTTTAATTCTCACCCAAGGGTAGTTTTTTTCCATTGATTTTTTGAGAGAGAGTGGGAGGAAGGAGTAGGGGGAGAGAAAGATACATGGATTAGTTGCTTCCTGTATGCACTCCAGCCGGGGCTTGGAATTGAACCTGCAACCCAGGTAAATGCCCATGATCAGGAATCGAACTGTGACCTCCTGGTGCATAGGTCCACACTCTATCACTGAGCACACTGCCCGGGCCATTGTGTTTGTTCTTGGTGTAGAGTCTTGATGTAGAACACACCTTGATTTTGTTCATAAGACTATAAATGACAAATCTGTGTAGGTGATGTATGTAGAACTTTTTTTATTTTAATGTTTTTGCTGTTCTTGTGAAGAGTATCCTAAGCAGGCTGTCTGTTTTCCAGAACTTCCTATTTCCAATGGACCCAAAAGCTACTCAGTGAATGAGGAAGAGCAGGAAGAACCAGGTGAAGGAAGTGAGGACGAATGGGAGCAAGTGGGCCCCAGAAATAAGACTTCAGTCACTCGCCAGGCGGACTTCATTCAGACCCCAATCACTGGCATTTTTGGGGGACACATCAGGTTCATGTTTTTCTGGAATATTTTAGTATTTGCCTTTTTCAAGGTTTTGAGATTTTGTTAAAGCGGGGAGGTAATAGATTTATCCTAAGACATTTTGACTTGCTGGTTTCCCTCTACACTTCTGTGTACTCTCCTCTTGGACTTCTGATAGTTCTCTTGCCAGCCACCACTGCTTTCACACTACCCATTGTGGCCTTTCTGTAGAGGGCGCTGTACCCCAGGCACCTGTCTGCCCTCCATCAACATTTACATTCCCTCAGCCCAGCTGTTCACAGCTAGGTTGGAAGGGAAGAGAAGAAATTATGTATCTCATTGGAGGAATTGTAGGCACTGGACCAAGTGAGTTTAAAGTTAAGGGAATGTGGGGGAGCTACTTGTACATAAAGGAGGACCTGTGACCTCGCCCTGGAGTACCTGGCACCTCCTGTGCCCCAGTTCCCTAAGCCAGCTGCTTTACATGCATTCACCAAATTCCCCTAAAAGGCTTTTATTTATATAATTCAGCCATGTAGTACTACCATGATGTTGAATTCAGTAAGACTCATTCGTCTACAGGGAGATTTACTCATCTGGTCTGAAAGGACCTCATTATAGCACATTTCCTCCCCTAAGGCCTCACAGCAGAGCCTACCAGGGTGGTGTATTAGTGAGACTCTTAGTCTTTCGTTGCCCCAAATACTGTGTATCCACAAGAAATAATACCCTTTCCAGGCATCGAGGGTTAGTTCAATCCCTGCTCTAAAACAACTTAGATTGAGTACCTTTCAACAGGCTAATGAAAACCTCAGAAAATGTGCACTGACTTCTCACAAGCTAGTCAGTGATGCTGGAGGACTGGATTTAGAAGCCAGTTGTGCCATGTGACCTTGAACAAGTCACTCTGCCCTTTGCTGCGAATTACTTCCAGGGCCCCTTTCTATTCTGGAGTCTCTCCGTGTCAGCCTGTGGTCATGTGTGCTCTGGGGAATGCCCAACCTCCGATCGCTGCCACTGTAACTTGTTTTTGCCAGATATGGCTCCTTGGGTTGGGCCATGTTGGGAGAAGAGAGCAGGGGTCCAGGTCTGTGAACAGCAGTGAGAAGAGACTGAGTGTGCCCTGGGCTCTCCATTGGACCAGCAGCCTGATGTTAGCATTCTTGGGGCACTCACTCAGGGATGGGAAAGAGGGTGATGTGTAGACAGAGCATCATATTTTTGCCCAGGTGTAGCATCAGAATATGGCCACTGATGGCCAACGTACCCAAGTTCCCAAATTTGTGCGAGAATGACCCATGGGAAAAGCCAGAATCCACTTGTGGCATGTCTGGCTTGGCCTGAATGGCTCTGCCATGGTCCCTTGCCTCAGGCTCTGGGTTCTTTGTGTTGAAATTGGTTATTGATACGCCTTTTTGAAAAATGGCAAAGGAAAGGAAAGGAATTGCTTCTTATAATTTAGGAACTTTTCTTTGCATAGCAGCCATCAATCAATCATTTGAATGATTCTCTATTCAAACAAGTGGAAAGGTTTTCTTCTAAAATTCACCCTGTTCTGATGGCTTTTCAGTTTCCACAGAAAGAATCTTTTTTTGTTTGTTTTTTAAATCTTTATTGTTGAAAGTTTTACATATATTCCCTCAGAAGGAATCTTTTTCCACCCTTTTCCCCCGGGATGCTTTTGATTAACTCGAGGCCCTTTGAACCAAGAGGACTACTTTTTGATTTCTTCCCCAACTTCAGTTAGTGGTTTCCCCACTACTCCTCTTTGGAACCAAGGGAGGGGACGAGTGTGGACATGCTTCCTCAGACTGTGCTGGGAAAGCAGCGCATGAAAACCAAACCCTAAGCAGAAAAGCTCTCAGCTCACTCTTCATGCGTCCGCTCTAAGAAGTCTGAATATCCAGCCACACCCGTTTTATTCCGTCTATAAACTAGGTCACTCAGGCTGCAGAAATAGAATCCCTTGTTGAACTCTTGGAATATTTCCTTGCTGAGGCTAAGTGACAGATGGGCCCAACACACAATTTTTACTCAGAAAAACTTAGAAAAAGAAAAATGAAATGAAAAACCAGCTAAGAAAACAAGGTTGAATTGGCAGCCTTCTTCTTGAGGGAGGTAGCCCTGTTTCCTGGAATGTTAACTTGTTTTTTATTATACGCACCCTGCTCCTCTTCTTTGTAAGTCATTTTTATAGGGGAAAATGCCATTAAAAATATTCTGTTTACCTTGAGGTTTCCTCTCTTTTATTAGAGCAGGCTGTGATACTTTGAGAAAATGAAATGTGTCAGCATTTTGAGACCATGCTAGATAGTCACATTTATTAACTGGTGTATTAAATAAAATATGGAGTGGAGGTGAAGGAGTTTGAAGGTGAAATATGTTTTCTTCAGAGCCCTTGAATAGGAAATTGTCAACTGCTGGATTTAGTTGCTAGAAATACTTAGGAGTGGCAGTCAGCAGAATTATTATTTTGTTGTTGTTAATCCTCACCCTGAGGATATTTTTTCATTGATTTTAAGAGAGAGTGGAAAGGAGGGGGAGAGAAACATTGATGTGGGAGTGACACATTGATTGATTGCCTCCTTCATACACCCGACCAGGGCTGGGGATCAAATGGCAACCAGTAGGTGCCCTTGACCAGAATCGAACCAGGCACCTTTCAGTCCATGGGCTGACGCTCTATTCTCTGAGCCAAACTGACTAGGGCCAGAATTATTTTTAAATTCAATATATTTTTGGCTTTTCTGTTCTCGCTGGTCTTCTGAAGGTGATTTTGAATAATCTTATTTTCAGTGTTTATTCCTCTTCTCCTGTTGAATAATCTTAAGAGAAAGTGGGAAGGAGTGGTCTCTTAAGTTTTTTGTTTTCGTTTTCAATTTTTAGGTCTGTGGTTTACCAGCAGAGTTCAAAAGAATCTGCCACCTTGCAGCCATTTTTCACGTTGCAGTTGGATATCCAGTCTGACAAGATCCGTACCGTCCAGGATGCATTGGAAAGCTTGGTGGCAAGAGAATCTGTCCAAGGTTATACCACAAAAACCAAACAAGAGGTATATTCACGGTTGATCTTGAACCTGTCTACTGAGGCACTCGAGTATGGTGGAAAGAACACAGAATTAGGAATGAGGACAGGTGGATTTGAGTTCAGCCTCTTAAATCAGTTGCTTAACTTTTTTGGACTGAGATTTTTCACATTTTTAGATGAAATGGTTGAAACAGATGATCCTAACAATCTCCTTTAGCTCTGAGTCATGTAGCACAAGGGAACAGTCTTGCGGATTATTTATCCTGAGTTGCGTTTAATTTTCTGGCTATCTAATCATGGCACCACAAAGTCAGTGCTACCCCTATCAGAGGCTGGTGGCTTGTTTACATTCCTGATATCATAGAGCAGTTTCATGAGATTCGTCAGGACATAAGAGATTCATAGCACATCTGTTTTGCATTTGATTGTAGATCTTCCAGGACATTGAAGTTGAGGAAGTCATTGTTCTAGTGCCTGTTGCCCTTTGATTTGATCTGGAAAAGATAAAAGTCTTTCAGACTTCAGGAGTGGAGACACAGACTGTAGCTTAGTGTGGTGCACCTGTCAGCTCAATCTGGAGAGATGGGTAGATTCTGCTCTTTGAGAGCTTCCTAGTTCCTGGCTGCCCAGATGTACCAGTTTATGCCTGTTTCCAGCTCTTCAGTTGAGAATGTCTTCTCCATTATTCTCCTAAATTGTGGCAGTGAATTCATACACATCTGTTGGGAAATGAGTGCAGGCTAGTGATGGGCAGTGCTTTTGTGAACAGCTTGTAGTATTCCTGTGAAGCTTGATTGAAATAATAGTGTGTAGTGACTGCAAGGTGAAGAATGACGTCCCAGTGTGGAAAACGTGTCAGCTGCCTGCATCGCTGAGGTGGACATACCCTTGCCTTGTGACCTGTGACCTGAGTGAAGAACAAAAGTCGGATGTGTTCCTCTGGGGACTTCAGTGCATCTGGGGTCTCCTGCATTGGATTGGTGAAGCCAGCTCTTGGGGATTTGCAGAAACTATGCCTAATTCTCTACCATATTTTCTGATTCCTTCTCCTGGGCAGTTTTGTTTAAAATTTAAAAGGGGTGGAAGCCAGTGTCAGAATCTTGGCAGTTGGCTTTGTGAATAAGCTAAGGAGATTCTAGTGGTGGGACTTAATGGAAGAGAAAGCTAGTGGGTACTTGTTTCAGGGAGGTTGCTTTGTGTGGCAGGAATGTGGACTTGGTTGTGGGGACTGTCCACAGCTTGTTCTCTGGCAGCTGTGACTCCAGAGGTGGATGCGCTGTCCTGGCCACTGGGCCACTCTTCCTGCGCTCTTCTTTGAGCCAGCTGTGCGGGTCTGCCTACTCGTCCTGCTGCGGAGGCAGTCCCTGGGCTATCGGGAAAGCCCTTTGTGATGTATCTATTGTTCCCTCTGTTGCTTCTGCTGCAGTTAAACTTGGAGTTTGGGGAGGAGGTGGAATGGGAGGTACGGATTGAGATAGAGGTGGTTATTGGACTATTGTCAGAGAGTGCTAAGGAAAGATGATTTGTTCTGGGCTGAGAGAAAAGATTCAAGAAAGAAGTGGTGTTTTGGCAGAGCCTTGAAGGTTAAAAAGAACAATTCTAGCTGTTCTAGCTCCATGGTCATGATGGTGTGTGGTTATCAGATAAGAGAACACTCAGAAAAGCAGATACTTGAGGAAGGAACGTTTTGGACAACTTGTGATATCTGTAAAGAGCAAATAACACAATTTCTGTAATGTGGTTTTTTAAACTTTTTAAAATACCAAGTTTTTTTTTTTAATGTTTTTATTGATTTGAGAGAGAGAGAGAGAGAGAGAGAGAGAGAGAGAGAGAGAGAGAGAGAGAGAGAGAGAGAAGAAGGATGAAGGAGAGGAAAAGAAATTTCGATGACACATCAGTCGGCTGCCTCCTGAATGCTGCCACTGGGGATTGAGCCCTCAACCTGGGCATGTGCCCTGACCATGAATTGAACTGGTGACTTTTTGGTCCATGGGATGACACTCAACCAACTGAGCCATTTTGGCGAAGCCCAAGTTTAATTTTATTATACTTTTAGGTAAAATGTCTTTGTGTGTGTGTGTGTGTGTGTGTGTGTGTGTGTGTACACGGGATGATGGTTCATGGGAAAATGTGATTAGGGTCTGCTTTTGTTGAGTGATAAAGTGTGCCTCCATTTGTCTGGAAACCCAAAAACACATTTAAGAATTTCAGATTAGCCACCTAGTGAACTGCCAAGCGTCCAAAATGGAAACCATCCCCACACAACATGATTTAAAAAAATTTTTTTAAATATATTTTTATTGATTTCAGAGAGGAAGGGAGAGGGGGATAGAAACATCAGTGATAAGAGAGAATCACCGATTGGCTGCCTCCTGCACGCCCCCTACTGGGATCAAGCCCTCCTACTTGGGCATGTGCCCTTGTCTGGAATCGAACCTGGGACCCTTCAGTACGCAGGCCAACGCTCTATCCATTGAGCAAAACCAGCTAGGGCACGCCACGATATTTTGAATTTAATTGCATCTATAGATGCTTATGGCGTACAAAAGGTGAAGGTAAGAATGACAGGTCTCCACACTGAGAAGCATCCCAGAGACACTTCAATCCAGCCCTCTCAATTCTCAGGTGGGGAATCTGGAGCCATCATTCCTAGTTTCAACTGTTGAGCGTGGTCACGCTTTTCATTCAGTCACAGATTCTGTTAGATACAGAAACACTTGAATACAAAGACACGGTGGGCATGTTATCTTTTCTGAAAGAGTTTATAAGTATAGAGGACAATAAAGGAATGAAGTATTGTTTGTGAAGTTGCATTTTAATAAGCATTCATTAGACCTGTGAAAGTATATATTAAGTTGCATTTAATAAAAAGCATTTATTAGAAGCTATGAAAAGGTTAGAATAAGTAGATTTAGGGTTAAAGCATCTAATTCAAGAAACACATCAGCCTCAGTTTTATCAACACTATGAGAGTTATTAAAAAACAAGCTAATAAATATATAATTCAAGATACCACTAAGTTAGCTTTTTTATGGTTATGCCAATTTGTCATTAGTGCCACAGAACAAAGATTGTTAACATGAGCTCACAGATGGGCTCAGGCACCCAAGGGATCCTCTGCAGTTGTGTTTACAAAGATACATGCGTTTTTCTAAGAAGGACGCCAGTAGCTTTCTAAGGTATTGAAAAGATCTCACAACCCCGGAAAGGTCCAGAAGCTCTGCCATGTACTGTAAGGAGTCGGCCCTTGAGGTCTTTGAGTGGAAGGGGCGTGGCCTTTGCTGCCTGGAGTCAGATGGCCGCTGGACCTGTGTGCTTTGTGTCCCAGGTGGAGATTAGTCGGAGGGTGACCCTGGAAAAGCTTCCTCCTGTCCTTGTGCTGCACCTGAAACGATTTGTTTACGAGAAGACTGGCGGATGTCAGAAGCTGGTAAAAAATATTGACTATCCTGTGGACTTGGAAATTAGTAAAGGTGAGACATATGTAAGGCAACAGCGTTTATGGTGACAGTACTCCTGGAAACCAGTGGGCATTTGACACATGGGCATTTCTGTAGAAGGTCAAGATGAAGGAATTTCTTGACTTTTAATAGACCTTTTTTCAAATTCTCATTAAAATGGCTTTTTAAAAATAAAAGCAAAAATAAAACATGTAATCTTACTAGATTAGAAAAAATAGGTTTTATCCATCAAAATGAGTATCAATTTATAGATTAATGGTACAAAATAATTTTTCTTATACTACGTATTAACAACTGTGTGGATCAGCCTGATTAAGTGGACTTTTTTTTAGTGAATTGGGAATGTTCCCTACAGACCACTGGGGGTTTCTCTGACCCAGTTGCAATAACATACCTGTTAGGTTTGTGTGTTGCCACGAGTCTCCATCAGGTAACCTGGGCTTAGCAGCAGCGGCACATTCTGGCAAAGGCACCAAGTTCAAGTTGTCTTGCTATAAGTACAGCTTGAAGCAGCTTTCCTTGAGAGCTTCAGAATTTGTGAAAAACGTTTTCTGATAATGAAGCTTGATCAGGAGCAACACAAGTTAGAGGTGATTCTTCAAATAATCAGAGTGTCTGGAAAACTGGAAAGAGGACAGGGGATGGCGTCTCCAGGTTGGGTAGAGCTCTGGGTCCCTGTCACCTTCCCTGCCTCCCCCCCTCCCTACAGCACAGCACCCACTTGCCCTGCCTTTTGGGCCAGGTGACTTAGGAACTGGTGGGTGGGAGCCTATGCTTATGATCGGCTTCTACACCCCAGGGATGTTCCATTTCTTCCTGTGGCTGAAAATTTGGACTCCTGTGCCAGTTTATGGTCCTCTCCTCCTCATAGTGAGCTGCTTCATTCCTAGGCAGCATGTTTTTCTGATCCCATCTGAGGACCAGAACAGGGAAGAAACTCCAGCCAAGAATCACATACTGGGTCATCGTCCCAATCTGCATGGCTTTCAGGAAACAGCACGCCAACAGTGACCCACTCTTGCACCTTTCCTCACCCCCAAATTAACCACCTAGTTGGACTGACGTGTGTGGTTTCCTACAGACACTATTTGCATGGCTTTTCTTGTTACATGTATTTTTATATCAGCTGCCACCTCAGATGCTTTCTAGAAAGAGAAATGACAGAGCTGAGAAATAGAGAAGGAGCCAGTAATCTCCAGGTGAACTCTTTTTAAAAAAAAAATAAATTTTATTGATTTTTTACAGAGAGGAAAGGAGAGGGATAGAGAGCCAGAAACATCGATGAGAGAGAAACATCGACCAGCCGCCTCCTGCACACTCCCCACTGGGGATGTGCCCACAACCAAAGCGCATGCCCTTGACCAGAATAGAACCTGGGACCCTTGAGTCCGCAGGCTGACGCTTCATCCACTGAGCCAAACCGGTTAGGGCTCCAGGTGAACTCTTCTCAGCATCTGAGTGGTGCCTCTGTAAAGGGGAACTGTGTGCTTTAAGGATGAGAGGGCCTGGCCTGGACCAGCTGGTAGTCGGAACCTCTGTGGAGAAGCCATATCACTGTTGTGTAATTGAAGTTTTGTGTCCTGACTCCCATGTAAAATATTTTACTGCCTAGGTTTTCTAAGACTGTTTTGGTTTGTTTTTGTTTTATTTTGTTTTTGCCTTTAAGAGGGCAACCCCCTTTTCCCCCATAAACCCCCCCCCCCCACACACACACTTTTTAGAACATCTGCTTTTAAGGGGTTTCTAGCATGAGTTTAGTAGTTTCAGTATGTTACTCATACTTCTTTGATGGATTGGTTGCTGATTATGTCTTTTACTACACTGCACGGCTAATTTTCTTCATGGGTCACTTTTTATGCAAATAAAGGAATGGAGTTTTGTTTCCCTGGTCCACCAGGTAGTTCTGTGAGTGGAGACTTGTTAGTTCTTTGCTTCTGTTACTCTGAGACTCTCTGTAAGTGCTTTTATAGATCGGAGATGTTGATATTTTGTTTTTCAGAGCTGCTTTCTCCAGGAGTTAAAAATAAGAATTTTAAATGCCACAGAACCTATAGACTATTTGCAGGTAAGTAATTTTGTACACTAATTCCCTATTAAAGCAATGATAAAAGAGTTTCTACTCAGGCATAATTTTGCCATAATGCCACTTAACATAAAGAATAGATTTCACTATCGGTATTGCTATGGAATTTCTAAGTCAGGCAATCATTTGGAAATGTGTGTTTTACCTGAAATTTGGTGCTTGGAATTTGACAAAATACCCTCTTGGCTCTAAACTGAGCCCAACATAAGACCTTGTTTGACATGATCATTTCTGTCTCTGAGACAGAGGAGTAGGTTTCAGCCGCCAGGCTGGCACGTTGAGAATGTGACCTTTTCCTGCTGCCGTGTGGTACCTGTAGTACATGGTGCTTGGAGTGGCTGTGACATGGAGTCACCCAGCTGGGTTAGGAGTCCCAAACTGTTCATATATGGCACTGTCAGGTGTGAGTGAGAAGGTAGCCTGAGCTCACATGCTTCTCAGTCAGTCACGGGAATCCCCCTCTGGGGTGGGTAAGGCGGCTGCTGGACAGCCCTGTCCCAGAACCAGGAGCCTGGAGCTCCCTGTGGTTCCAGCTTGTCTCCTAGGCCTTTTTTCCCATTCTTTCTCTTCTATAGCCTGAGTCTCTTGTGCCTTGGAAGCTTTATATCTCTTTTGATAGTTATTTGCTACAATTGTGTTTGCTTTTCTGGCTGTCTTTTTTTAGCATTTTCTAGCTTCTTTATCATCCTTCTGTGTTGCCTTCAGTGAAGTAGGTACTGTGAGTCATCATAGAAGACATTTCATAGAAAACTTAGGATTCTCATTTTTTCATGTAATATAGCATATTCCTATATCACAATCAGTTCCATGAAAATTCCACTTATCCTATATAATAAAAAGCTAATATGCACATTGACCGAACAGCAGAACTACTGGTTGCTATGATGCGTACTGACCACCAGGGGGCAGATGCTCAACGCAGGAGCTGCCCCCTAGTGGCCAGTGCACTCCCCCCCCTCCCGTTCACGAATTTCGTGCACCAGGCCTCTAATTGTAATATAATTCACTAATTCCTTCTAGTGGGTATTTAGGTTCTTCCATTTTTTCATAGTTATAAAATCTGTGTCTAAGATTCTGATACTCTCTTTTAGAACAGTCTTGAAGTGGACTTGGCTAGATCTTTGTAGGTCTCTGGGTGTTTTTTCAGATGTTGATTACTTTATACTGTGGCTCTGTGGGGGTATCTTTCATGTTCTAATTTCCAATGTTCTCTCAAAAGTATTAAATATTCAGCTGGCTGATAACCCTTGCCTAAAGGGCTGACAAATGGAACAACTCTATTTTATGAGCATTTGTTTTATTGTTTGTGACGTATTGAACATTTAAAAGATGTTAAGATGTATGTGTATACCTTTTTATTGTAAATTGTTTAAGGTCTTTGTGTTTGAATAAACTGCCTTGTGTCATTAAGTTCTCTCTCTCCCGCCTATTTTGGTAAGTGTCTCACAAGACCGACAGCTTTTTTGGAGGTAGTCAGGCGGGTGTGTTTAAGCTGTTGGTGTGCAGTGCTTGTCTCACTGGGCCCCCCACCCGGCCCTCTCTTCCAGTGGTCTACCATCACGGCAGCAGTGCGACGGGTGGTCACTATACTACGGACGTCTTCCAGATTGGTCTGAATGGCTGGCTGCGCATCGATGACCAGATGGTCAAGGTGATTAACCAATACCAGGTGGTGAAGCCCGCTGCAGACCGCACAGCCTACCTCCTCTATTACCGCCGAGTGGACCTGCTGTAACCGCCTGTGTGCTGTGTGTGCCGACACCTGCTTGTAGAAACCAACTCTCACTGACTTCCTTCCTCTCTTTAGTGGCTCTTTAGAGAGAAACTCTTCCTCCCTTTTGCAAAAATGGGCTAGAATGAAAAGGAGATGCCTTGGGTTTGTGCACAACATAGTTTATGGTGTCTTCTAACTTCCAAATCAAAATCACTTGGTTGAAATAGACTGTTGCTTGATTTAAGAAAATACACAAAAATCCATAATTTTGAAATAATGCTGATTCCTGAGTTGGAAGGGAACTTGCATTTGATTCCAAGTCTGATTGCTTAGTAGGATGAATTCTGCACCAGCAATGACACTTGTAAATTTGTGAAAATGAATTTTATCTTTACTTAAAAAATGAATTTTTTAATCCATCACACTTTCTTCCCCCACCCTTTAGTTTTTGATAAATGATAAAAATGAGCCAGTTATTGGAGAAGAAATAGTTCTTCAAAAGAAATAAACACAAAAAATGAGTTGCTGGTTCCTATAGGAAAAAAAATACATTTTAATAATTGTGTGACGAGACACATTACAGATCAAACATTTGGAGTTAAGGTGTTAGTCACATAGATGGGTGATTGTAACTTTATTGCCATTAAAAGATTTCAAATTGCATTCATGCTCCTGTGTACACATAATGAAATATGGGCAAAATAATGAAGATTGATCTTAAGTCCACTCTGTTTACTTTTGCTGCCTGCTCTTCTCTAATGCTGCGTCTCCAGTTGTACACAGTTTAGTGATGCCTAGGATATCAAGTTGTTGCCCATCAATAAAAATCACTAAGTTGGTCTAACACTGTGCTTGGAGTTTCTTTGACTGAGTGCCTTTTCCAGCGACTGGGATGCAGGCTGTTGGATCAGCTGACGTGTGTGAGAGAGCCGCGCCAACACTCAGGCTGTGCTTGTTTAATGTTTCCCAAGTGAGAACTGGAGTGATTTGCGTAAATGGGTTTGAATCTTCGAATAGCAGAAAAGGGGAGGTGAAGTCTCCCTCAGTTGTTTCTGTGCCTTATCTAACCCCTGTCCCCGTCCCCCCGCCCCCGCCTTATCAGCGTCACCAAAGTGCTGGGTTTTGATGGACCTAGCATCTTTTGTGTGCCACTGGGGCATCCTGGCCCCGGACGCCACCCTCGCATTTGGAAAGGAAGCCTTCCTGGACTGAAGAGGTGGAGAGGAGGGACGGCCGCCCTCGGGCCACCCCCGTGGCTCCTGTGCCACTAGCGCCCTGCTTTCGCTCATGCGAACAATTCACAGAAATGTCCCTGGGCCTCCAGAGAAGGAGCCTGCTTCCCAGGCTCTTCCTCCTGCCACCTGGTGTTCCCTGTGCGCCGCCCACATTCAGAGCTTACACTCCTCTCGCTGGCCACGGAGCCTACTCACCCTGTTGTAACCCTACTCCGGTTCACTTGGCCAACCTACAAGTCATGTAACCATTAGCTTCTCATGAAAATAACGTGCAAGTGTTTGGAAGCCAAATTAACTTTGGGGGAAGCAACCCACACCAGCAGTAACTTGGCTGAAGATGAAATGAAACCCATTTCTAAAGCACTTCATTGAGTTCAGGGTTGTCATGCTGTGAGCCAGGTCCTGTCTCTCCTGTTGGGAACGCTTACCTGCCCTGAGCATGCACTCAGCCTCCATCGGTGGTGCTGGCCATCCTCTCGCAGCAGGATAACGTGGCTCTTCAGATGTGAAGTTACTAGACTGACGCCCTCTCCAGAACAGGGTCCTCTGACCGGAATGCCTGTCACAGGAATTGAACAAGAGGCCAAAGAAGTCTATTATTGCTACACAACCTGCTTCCAAGTCTTAAAACACATCCTGTGTATTTATTTTTACTTATTTAAAAAATATATATTTTTATTGATTTCAAAGAGGAAGGGTGAGGGAGAGAGAGATAAAAACATCAATGATGAGAGACAATCACTGACCGGCTGCCTCCTGCATGTGCCCCGACCGAAATCAAACCCGGGACCTTTCAGTCTGCAGGCAGACGCTCTATCCACTGAACCAAACCAGCTAGCGCACATCCTGTGTATTTAGATGAGGAATTTTCCCTCAAATAGGGGTTTCTACATAATTTTTAAATTGCTACGGTGTAGATGTCAAGTCCAAAATACGATGGAAATGACTGAGATATTGAGAAACTTCCTTTGAAAGGTCTCAAGTCTCTCAAAAGTGGTCGAGATGAACTAAGACCAGTGGGACATTCGGTGTCGGTCAACATGTGCTGTGCAGTGACACTGATCCACTTTTTTTTTAAAACTCCAATTTTATTGTGGACATTTTTAATATCCGCTTTCGGAGTTCCAACTGAATCCACAAACTCATTTCTTTCTCTTTTTCTTTAATATATTTTTATTGATTTCAGAGAGGGAGGGAGAGAGAGAGAGAAAAACATCAATGATAAGAGAGAATCATTGATCGGCTGTCTCCTGCATGTCCGCCACGGGGGAATTGAGCCTACAACCTGGGCATGTGCCTTTGACCGGAATCGAACCTGGGATCTTTTAGTCCGCAGGCTGATGCTCTATCCCTTGAGCCAAACCAGCTGGGGCTGATCCACTCCTGAGTTGCTGTCCCCACTGGTACGCCCGGACTTTTAAATTCAGCCATGTGGTAGCCAGCAAAGGGCTCCACCGTTACCTGCATGTGAGGATGCTGGGTTTGAGAGGTGAAAGGTAGCTTTGTTTGCAAGAGAGCCTGCATACCACTTAACAACTCCAATTGTATTTAGACAGATGTAGCTTCCCAGTTTTGCTTAAGCTGGATCAGCACACCCAGCTGCAGACAGAAGTGCATAACTCAGGAAGGGACAAAATACATAGTAAGGAGATGCCGGCCGGGGAGTAAGAATTATCTGCATCTGGTCCCTGGGGTGAATGATTGGCTTGTGGATAGAGAATCAGATGCTAGTAAACCCAGCATTTCCTAGGGTCCCGACGGAATGGTGGGCTTTACCCATGTTATCCGTTCTTAAGACTTTGAACTCAATGTTTAGTATTTTGTGCTGCAATGTGTAGGTTTTTTGTAAGTTTCATAGACTTTCTCTGGCTTTAGGTCATTTACATGTAGAACTTTGCCCATTAACCTTGGTGTTGCGCATATAAATTTAATTATTTTCCTTTATTAGCATTTGATATGTCTTTATAGATAGCTCTTAAACTAATGTGAATGCTGAGTTATCGTCAGAAGTATATTATAGAGAGATTTTTCTTTAATATGTCATTTATTACAAGACTTGGAAGTTCTCTTACAGGGAAGAATGTAATGAGGTTTATCTGATTGGTGTATTGTTTGTCCAATAACCAAGAAAGTGCGTGAGCTACTCTGGGTTCCATTCAGAATTAAAAATGGCAGTCATGCCGTGGTCCTTGTGGCTCAGTCAGTGGTTAGAGTGTCAGCCCTCGAACCAAAGGGTCACAGGTTTGATTCCTGGTCAAGGGTATGTACCTGGGATGCAGGCTCGATCCCTGGCACTGGTCAAGGCACATGCAGAGACAACCAATCGATGTTCTCACATCGATGTTTCTCTCTCCCTCTCCCCCTCCTTCGGTCCCTTCTATTCTGTCTAAAAACCAATGGGGGAAAATGGCAGTCATTTCATTGTCCTATTTGAATAACGGTAGTTCAGCTGCCCAAGTGGCTCAGAGCAGCGTTGCGCTTTTATTTTCAGTGTAGTCACCTCATCATGATCTAATGTGTGGGCGACATGAGCAGGAACTTTGTAATCAGCAATTGCACCATTTATGTCTTTTCCTTAGTGGAAATTTCCTAGGCTCTCACTGGCTGCTTGTACTTGGCCAGGCCAACTGGTTAGAAAACAGATTGCCATGTAAGTCAGTTGCTTTGAATTGACCAATTAAACCAGTGAGTCTGATCTTGCACAGCTCCCAGCTAACTTGCAGGAATCGGTGACCATCGGTTGTGTGGTCTGGCCATCTCCCTCAGGGGAGCCGAAGACCCACGGCTTTTCTAACACTTCTCCAGCTCAGCAAAGAACACGACCTCGTGGACTGTCCCAGGGAGGGCAGTGTGCGGGGCAGTGGACTTAGAAAACATTAGACAAAATCTGAGTGGTTTAAAGATAGTTCTGTCTGGCAAGGCCACACATTAACAGCAGCTTCACATGCAACGTTGTGTTTTTCCTTTAAGTTTAATCATCGCAGATGGGCAAGCAGGCATGCTTTTTCCTCAGCAAACGCTTCCTCTTGCTTCTTAGGATTTTTTTGGTTAAGTGTTGTTACTCATCTTCTGGTCTGACCATTCCCATCTTATTTCTGTCTTTTGGAGGAAAATGTATTTGCTTGAAACATGAAATTCACTTCCTAGCCCTTAGCTTCACCTTGTGATAATGTTTGTTTTTTTCAGGAATGAACAAATGAACCAGTGAACAAATGCTTGGTTCCCTTTTCCGGTCTTTCTCTTTCCTTCCCTCCCCACCCCCTTTACGTGAAAGGGTATATTGTTTTAGCATGTGTGGGTTCCTTTAATGGGATTTAATTGTGAGTTTATTTCTCACTAGTACTTGCATTTCGCTTCACACATTTGGTCATGTCTCCCGCCGTACACTCACTGATTGTAATTGGGTATAATTGACTACAGATTTGCTCAGCATTTTGTCAAGTGGTCTTTCCTCCGAGACACGGGAAGTGAGCTTTTAAGTCACCGTCTTTGATTAAAGGAAACAACGCCATCCTGGCTGCTGTGGTTCGAGGGAAGTATTTTGGTTTTGACTCGGGTTTCACACTGATGTCGTCTAAAATATTTTCATTTTCTTGTAAGCTCCATTTTATAATAGACTCCCACTTAAGTCTTACTTAGCATTCATTGTATGTTTCCTCACAAGTGAAATGTTGAGGCAGCTTCACGTATTCTACCAGATGGACCGGTGGAAGGCGTGCCTGCATCGGGAGAGGCCCTGGACAGGCTCTGGGCATTTGGGAGCGGATAAGCCTCACCCTACGTTTCTGATTTGTGTGTTGTTTGTTTCTCAATAGAAGTTTTTTGTTGTTATTGTTTTGTGGTTTTTGGATTGTTTGTTTTTAACATCTAAGCCCATCTGGAACGTGGTTTCTGTTTTCTGTTGTGGGCCATCTGCGTGGTTTTCAAAGTGTTGGTGGCCCTGGGATTACCGGGTTGGGTCTGGTGATCCTGACCTTGGGCTTCCCATCTGTCCTTCAAAGAAAGCAGATCTCTTCACATGCTTTTTGGGTATTTTGGGATTCTCTATGTGATTTAAAATGAACATTGCTTTCTTTTAAAATCCTCACCTGAGGATGTTTTCCATTTGCCGCCCTCAGCTTCTCTGGCTTCCCCGCCTCCTGTCCGCTCTCGGGGACATCGTTTCTGCTTTGCCTTAGGGCTTGGCGTGTATTCTTTTTAAGATCTCCACGGTGGCTAAGACCTAGGGCTTCCTACAGCCCTGGCTGGTGTGGCGCAGTTGGTTGGGTGTCATCCCCTGCACCAAAAGGTTGCCGGTTTGATTCCCCGTCAGAGCACATACCCAGGTTGCAGGTTTGATTCCCAGTTGTGGTGCGTGTAGGAAGCAACCGATGGATGTTTCTATCCCATTGATGTCTCTCTCTCTCCCTCACTCTAAAAAATCAATTAAAAATGTTTAAAATGAAACAGCAGGGCTTCCTACAGACCAGGCCCACTTCTGAGCTCCTTACAGGCACGCGGCCCTCGCAGCGCCGTGGGTCCCTTGTCCTGTGTGCAGCTGGGAATGGGTGCCGGCTTCAGTCTGCCCGGAGCCCTGGCCCTGCTGTGCGAGGTGCTCACCCTGCATCCCCGTGCCTGCCTGCTTGCCCCTCTCAGCTCCTGGTCCTGGGGAGTAAACTGGAATGGCAGACGGGCTGGTGGGTATTGCAGAGAAACCGAAGGGGGAGATCTGGGTGAACTGCTAATGTTTGTAGCATTAAAAAAAGGCAACAATGTAATGAAATGATGAAAAACTGGGTGCAGAAGCCACACAGCCTGTGTTCCAAACTCCTCTGCAGTCATCAGCCACGTGACCTTGGGGAGGTGGCCCTGCCCCTGCTGGAGGTGGCACTGCCCCGCCAGATCGGACAGGATGAGGCTAGAGAATGGGTGTGGTCTGTTAGCAGCACAGTGTGGGGCTCACCGAGCCCTGGAAACTGGTGGATCCTTTGGTGTCATCACCGGGCCTGGGGCTGGGGGCTTGTTGCTAGCAACTCACCTTGTGAATTTTTTTCCTGCCTTGACCTCTGACCTTGCTTGCCCGTCCCCTCTTTGTCCCCTCATTTGAATTTCTGTATCTTGGTAGTCCTGGATGTTTCTGTGCAATTCAGACAGCTGGGCTTTGTCTCTTGCCTGGCCAGGGCCACCAGAGTAGAGCGATGTTTGCTGCTGGCTGAATTTCCGCTAAGAAGCAGGTGTGCCTGGGTGGTGGGTGACCCGGCAGGACTGCCACAGGGCGCGGTCCCGACTACCCAGAGGACTTCACTCCTCCCACTGTCTTCCTGTGATTCAGCTGCACGACCTGGGGCGGCTGCGCCACACGCCTGTGTTTTTCTGTTACTCCTCTTCACAGCCATAATGGGACTTCGATTAACAACTACAGCCACCGGTGCAAGGACAGACAAACCGGTCGCAGACAGGTCCACCCCAAGATTGCATCCAACCCAAGATCTGGAGCAGCCTAAGGTTTGTTTTCAAAGAAGTAGAAATATAAAACTTCAACTCACAATACAACTGAGAAAGAAAGCTCGCACTTAATTGAATAAATACAGCCAACGACACGATGCTTCAGTTCCGTGTCGTGACCAGTGAAGAGCACAGAGGGTAGAGGAGATGGAGGAGAAAGGGCGGGACGTGCCCCGGGGAGCCCTGTGGTCCAGCCTGGTCCTCCCAGGGACACAGCACAAACCGCGATGGGGCCTCGGAGCACCAGGCTGGCCTTGGTCACCGGCAGCCACTGAACAGCCTCTCTGACACCAACCCCCACCTCCCCAGGAGTTCCGTCTCTCCTGAAACAGTGTTGACTGCGGCTCTGAAGGTCTCCGTTACTTCTGTATGTTTTGCGTTTTAGAAATTCGTTTTGGGAACTTGGAGTTGTCCGTCTGCTGGGCCTGCGCGACGCCCACAGGCTGCGGGTCGCCTTCCTTCTCGGGGTAAGTCCGCAGGGCTTGACGCTTGCACTGTGAACCCACGTGGACGCTGACTTGTGAGCCTTGTTCTTCTGCAACCAAATCCATTTCAGTGTTTCGGTCCTGCTAGTCCTAATGGCGACAGGACATAATTCGAATCAAAGGGAAAATAAGATTCACTGTAAAAAATAGAATGAAGAGGCGGACAGTTCTTCATGGCTTGGCTCAAGGCCTCAGAGCTCACCCTTCCTGGAGCCAGAGCCACAGCAAGGTATCGGGGCAGGGTCTGGCCAGAGCGTCACTTCGACGCAGTCCTGGATGGAATTAAGTCGTGGCTCAGAACTTGAGCACAAGCCAGCTGACCTCCTGGCCCACTGAGCAGGTGACCCATTGGTCTCTGAACACCCAGAAATGCTGACACCCCCCCTCCCCCCAGCAGGTTTGCGGTTGATTGAGCAAGAAGGAGTGGGCCAGGTCCTGCCCCCTTTTCATGGAAATGATGAGCTCTCGGAGTTGGGGTGCCAGAGCAATAAAACCTGGGGTGGGCGGGGCCGTGATCTCCAGATGCTGTGTGCCGTGGTTTGGAAAATATTGTGAAAAAAACACACGAAGTGGCTACCATGAGTCTGCACGTTCATATGGTTCATATTTGACTTGGAATACCCGAAAACCAAACCCTTTAATTTCCCTTGAGTAAAAGTGATACATTGACTAAAATGTCTCGTCCTACTTAAGTGGGAGCGGCGGCGAGGATGATGATGTAAAACACTTACCCAGGAGTCGTGACTGTGCTGGAGCGCGGGGCTGGGTTTGGGTCCAGGGGGTGTAGGTATGGCTTACATACGGGGAAGCGCACAAATCGTAAATAGTAGCTCCATGGGTTTTGCATATTTATCCATGTAAATGTGTACAGCATTTCCAGCACCCCGGGCCCCCGAGCTCCCTCCCTGTCACTACCCCCATCCCTAAGGGAGACCAGTACTTGGCGTTATTATACATCAGTTTCTCACCCTCAGCACTGTGGACATCTGGGGCCAATAATTCCATGTGTGGGGGGCTGTTCCCTGAATTGTAGGATGTTAGCAGCATCCCTGACCTTGACCCACTGGACGCTGGTATCATTCCCTGTCCAGGTGTGACAATCAAAAATGACTCCATACATCGCCAGATGTTTCCTGGGAGACAAAATCACAGCTGGTTGAGAACCGCTGCCCTAGATCATTTTGACTATTTGGAACTTGGTGTAAATGGCACCACCCAGTAGGCACTCTTCAGATCTTTCATGCAGAATTATTTCTCTGAAACCCACCCATGTGGTGATTTGTCCCAGTAGTTTGTTCTTTTTCATTGCCGAGCAGCACTCCGTTATACTAATAGGCTGCAGCGTATGGATGCATCCTACTGCTGATGGACCCTGTCGTTCCCAGTTGGCGCTGTGATGAGTAAAGCTATGAAGGTTCTCCCTCTTGTCTTTGGTGCACGTGTGCCCTTGTTTCTCTTGGGTGCACATTAGTGGACTCTGTCACACAGTTTTCCAAAGTAGCTGTTTCCACTCCCACCAGCCAGGGGAGGGGAAGCCAGCCACGGGGCCTGGTCAGGATGAACGCAGTCCTTTTGATGTCTGTCCACGTCACTTTGTATTGAAATTCACAAAAAGGGGATTCAAGTTCACAGAGATATATGCAGAGTTTGCCAGTGTTAATAGCGGTGTATCCACTAATAAATTATTTTCAAAATGATAAATCTCAACAGCTGATGAATCTCACAGCTGCACCTTTCATAGTTTGGAACGATGTAAAGCCCCGTTCTTCCTGATTACCATTTACTAACTGCCAGGCAGGTAACACTGAGTCTTGGCACAACAATGTTTTCCCAGTCCTCACCAGAATCTTAGGAGTGGGGGGCTGTGGCGGGGGGGGGGGGGGGGGTTGGTCCCATTTATAAATCAGGAAACAGAAGCTTAGCTAGTAGTTTGCAGTCACCACGTTTTATCCACCACCCTCTCTCCCCTAATTTGCCCCTATTTTTACAACCTCTGTGAGATGTGCAGAAATTGGTGCCCACATTTTCTGGAGGAAGTATGTGTGAGTGACAGGTGCATCTGGCAGGAATCCTCATCCTGGTCTCCAAGTCCCGCCCTCTGGCTTGCTCCTCCTCACCTGCTGCCCAACAGGAGGGCCACCTAGCCCATCTCAGGGCCTGAAGCTTTACCTGAGAGGCCAGCTGCTGATTCATTTCACAGCTCCCCCTTTCATGTCACACATTTGCCACCTTGAAGCCAATTCCCAAAGCCCAGGGCAGAAAACCCCGAGAGCGGGTACCCTCTGTTGAAACATCACCAGGGGTTGTCTCTGTAGGTTATTCTTTCTCGTTCTTTCCAATCTTCCTATTTGTATGTTCCAACTTTTCAATACTGGGCATTTTTTAAATCTACATTTAGAAATATTTTCTCCCTTTTGTCTCCCCTGCTTGGTATTGCCAGCCCAGGGAGCTGCTGGAGCCCCTCCTACCCTCCACCAAGGGTCCTGGGTTCTCCAAGGCCCGCAGTTTGGTCCTGTTGCAGGTCAAGGAAGGGCTTATCTCGATTCCAATAACCGAGGGACACGTCTGCCAAGTCTGTTCCCTCTTGGAATGCAAGTACTGGTTGGAGAATGTGAGGTTCCGTTGCATGCACCCGAAATGCAAGGATCTAATTCCACTTTTAAAATACAGAGAGCGCAGGCCGCCGCGGCACCGCGCACCATTCCATCGCAATGAGTTCATCACTCAGATCCTAAACCTAAGGATTAAATTCTCTCTTAAATATGTACGGTTTCCAGCTTCTGGGAAAGCATGCCTGGGAAAAATGTCTTTGGGGTTTCATCAAACACTTGGAAAATAATCTGAAAACATTTTTCCAAACCCTGAGTGGTTCCAGCCTGGATCCTAATTGATACTTAATAAGCATGTCTACGGGACCTTCTCAGCCTGCTCTTATTGCTGTAAATGGCGAAGGAGACCTCTCTGTGCTGAGGATTTATCGCCAGGAACGCGGCTCTGGCCAGTCTGTCGCCGCCATCACAAAACAGCCTTGTCTCCCTCTCCCCGCCTCTCGGAAGTACTTGCCCCAAGTCTGCTATTAATCTTGACCAGAATCAGATCTTGGGTCCATTTCAAGTGTATTTATTCATTTGTTAGACTGTCATTGAGCATTGACTCGGTGCCCGGTTTTCTTGTAGTTGCAGGGAGATAAAAAACGAGAGGAGGTGAGAACTTTGACAAGCCCGGTGGAGTTCGTGGTCAGTGGGAGAGAGCAGGGCCCCATACAGCAATACTGTGGCGAGGGCTTGAGTTACAGAGCATGCAAAGTAAAACACACAGATCATGCACACGTTCTGTTAGGTTTCTACCTGTAGTATTTCATTTCGGGGGAGCTATTGTAACCAGTATTATTTTTAAATTTTCACTTACCAGTTGTTTATTGCTCGTATAAAGAAATATGATTGATTTTTGCATGTTGACCTTGCAGCCTGAGACCTTGCTAAATTCATTATTTCTACAAGCTTCTTTTATAGGCTCCTGAAGCTTCTCTACATAGACAATGATGTATGCAGAGAAGGATAGTACCATTTCTTCCTTTTCGGTCCTAATGCCTTTAAATTCCTTTTTCCTGTAACATTTCATTGGCTTCCAATAAAATGTGTTATTGGAATGGTAAGAATGTATATACTTGCCTTGTTTCTGATCCTAAGGGGAGGCATTTGGTCTCGCACCATTGAGTAGAATGCTAGCTGTGGAATTTTTATAGATATCCTTTAGCAGATTAAGGAAGTTCCCTTCTACTCTGTTTTTTTATTTTATTTTATCCTCACTGTTTTTATTGATTTGAGAGAGAAAGAGAGAGAGAGAAGAGAGAGAGAGAGAGAGAGAGAGAGAGAGAGAGACATCGATGTGAGAGGGAAGCATGGATCAGTTGCCTCCTGCATACGCCCCGATCAGGGATCAAACCCACAGCCTTTTGGTGTATGGGAGATGGTCCAACCAACTGGTCCACCTGGCCGGGGTGCTTCTCCTCTCAGTTTTTTGAGAGTTTTTATCATGAATGGATGTTGCCTTTTGTCAAATGCTTTTCTGTACCGATTAATATGATCACGTGTTTTTTTCTTCTTCAGTCTATTAATATGGTGGATGGCATTGATTGATTTCTTTAATACTCCATCAGCCTTGCATTCCTGGGATACACTCCATTTAGGCCTGGTGTAATATATTCTTTATCTAGAGCTGGGTTCAATCTGCTAGTACTTGTTGAAGATTTTGGGGTCTAGGTGTATGCTGTGCTCTGGTCCGTACACATTTCTCTTTACTGTCGTCACATGGCTTGGGTCTCAGAATACTACTGGCCTCAGAAAATGAACTGGCAAGTATTCCCTGCTCTTTTATTTTCTGAGAGACACTGTGTAGGATTGGTCTTATTCTTCTTTATATGTTTGGTAGAATTCACCAGCAAAATCTCTGGGCCTGAGGATTTCTTGTGGGGAGTGGTGGTTTTTAACCGTGTGTTTAATTTCCTTCGTAGATAAAGGGCTGTCGGATCATCTCCTTCATCTTGAAAGAGTTTCGGTCACCTGGCTTTTCAGGAACAGTTCTGATTCATCTGTGTTGTTGAGTTCATGTTCATGGAGATGCTCATCGTGTCCGCTTATTCTCCTTTTAATGTCCGTGTGGGCTTCTCTGGGGGTGGCACCTTTTTATTCCGGATAGTGGTCGTTTGTGTCCTCTCTCTGTCCGTCTTGCTAGAGGTTTGTCCAATCGGATTGCTCTTTTCAAAGTGTCAGATTCTGGTTTCATTGATTTTTCTCTTTTTTTTTCTGTTCTCAATGTCATTGATTTTTGCCTTCATCTTTATTATTTCCTTCTGTTGGCGTTGGGTGTATTTTACTCTTATTTTTCCTGGGTTCTCAAAGTGGGATTGTGGGTTAAGATGTAATAGGAATACCTATTTTTTCTTAATGTTTTTCAAGTGCTGTAAATTTCCCTAGAAGCACGGCTTTAGCTGCATCTCACCAATTTTGATGCTTGGTATTTTCACGTTCAGTTCAACGCCGTTTTCTAATATCGTTGAGACTTCCATGCATGTGCAGCTCAGGGGTGAGCCTGGGAGTCCGGGTACCACTTCCTTGGGGTCGCTTTCTTGAGTGCCTCCCCCTCTCCATCTCCCCTAACAGATGTCCTCCTTCCCCCTTCGGTGGCCAGAGGGTGGGGCCCCGGTGCCCTGCCCTGCTATGTTCTTCCTGCCACTGTCTGCCTCCAGGGCCAAGTGGTAGAGTACAGAGTGTGAGAAAAGCTTCCAACCCGCATAATCTTGGGACCGCAGATGTGTGATTAGAAAGGAGCCTTCCACTCTTTGAAGTCTCAGGTGCCTGCCCAAGGCCAAGTTCACTATCTCCCTGCCGCATTCTGTGGGGAAAACAGCAGGAAGGAAAAATAACCGAGGGCATCCCCTCTCTGACTCATCAGAATCTCCCTTTGGTGTTGCTTGGCCCAGAGACAGAGGGTTCTGTTGGAGCTTGCTCTGCCTCACGTGGTGCATGGTTCACAGTTCACGGGGAGGTGATGGTGGGCTCAGCACACTGCCCCGGGCGCTTTGAGTCTGGTTCCTTCCTGTGTGTCTGCCTCCCTGTATTTCTCAGAGGCCCCGAGAGCGGTGCCCTGCATGCCTCAGGGGTCGTAGCTGCTTCCTTGGAAGAGCCGGGAAGGACCCCGCTCATCCATCTTGAGAACCCACAACTGCGCAGGTTTATTTGCAATAAGGACGGCCTGTGGGTCTGAGCGCATCCTGCTCGCAGGGACCCAGGAAGTCCATCACATTTCAACTGCGAAAGCCGTTTTCCTTTACCAAGTGCACGCTTCCACCCAGACTTCCGCTTCTCTGGGCACATGTGTCCTCAGCCGGACGCCACGTTTTGCACGTTGAGCTGAATGTTCTGCTCTTCACTGGAAAAGTGGAGACGGAGTGGAAGAGCTCTGAGAGAGCTTGTCAGGTCCTGTCCTGTTCCAAACGGAGACACCAAGGTCCAGGGAGGGAACGAGGCAGAGCTGGGAGTCCCCTGCCTCCCAGGCCCTGCTGTGATGTCACTGGGCAGTGGTGTGCACGAACCCCCGCTGACCTGAGGGGCGCTGTGTGCGGGGCTTGGGGCTTGGCTCACGGCCAAGACTGTGATTCATCTAAATCTAAATTGGGTCAAGTACACACAGCCGAGAATCTATAATTTGAATACGAAAAATAAGAGCTGCCATTTCTGAAATACTGACCGTTAAACACCAGTTACTAAGCACTTCATAATCCTCTCCTTTATCTCTACACGGCCCTAGGAGGTAGACCATGCTTAACCACCCTCATTTATAGATGAGAGGAGTGAGGCCCAGGGCAGGGAGCCCACTTTCCCAAGGGCACACAGCACGGAAGTGCTATGGCAAGGATTCGAACCCAGGCCTATTTTACGGTGTGTTTTAGCCAGGACACGCCTTCCAGGTAAGCACAGGGGGCTGGCTTGTCTTTCAACGACGTGCTTTCAGAATTTCAGTCTTCTGCGGATCACAGCTTCCTGAGGAGGAACCCGCCCGTCAGCCAGCGTGTCAGCCAGCGCTCCTCACAGAGACCTCATCAAGTGGCTCAGGAGTCAGCGCTCGCTCAGATGACTTTAATTTATTGGTGGGAAATGTTAGCAAAGAACAGTTACCCTCGAAAGGTTTGTGCGTTTATGGTGTTCTGTTTTGATTAAGAATTCTGGGAAGCCGGAGACGGCTTTCTGTGAAGAGAGCTGCCATTTCCCTGCCAACACTGGCTCCTTCTCAGACGGAGCAAGAGCGCGTCACTCGTGGGGACTTCGTGACCTTCCCTTCCGCTGACCTGTTCCAGTCTCGGTCAGCAGAGCTGACTCAGAGGTCCGAATTCCTGCCCCTTCCTTAGCGCTTGTGAGGAGGTGGAATCTCCCCAGTTCCCCATCATTTTGATTAATCTCAGAAACAGGCCACAGGGGGGCTGCCCTGGGGCCCCATTCAGGCCGTGGGTGTACACCCAAAACACGTCATCCTGTCGTTGCTGGCACGCTCGCATGGCTGCAAGAGGTAGGTTTGGTGGCGGTTTTCAGTGACTGAGCAGATAGCAATAGCTCATCTACCCTCAGTTCATAATGAGGCAGACCCCTCGGCTGTAGGTGTGCACTGTTTCACAGGTGCGTTCCTTCTCCAAGTTCACAGGATGCCCTGTTCTTCCAAGTCATCTGGCAGCCACTGTCCCACCTTGGACAGAGCCCGAGAGGCTGGGGCAAGCTGGGGGCTTACAGATGCCGGGCAGTCCCTCCTCTCTCTGCTCTACAGGATTCTCCATCGGATGCGTTTCCTTCCTCCCTTGTTTTCCTTCCTCTTCCCTCGCATATTTCTTTCTTGTTCCTGCTGTGCACATTTCCCCCTAGAGTAATACATGCTCATTCTAAACATTTTTAAAAAAAATATATTTTATTGATTTTTTACAGAGAGGAAGAGAGAGGGATAGAGAGCTAGAAACATCGATGAGAGAGAAACATCGATCAGCTGCCTCCTGCACACCCCCTACTGGGGATGTGCCCACAACCAAGGTACATGCCCTTGACCGGAATCGAACCCGGGACCCTTGAGTCCGCAGGCCGACGCTCTATCCACTGAGCCAAGCCGGTTTCGGCTCATTCTAAACATTTTTGATGGGCAGGGAAAAAGCAAAACAGAAAACCATCAGCTCATCATTCACATTTGTACATATTTAGTTTTTGTCCTTTTTACATTCCCGTCTTTATTTTTAAAAAAATATTTTTATTGATTTTTAGAAGGAAAGGAAGGGAGAGGGAGAAAGAAACATCGATGTGAGAACAGAACATAGATGGGACGATGCCCAACCAACTGAGCACACTGGCCAGCGCTCCCTTCTTTATAAATTCAGGACTGGACCCTGATCCGATGCTGCTTTCTTCAGTTTTTGCTCAGCGTATTGCCCCAGGCCACGGCAAACACCATCACCCTTAGTGGTTGTTCTAGGGATTTCAATGTGCATCTTTAACTTATCACAACCTACTGAAAGTTAATATTAAATTACTTCAGGAAGATAAAGGACCCTTGCAACAATATATTTCCATTTACTCCTCCCCCATACTAAATGTTGTTGTAGTCACATATATCATTTCTAGACACAGTGTAAACCCAGTAACTCAGTGTTATAATATTTGTTTATCATTTTGTTCTTTTATGGGTTGTACTTTTGACATTGTATCTAAGAAATACTTGTCTAACCCAAGGTCACAAAGAGTTTCTCCTATGTTTTCTTGTAGAAGTTTTATAGTTTTTGGTTTTACATTTAGGTCTATGATGTGATTGAGTTAATTTTTGTACATGGTGCAAGGTATAGAACAAAGGTAATTTTTTGCATAAGAATATACAGTTTTTCTACCACCTTTTGTTAAAGATACTTGTCTTTCCCCATCGAATTTGCCTTTGCACCTTCGCAGGAACAATTGACCATATATGTATGGATCTATTTCTGGACTCTCTATTCTGTTTTATTGACCTATTGTATCTCTTGATACCAGTAACACACGATTTTGCTTTGTTTTCTAGTAACAATCTTGAACAGGAACGTAAATCTAACTTTGTTCTTTTTCAAAGTTGTTTTGTATTCTTTGTATTTTCATATGTATTTTAGGACCAGATTGCTTGGATTTTGATTGATATTGCACTTAATTTGAAGAAATACTGAAATTATCGTTCATGAATACAATGTATTTCTCCATTTATTTAGGCCTGTAATTTCTTTCAGCAACATTTGTAGTTTTAATGTATAGGCTTTGCTCATCTTCTGTCAGATTAAAGCCTATGTATTTCATATTTTGTATACTATTGTAAATGGTATTTAAAATTTTAATTTTTTAATATATAGAAACACAATTGATTTTTGTATTTGATCTTGTATCTTGCAATCTTGCTACACTTACTTATTAGTTAGGGCCTTTTTGTAGCTTCCGTAGAATTTTCTACATAGGTGATCATGTTGTCTGCAAATAGAGTCCTCCTTTTCCTTTTCCAATTCAGATGGCTTTTACTTCTTTTTCTTGCCTTATTAAACTAGCTAGCATCTCCATTACAATGTTGCATAGTAGTGGTGAAGTGGACATCCTAATCTGTTTCCAGATGTTAGGTGGAAACATTGAGACTTTTAGTGTTAATTATGATGTTAAATGTAGACTTTTATAAGTGCCCTTTATTATGTTGAGGCAGTTTCCTTCTATTTCTGGTTTACTGAGAGTTTTTATCATGCTTGAATGTTGAATTTTGTCAGATGCTCAATCTATTGAAATGATCATCTGGTTTTTCTTCTTTAGTCAGTGGTTTTCATGAATTATATTGATTGATTTTAATAAGTCTTTAACTTGAAATGATTTTAGATTTTACAGAAAAGTTGAAAGATAGTGCAGAGAGTTCCACTATACTTTTTGGATTATAATCTAATGCTACCTAATTTTGTTTTTCATATCATTACAGCTTTGGTCATAAAGTCTTTGAAATTGTTACTGTGTCCATTGTGGACATGCCCCTATCCTTCCCCCCCCCCCCCCCCCCCCAACACAGCAATATGTTTTAAGCTTAGTCTTTTTATCATTATGATAAGTTTCTCTTTATCCCTGGAAATGTTCCTTGTTCTGAAGTCTACTTTGTCTGGTACTAATATCACCACTACAGCTTTCTTTTGATTAGTATGTGTAAATAGTATACATTTTTCTATCCCTTTACTTTTAACCTATTTATATCTTTACATCTAAGATAGTTGAGCCTTGCTTTTTTATACTATCTGACAACCTTTGCGTTTGGATAGACATTTTAGGCTATTTATGTCTAATATCAATATCAGTATAGCTGGGTTAAAACCTAGAATTTTGCTATTTGTTTTTAATTTTTCTTATCTCTTCTTTGTTGTCCCCTTCCCATTTTTCTTGCCTTCTTTTAGGTTAATTGAACAGCTTGAATTGTCAGTGGGAAAGGACTGGGACTGAGGCAGGTCTGCCCTGGTATAGTCTGAAATGTGTTAGTTCTTTTTTTTTTTTTTTTCCTTTCTTTTTTTCTTTGAAATGTGTTAGTTCTTGACTTTGTGCAGGAAAGATTTCACGATACAAGTCCAGGTGATTTTGAGAGTACATTTATGAAAGCTGGGGCATTGAAACCAAGGAATGGTTTAAGATCGAAGAGGCAAGATCGTAGCAACAGGAGTGAGCCTAGGTGAGGCTGCCTTGGCCCTTTAGAAGGGAAGTCACAGAGGCAGAAGAAGTGAGCCAGCTGGGCTGTGTGGACTCAGGAAACAAGTTACAGAGGCAAAAGGAGGGCCTTTGAGACAGGTTCAGGGGGTAAACTTGGGACGAGCTGCTGCTGCCTACTGCTCCCCTGATTGCAAGTCTCCTGGGAACCTTTAGAACTTAAGAGAAAGAAAGCAAAGATACATGCCTGAGGAAAGAAGGGGTTGGGGGGGGGGGGGGGCGGAGAGGAAGGTGCCATGCCTTAGTCTTAAGGGTTTTTATCTGTTTTCTAAAGGCAGGAATTCTAGAGGAGATCTCAGGGGAGGATCTCTAGAATATTCATCAGCTTTTCAGATGTGCCCTTTCCAGATGATGAGCTGATTCATCAAAATGAGCATATAGGGTCAGGGTCATTCTCTGGTCAGTTTAGACTATAATCCAGTGCTACATAATTCTATCTAGCAAAGTGGGAATATGCAAATTGACCGTCACTCCATCACAAAGATGGCAGCACCCATACCCACAAGATGGTGGTGCCCAGTCCTCTCAGTCCCGCCAGAGTCCCCCAGTCCCAGGGGGGCGGCCGCTGAGAGCGGGCAGCATGAGCGGTCTGGCGGAATGCTTGCTTTGTCACCGTGGTGATGAGGCAAGTGTTTCACCCTGGCCATGGAGGGCCTCTAGGCAATGGGTATGGAGCGGCTGGGGGCAGGGGGTGGGGGGGAGTAACACTTGCATTGTTGCTCCGGCAACGAGGCAAGTGTTCTGTGCCTGGCCGCGGAGGGCCTCTGGCCAGGCCGGGCGTGCATCATTGCAGGCCGGGCTGAGAGAGTCCCCCTCCCCTGTGCACAAATTTTGTGCACCAGGCCTCTAGTGTGTGTGTGTGTGTGTGTGTGTGTGTGTGTGTGTGTGTGTGTGTGTGTATTTGTAGTAAGGAATGTTTTAGAGCATGAAATATGCAGCTCTAGAGAGACTCCAAAGAGTGTCACCAAAGAGGGACTGGAACTGAGGCGGGTCTGCCCCAGCATGGTCTGGAATGTGTAAACTATTCGCTCCTAAGTATCCTTGGTTTCTTAGGAAAGATAAGACCTTGCACAATTTATCTGGCTGTAAATTGCTCAGCTGTTTAACTATCTGTCTCAGTTTTCCTCATTCCACTTGTCAAGGAATTTTCCCAGCTTCTTATTCTGATTCCTGCCTTATTCTGATTCCAGTTTATCTTTTTTTATTTGCTTGCAGGTATTTAAAAAGTGAAAATTTCCTTAGGGATGTATAGGAAGTAGAGGTTTTCCTAAAGTAATGAGAGCCATTACCAGATGACTGGTTAAAGCAAAGGTCGAGAATAATAAAGCACATTTGAATTTGCCTCTGTTTACCAGTAGGAAACAGGAAACCTGCACCAGAAGTTGAGTGCATTTAATCCCCTAAGTTCACAGTTGTGTTGCCTCTGACTCGAACCATCAGAGGAGTAAAGTGGAGAGTTCTAGAAATGCGGGAGAAATGAGGTAATGGGCTGACAGCCCAGCCATCTGGAATGACACGATCACCTCTGCTCCCTTTCCTATGCTTCTCCTTCCCTCCCTCATGCTAAGCCTTTCTCTCTGAGCTGCATATTTCATGCTCTAAAACTTTCCGAGCCAAAGGACACCTCCCCTTAACTAGTACTTTCAGTTCTTACCTTTGTTAAGTACAGTTCTCGGATTAGCTTACCTCTCTCCAATAGATCGATTTTAGGTAGTATTTTTGGGCGGGGGAGCTAGCAATGTGCAAAGCAGTATACTCAGAGCTTTCCCTCCATTAGTACATTCACTCCTCCCAACAACACTTTATAGTGGATGAAACAGGCTCAGGCCTTTAAGGAAGCTGCTGGAATTCAAGCGGGGCTGCCCGGCGATCAGAACCCATGCTCTTAACCCCTAAGCTGTCCCAAAGAAGCCCATCATGCTTGGACCTCCTACGTCTGTCTTTTCTTCTCCATGGCTGAAGTGAACAGCACGTTATTGCACAAGACTTCCTGAAACATCTTTCCCTTCAGATATCAGCCCTGGGGAGACAGAGGAAGTGAGACATGGTTCCTGCCTTATAGATGCTTGTCATAAAATGAGGTGATGAAGCCATTGTAACAGTTTGCTCTTGCCACAGTGATGCTGAGTAACAAACCACAGATAACTGCTCCTGTGTCTGCAGATCAGCTGAGGCGAGAGGAGTGGTGTTATCTGACCTATGCCAGGTTCAGCTGGACTGGCCTCCAAGCTGCAGGCTGCATTCAATTCTACTCCCCACATCTTCGTTCTGTGCCCAGTCCTCTAAGGCGGAGCTGGCCATGGCAGAAGCCCATTGATCAAAGCCAGTCACATGGCCAAAGTCAAGAGGTAGCAAGTACTCTCTTGAGGCCATGGGAAGCCCCAAGGCCATTGGGCGTAGAACATTCTTCTAGCAGATTGAAGAATTATGGACCAATCATTCAACTGACCTCTTCCATTGGACAAGCGGATAAAGTAATTTGCATGATACACTTGATATTGGCCAAAAGGCCTCAAGAAACTGTGTGTAATTTGCATAATAAATGCAAAAAAAGCGAAAGATGCTATTAAGGAAGACAGAGATAGAAGCAGTTGTGACCTGCCAACCACATCTTCTCAGAGGAGGCAGCATTTGTGCTGGGTCTTGAGAAGAGGGGTGTGCATACGCAAAGGCCCAGGGGCACCAAAGGCCCTTGTGAGCTCAGGGACCATGAGGCTGACACGTAAGGTGGGTGGGGGCAGGGAGTTGGCAGTCGAGGGAGCTGATCCCAGAAAGCAGTCAGTAATGGAGCTAGTGAGGTGTCTTGGTCAGGCTTGCGTTTTTAGGTGAGCATTCCGGCTGCAAAGTGGAGAACAGAGAGTAGGCGCAATAGTGTGACTGTCATTTATAGGTTTTAAAGTAAGTAAGCACTTAAGAGACCTAATTACATTTGAATCTCATAGCAACCTATTGAAATAGGTATTATTTTAACATACAAATCAAAGCATTTTTATTTCTTTTGAAGTATTTCCTCATTGGTGAAGCTTGATGAGTTAGAGGCTTGAATGTGCTCTCCTGTAGGGGAAGGGAAGGGTCAAGAGCAACTCTTAACATGCCATATGATTCCGTTAATGGGACATTCTAGAACTGGCAAGGCAAAGCGGGGGGTAGGGGGGTGGGGAGGGGTGTATGGGAAGTGAGGGAGGAGTGGGGGTAGACCGGGGAGGGGTATGAGGTGGTGGAAACATTCTATAAAGTGATTGTGGTTGAGTTGGTGTAGATGTTTGTTGCAGCTTATAAGGCTGTGTGTACTTTATTGTAGATTGCCTGGCTGGTGTGGCTCAGTGGTTAAGCATCGACCTGTGAACCAAGAGGTCACCAGTTTGATTCTCTGTCAGGGCACATGCCTGGGTTGTGAGCTTGATCCCTAGTAGGGGACATGCAGGAGGCAGCCAATCGCTGGTGTTTTTCTCTCATTGATGTTTCTATCTCTCTATCCATCTCCCTTCCTCTCTCTCTAAAAATCAATAAAACATTTAAAAAAAATTAAATAAATAAAGTCCACCAAGTGATTTAAAGGTTGATTTAAAAATGTCTCAAGCCCTGATTGGTTTGGCTTGGTAGTTGGAGTGTTGTTCTGCGCACCAAAGGATTGTGGGTTCGATTCCCAGTCAAGGGCATGTACCTCAGTTGCAGGTTCCCTAGCACATGCAGGAGGCAACCAATCAATGTGTCTCTCTAATGTAGATGTTTTTCTCTCTCTTCCCCTCTTCCCTCCCTTCTATTCTCTCTAGAGGTCAGTGGCAAAAATACCCTCGGGTGAGAATTAAAAATAAATAAATAAACAAACAAATAAATAAATAAATAAATAAATAGAAACACCTCTGAAGCCTCCTGCTGGTGAGGTTGGGTCAGTGTGGGCAGTTAGTCAATGAAAGAGGACTGAGTTTTTACAACACATGCATGTGCTTTCCTCTTGCATTCCGGGGTATGTGACCTTTTCCTTTATCTGCCTTTGGGGGACGAGGATGCTCGGCAAGAGCTAAGCAAAAAAGGAGTTCGAGTTTAGCTTTTAGAGTTCTTACTGAGTTGATAGTCCAAACTCAAAAGGGCTTTCTAGATTCCTTTAGCTCTTACGAATCAAGCGTCAGGCCTGTGGTACTTGACCTTCAGGCTGATTATCAGCGAGAGGGGACATAAAAGTCCGTGCTTCATGAAAAGGGCACCCTCGCAACACAAGAAGGCGGGAAATCCTTCCACCCCAGCTCCAGACAGGTGAGGCGGGAGGTTAAAGAGGTGTGTGTGTGGGGTGGGGGGGTGGGGGGAGGGGACAACAGGTCCTGAGCTGCCCCCTCCATCTGAATCCTGGAGTTGAGGGAGGGAGCAGAAGGCTGAAAGCAGAAGGGCTGAGAGCCACCCCCCAGTGTGGAGGGGACCCCCGTGCATGGTGGCCCAGCTCCAACGTGGATGGCATGGAAGCCCAGGCGCTGGTGTGTCCTGGATCGGAGAGAGTGACCGGAGTGAGCCCAAGCTTGATATAGGGGGTGGATGGGGCCACTTAAATGATGTTTCCCGGTCCTGACCCCAGAACCTGTGACTGTGACATTCTGCACACGTGACCAAGTAGGAGATCTCGAGACGAATCCTCTTGGTTTCCTTGGGTGAGTTCTAAATGCAATGAAAAGTGTCCTTGTAAGAAGAGGAGAAGCCATTGAGGACGGAGGCCACCAGGAGCTGGAAGAGGCAGGAGGATTCCCCCCTAGACCCTTGGGAGGGGGTGTGGTCCTGCTGACACCTTGACTTCGGACTTCGGGGCTCCACAGCGGGGAGGAGCTAATTCCTGTTGTCTTAAGACCAGCGTGTGGTCATTTGTCACGGCAACCCCAGGAAACCAATTTAGGCTCCTGTGTCTTGTAAAGGGATCTGGGGGTGCGGTGCGCTCCCCGCTCCTAGCAAAACCACACAGACCCTCCACTTTCCTTCCCACCATGCGGCATCTGAGGAGGGGGAGAGTGGAGGGGACACAGCTGTGAGAGGCTCCAGATGGCACATCCGAGGACTAGTGACCTGAGACTTTCCAAATGAACAGAGATGATGCCAAGTGAGAAACTGAGACGCTGCTTCTTGTCAAGTTTAGGTGACGCACCGCTCCCCACACCACCTCCCAACCGCCCTGTTACAGAAAACAGATGCACATCCCTGAGTAGCTGTGGGTGTAAAGGTAACTGCTGTCCAGGGAAATGAGAAACGCCCGCAGGAGGACAGCTTGGGGAGACACAGGATGCGTTGGCCTCGGCCACTTTCACGTGTAGCCTGTCAGAGCGTCTGCAGCGTCCCTGGGCTGCCCACCAGGGACACTGCGGCTCTGAGAGCATTGGCGATGCCGCGCCGGCCGCTCGGGCTGAAGTACCCACCGAGGGCCACGTGTGGACCCCCAGACCGCGCAAAGTCTGAGACTGGCTACTGTCCAGTTTGTGCATCTGGAAAGTGTTGCTTGATTGCTCAAAAAATAATCGGGATGAACCCGGGGCATTTCTGGTAAAAAGGCTGTGAGGAGCGCCTCTCGGAGCCAGATGAGTCAGGGCTCTGCCGAGTGCTGTGTGGTCTGCGAGCGGCGGCTGCCTGGAAGCGTCCGTGTCCGCGCTCTGGCTGATTCACAGCGGTTTCCCTTGGAAGGGCAGCACCGGGGCCTGCAGCCCAGCTCTGCAGCGCCCCCCCCCCGCCCCGCCCCGCCCTTCTGCAGGGACAACTGATCATGGATCCGTGTTCGTGTCCTGTGGCTGCTGTAACAAGTGACCACAACCTTATAGGTTCCAGGAGAGAACACATTTCTTGGCGTTTGTCAGCGTCTGGAGGCGGCCTCCATTTGTTGGCGCACGGCCCTTCCTGCACCTTCAAGGCGCATCACTCCAGCCTCCACTCCGCCATCACCTCTCCCTGCTCTGCCTCCCTGCCTCCCTCTTATATGAACCCTTGTGATCACATGGACCCACGGGATAGTTCAGGATAATCTCCTCATTTTAAGCTCCGTAACTTAATCACTCCAGCGAAGTCCCGTTGACAGTGTATAGAGGGGTTGAGTAGTGTCCCTCCCACCCCCAAATCCATGTCCGCGTGGACCCTCAGAATGTGACCTTATTTGGAAATAGGGTCTTTGTAGATGTAATCTAGTTGATGTCATACTGGACTAGGGTGGGTCCTAATCTAGCCATCGGTATCTTTGTAAGAAGAGGGAAGTTTGCTCACAGACACACAGGAAGCTAGTCAAGTAGAGATAGGCAGAGATTGAAGTGACATGACCGTATGCCAATGATGCCGCAACCACCGGAAACTGAGAGACCAGCATGGGGCCAGTTCTTTTCTAGAGCCTTCGGGGGGAGCAAGGCCCTGCCGACCCCTTGATCTTGGACTTCTGGCCCCCAGGGCTGTGAGAGCACACCTCTTGGCTGTGCTGGCCTCCCCGTGTGTGGTCCTTTGTTACAGCAGCCCGAGGAAACTCACATCCACGTGAAGCTCCAGGGATGGGGCTGTGGACGCCTTTGGAGGCCCTTAGTCAGCGGGGGGGACTCAGACTGCTGGAGGCTGCGATGTGGGAGGGGGCCTAGCCGTGTGCACATGGGGAGGTTGGGCAGCCTCTCTGGGCCTCAGTTTCCCCACCAGTGAGAGTGGGACAAAAATAACACATACCCCCGCAGAAAGCGTGAGGATTGACCGGAAGACTCCATGGGCTGGCATACTGTAAGTTCTTTCAAGATGCTGAGTGAGCTCAGGTGAGCTCGGGCTGGAGGCCCACCTTGGCCCTTGGGGGGAGGAAACGGTTCCTCCCGAGGTGACAAAGCAGGGCTTGAGCTCAGGCCAGTGCAGATCTCCACGCACAGGTGCGAGGAGGCGGAGGCAGCCTCGGCAGAGCTGCTGGACGTTGCGTGGCTCGCTAGGGCTGCCATGGAGTTCACAGGCTGCCGGGCTCCGTCGGGAGATGTTTCTTCCTGTTCTAGAGATTACAAGTCCAAGATCAAAATGTCCGCAGGGCTGGGGCCTCTGGGGCCTCTCCCCTCGGCCTGTAGTCATCCGTTCTGTCCCTCTGTTCTCACAGGGTCTCCCCTCCGTGCATGTCTGTGTCCTGATCTGTAAGTCTGTTGGATTAGAATGCGACCTCATGACCCGGTGGGCCTTCGTCACCTTTTTAAAGACCTGTCCCCAACGATGGCCATAGTCTGAGGTGCTGGGGGTTAGAACCTCAACACAGGAATTGGGGGGACACCATTCAGTCCATGACAGAAGTACAGAGTGTTCTCAGGATTTTTCACTGGACAGTTAGCTGTTTGGAGGGACATGTATGGCTTTCTCTCCCTGTCAAAGTTTATGGTTCCATGACAAGATCTGTTCATTGGCCTTTGCTGTGGAACAAACATCCCAAATTGTAGGGGCTTCAAACAGTGACAGTCTTATCCTCATGGTCTCCGGGGTGGCATTCTGGCTGGCCCTCTGTGATCTCGCCAGGGCTCACCCATGCAGCTGCATGCGGGTGGCTGGCAGCCTCACTGGGGCCGAGGGTCCCAGGCTGCCCGCTCATGCTGGCAGTTGGTGTGGTTGTCAGCTCAGACGCCATGATTTGCCTCCATGGGTCCTCTCATCATCCACTGGGCTAGACTCAGCTTCTCTGTGCCATCTCCTCTGGGGGTCTGAGGGAGAGCAGAAACTGCAGACCTCTTGAGTCCCAAGCTTGGAACAGATACCCCATCCCTTCCGCCATAATCTATTGGCCAAAGCAAATCACATGCCAGCCCAGGCACCAGGGGGCAGAGAAATAGTCTCTACCTGTTGACAAGACGAGGGGCAAAGTCACTTACAAAAGGGCCAGGACCCGGAGGCAGGAGTCACAGGGAGCCAGCCTCATCATGATCTGTCACGTTGTCAGGACTCCTTCGAAGAGACATTTTCAGCTTTGGCTTGAGTTGAAAGCAGGACCCAGTGAGCAACAGACCGCAGGCGTTCAGTGGAAGACAATGATCAGGAGATGTGCACACAGGATGAGGTCATCCTTGCAGTTGTCCCCAGGTCAGAGCACCCACTAGGACTTGCGCAGGGACACGTCTCATGAATTCACTTACTCACCCAGCCAGAGCCTGCCATGACTCTGAAAGGCCTGTCTTCCATCAGGCACCAATGTGGCCTATTTAACAGCAACACTGAAGCCACCCTACTGTTTGAAAAGAAACATCTCAATTTATCTTGGTTTACTCAACAGGGGAGACAGAGTCCTGGCATGTTCTGTTTAACAGATCATTGGGTATTCAGGACTTTTGTTGTTGCCATTGTTGAGCAGTTTCTTGGGAGTCAGAAATGATTCTGTTTCAGTCAGCAAACACTTGGTGAGCGCCTGCTGTGTGGCCAGCACTGACATAAAAACAAGGAACCGGTAGATCGTTCCTGTTACCTGTTGCTACACCCTCCCCGCTGACCGCCCCCCCCCCCGCCCCAATTTAGTGGCTTAGCAAAACAGCAATGCTTTCTTCTGCTCACGTATCAGGGGGTCTGGAGGACCCATTCCGGATGGCACACTCTCATCACTGCAAGTTGGTGCTGGCTGTTGGCTCCTGTCCACATGGCAGCTTGGGCTTCCTCACAGCATGGTGGTGGGCTTCCAAGAGCAAGTGTCCCAAGAGGAAGAAGTAGAAGCTGCCAGTTTCTTAAGGACTAGCCCAGAGTCACTTCCACCATATTCTTGGCCATGCAGTTCAAAGTCAAGAGAATAGTATCTTCCCCAAATTCATGTCCTCCTGGAACCTCTGAATGTGTTCTTACTTGGAAATAGGGACTAGTGGGTGTAATCAGTTAAGATGAAGTCATACTAATCCAATATGACTGTGTCCCTATCACTAGAGGACACAGTTATGTAAGTTATGTTATGTAACGTAACGTAACGTAACGTAACGTAACGTAACGTAACGTAACCTACAGGAGCAGATCAGAAGCTGGAAGAGGCAGCGAGGATCCTCTCCTACAGGCTCCAGAGGGTCCTGTGAGAGAACACGTTTCTGTTGTGTTCGGCCCCCAGTTGGTGGTCATTGGTTCCGGCAGCCCCAGGACACTAATGCTCTCATTTACCCCGCTTTTCAAACTGTGAGCACAAGCTATACCTATCTGATTGCTTTCTGGGATGGGGGTGACTAGGGAGAGTGTTCCTGGGTGTGATGCCTGTCAGGGACAGTATTGACAGAAACAGGAGAGGTGAGAGGTTGGAGAACAAAGATGGTAGGGATGATACTAAGAATTCTCAACAGTGAACTCGTCTACTACAATAGCACTAAAAGTGTGCCTGTTATTACCCCCATTTTACAGAGGAAGAGCCCGAGGGGCTTGGATTCAAGGCCCAACAGGGGATCAGGGAGCTCAGTGCCACGAGGAGCTGTGTGAGGGCCCCTCTCCAGCAGGAGGGATGGTGTGCTGTGACACCCTCGCTGGGGAGACCAGTTTCCATTCTGCCAGTCCTCTCCTCCCCCAGGCTGACAGAAAGGTTTAGAATCTCCTGGAAACACCACACCCTGGGCATGAAACCCAGGGCCCAGCCTCCCTGGAAAAGGCCGATTGTCCCCCAGGGAGGAAGCAATCACCGTGGCAGCATTTGGCAGAAGAGCTGAATTTTCTGAGGTATCTCCAGTGTGAGCAAGGAGTTTCTTGTGAAACTTAAATGGAATCTCCCCATTTTTTAAATTGATTTTTTTTAGAGAGAGAGAAAGGGAGAGGGAGAGAGAAACCTCTATCAGCTGTCTCCTGTACACTCCCTACTGGGATCAAGCCTGCAACCCAGGCATATGCCCTGACCGGGAATCGAAATGGTGAGTTTTTGGTGCATGAGACGATGCTCAACCAACTGAGCCACACTGGCCAGGGTAGAGTCTTTCAATTTCTAAAGATATCATCACCCTTCCATTTTATCACTTTCTCCCAAAAGGAAGAGGTGCCAGATGGATGATTCAAAGGAGAAAAAAGGAAGAAACAATAACAAAACATTTTGTTATTTATTTATTTTAATTAAACATTTTAAAAAATATATTTTATTGATTTTTTCACAGAGAGGAAGGGAGAGGGATAGAGTTAGAAACATCGATGGGAGAGAAACATCGATCAGCTGCCTCTTGCACACCTCCTACTGGGGATGTGCCCGCAACCAAAGTACATGCCCTTGACCGGAATCAAACCTGGGACCCTTCAGTCCGCAGGCTGACGCTCTATCCACTGAGCCAAACCGGTCAGGGCTAATTAAATTTTTCTATTTTTAAATATTTTTTATGGATTTCAGAGAGGAATGAAAAAGGAGAGAGAGATAGAAATATCAGTGATGAGAGAGAGTCATTGATTGGCTGCCTGCTGCATGCCCCACACTTGGGATGGAGCCTGCAACCTGGGCATGTGCTCTGACTGGGAATTGAACTGCGACTTCCTGGTTCATAGGTCAACACTCAACCATTGAGCCACACTGGCTGGGCAATAACAAAACATTTAAAATCTAACATCAGATCTCTATTCACTTTTATTTTTATTTTATTTTTTTAAATTTCTTTATTGATTAAGGTATGACATATTTGTCCTCATCCCCCCATTCCCATCCCACACCCCTCCCCACACATGCCCCCACCCCCCTGTTGTCCTTAACCGCTGGTTAGGCTCATAGGCTTGCACACAAGTCCTTTGGTTGATCTCTCCCCTTTACCCCCACCCTCCCCTACCCTCCCTCTGAGGCCCGACAGTCTGATCCATGCCTCCTTGTTTCTGGGTCTGTACTTGTTCATCAGTCTATGTTGTTCATTATTTCCCCTAGATGAGTGAGATCATGTGCTATTAGAATCTATTCACTTTTAAACTGAAGAAGTTACCAGGATTAGCTACTATGAGGAACAAAGACCGTACTCCTCCTTTCCACCTAAACAGGAATAGAACTTTATTTCTCTTTTATGCAATAGAAGTCAGATCGAGGTTAGTGGGACTGATGTAGAGACCTACACTGTCATGGACTAGGTGTCAACATTTACGGGTTCTGCTCCCAAGGTACCTCATGGTCAAGATGGCTGCTGCTCTCCAGCCATCAGACCCATATTCCAGGTTGGAGGGAAGAAGGAGAACAATGAAAGGTGAATCTCCCCCATCCTATAGGGAGACTTCCTTGAAGCCAGACACAACTCTTAAGCTGAAATGTACTTCAGTGGACAGGAGAAGCTACCAGGCAGGCTGGGAAGCAGAGTCTTGTAGCTGAGTGACAACCTATTAGAATGTAAGAATCTCTCTGTTTTTAAGAAAGGAGATCATTGAGCAATTGGTGCCACTGCTGGGGAATTGCGTGGCAGAAGGGACCCGGCACTGAGATGGAGACTTGGGAAGTGGGCATTGTTGTCCCAGGGCGGGCACAACTGTGTCACACCAGGTGTTGATGATTGGCATCGCTTTTTAGAAACTTTCCCTTGGCTGAGGAGGAAGGATTTGCCAGCGTTCCGGGATCATTGTTTATACTTCAAAGCCATAAAAGCATTTCCATCCCAAGTCCTGTGACAAGCTCCCTGAATGCTCCAGTACTCGCTAACCGAAGAACTCAACAGGATGCCCTCCGGGCCACCCCATCGCCTCGACAGGTATTCCTCACGAGAGGAAAGCTCACGGCTGGAATTCAGGACTCAGGTAGATTCAGAGAGAGAGAGAGGGACAGACCTGCATCGGACCTATTAACATTTAATAAGCAGGTCACAATATTGTTCCAGTCTCAGGGTTTGGAGCCCACGGGGCTCACACGGAGCGATCCTGGACAACATGCATGTGAGCCTGTTTTCCTGGTGTGATGGGGAGGCAGTAGGTCCCACCTCACAGCATTGGCATGAGGCTGTGATGCAGGATTCCTGTCGCGTGCTCAATGGACGTTGAACTTGGGGTTTCTGTGTGCTCAGGGCTCACCGGTGCCGAGAGGAAGGGAGCTGTTCTGGGGGCTGTGGCCGACCGTCCTTTTTGGTGCCAGGAGCTCTCCCCGAAACATTCCAGCTCCCCACTCAGGCTGCCCTCCCCACGGATGCCCACCATTTGGGAGGCTTGCCTTTTGGGGGCTCCCAACTCTCTCCCTCCAGGTTAAAGTCTGCACTGCTCAAGGCTCTCACCTCCCCATGACTTGTCCCCGCTTGCACACGCCCAGGTCCAGGCTTCCGGTCTTTGCATTCGCTGCCCTCTGCCGAGAGAGCCCCGACCTGTCTCCTGATCGCCCATCTAGACCCATCTGTCTTGGCTGTCTCTCTGCCTGGCCCCCATTCCACCCACTCCTGTCACAGACTCTTGCTGCCCAGGCTGGTGGGTGCGCCAGGTTAGCCCACGCTGAGGTCCCGTTCCCCGCCACAGGCTGCTGGCCATGGCTGGGGGTCTTGCTTTGGGTTCCCTCCAAACAGACTCGGAGACAGGATGTGAGTGCAAGTAGTTTCTTGGAGGAGATGACCCCAGAAATACCAGGAGGAGGGTACGTGAGACAGGGACAGGGAGGACTTACTAACATACGGCTGTTGACCAGCTACCACTGTGGTCCCTGCAGCGGAATCCCCTGGGGCTCTGGGAGCCAGTGTTGTCTCGCCTGAGAGGGGAGGGGGTTGGGGTCTCTGTACTGCAGTTCTTATTAAATTACCCGTGGATGCTGCTCTGCGGGGTGTAATTCCATGTCGCGTTTGGCCTGCCCTGAAGTCCTGTGCTCAGAATAAGCTCTGAGGCAAAGGAACGCAGGTGCTGGCAGCTGGAAGTCAGGCTGCCGTGTACGCAGCCATCATGGTTAGAGGACCAGGACGGGCATGAAGGCATCTGCCAGAGAGGGCATGTGGCCTGGGTCAGGCCAATCAGGTCTTTCCCTGGGATTTTATTTCTCAATTTCCAGTGCATGAAATTCGTGCATGAGTAGGGTCCCTAGGCCTGGCTGGCGATCAGGGCCAATCTGTGGGGCAACCGGCGGGGCGATCAGGGGCCCCTGCTGGCACCTGCCTTGGCCGGCTTGGTGCGTCCCACTCACCGGCCCTGCCCCCCCCCCCCCCCCCCCACCGCCACCAGTCGCCTCCCTCTGCGGGGTGACCAGTGGGGCGATCCTGGCCCCTGCTTGCATCTGCCTTGGCTGGTCTGGGGCCTGTGGAATGGGGGCAGCTCCTGCATTAAGCGTCTGCCCCCTGGTGTTCAGTGTGCATCATAGCAACTGGTCATTCCACCAGTTGCTCGGCCGTTTGGTTGATTTGCATGTTAGGCTTTTATTATATAGGATATGTAGCCAGGTGGGAGGTGCCGGCCTGCTGAGTCACAGAGCTGGGCAGGGTTGAATTGTGGCTGTCAGTGGCAACCTCCTCTGTTGGAGGAGTAACAGGAGGGAGCCAGGCAGAACCCAGAGAGGAGCCAGGAGGTCCGGGGAGGGGCCAGAAGAAGGTGTGGTCCTCTCTTAGAGGTCCTGGGCCCAGATGTGCCTGAAGTTCTTCTCCTGACTTCCCACTTACAGAAGCCGACACATTGCCTCTTTCTTCTGGAGTCTGTCCTAATGAAATGTCTGTAACAAGCAACAAAAGAGTCCTGGTTAATGCACTGGCCCTGCTCACATCTGTGACGCCACAGTCCACCCCTCGGTGCAGACACCGCCCCTCTCCTGGGCTCCTTGGAACCATCTGATGCCTCTGTTATTGCACTCAGCACAGAGGGCTGCATTGATCGTTCACTCAGGGTCCCGCCATTAAAAGGCTTGTCTCATGTCTGCCTTATTCATCTCTTTTTTCCAGAATGCCTGGTCCAAAGAACGGCCTCAGTAAATGTCATCAAATAGAATCAAAAGTGAGCTCCAGCATTCATTTATTTTTAAAAACCTATTGACATTTTCTGCTTGTATTATTTCTTGTGGGATGACCCGAGTTGGGTAAATTTGCTATTCACTGTTGGATGAAGAATTTGTCCTAAACCACCTCTCTCAAACTTTAAGAGGGTGCCCATCATATTCTGGGATTTGGTGTCCACTTTTCCTACATGAGTCATATTTTTTTTTTTTATATAGTTAAATAATTCCACAGCTAAGCCTTAGCTTACCAAACTCCTCTTGTAAAAAGCCTTCCTCTCTTTATATGGCTGTTTAGACCTTGTCAGTTCTTTACTATTTTTCTCCTATGCTTGTCCACATGTTCCATGGCATGTAGTACATGCTCGATACATATTCAATGGATAGACGAATGAATGAATGCACAGGTCTCCCAGGAGGATAGAGTGATGCCTGGGACCCTATCCCCGAACTTCAGGGTCCTTGTCTTCGTTTTGGTTTCCAGAAGCAGACGCTGTCCTGAGGTTTTGAGGGCAGGCGGTGCATTTGAGAGGTGCAAGGAATAGAGGAAAGAGGTGGGTTAGTGAGACAGGGAGAGAAGGAAGCGGATAAACGGAGCATTATTAAGGCAGCTACCACGCGGCCGACGGGAGAATTTTCCTGAAGCTTCTTAGCTGAGAGATGGGACCTGGGGTATTTATATCTTCAACCCTGTTAGCCGCTGTTAGCTGATGCCCTAGGCACTCTGAGGACACCACGCTTGTGGGCTAAGGAGGTTCTGACAGCTGAGGGGCAGCCCTCCACAGATGTAGGTGTGGCTTGTGGAAGTCAGGCTTGTGCACGGAAATGGTTGGGGCTTCTGGGGACATGCATGGGACACGGCGAAGTCTGCTTCAGCTTCACCTTAAGCTACTGTCCCCCTGACGCCTGGCCTGTGCTGGCTGTTCCTACAGATTCTTTGCTGTGGATCATCCCCATCCATCCGGCCTTGGGGTGTGTCTGCAACGTGCAGTGCCGCGCCATCACGTTCGTGGCGCCTGGCTGTGTCCGCTTGGTCTCATTTGATTGGCCAGGGGGAGACATCTCTCCTCACAGGGCCAATTAGAGTGTCTTGTTAGGAAGTTGGAAGTGGGGTATGGCTGGGCGCAGCCTGCGCTGGTTCCCGTGCACCCCAGGCTGGTGGGATGGTCGTGTCCACCGGGAATAGGTGAGGCCTGGCTACAGAGGGAGAAGGAAGGGACCCCTATACCGAGAGGTGGAAATACACGGTACTGCCAGGATGCCGGGCACCCTTCCAGGACTAATGCTAGTTCTTTTCTGTTCTATTTTATTTTATTTTTGTAATTCTAGTTCTTTGAGGGTCTTGACTACCCTTGGATTCCACAATAACCAAGCATCCTACCCAGAAGCTCCCCTCTCTGCTTGCACTAACCTGAGTGTGTTTTTGTCCCTCACAACTTTAGCCCGTTAGTACCTTCCAGTAAGTCAGGCAAACCCTTCCCCCCGAGATCCTGGAGGATCACACGATGGGCGTCTGTCAGGGCAGAGGTGCCACCATCTTTCTTTTCCTTTTTGGCTCCTCTTTCTAAGCCATGCTCATCACAGAAAGATGCCCTGTATCTCCTTGGCTCAACGTCTTCACGGTCTTTGAAGCCGAGTTGAGGCTGCAGCTGCTGAGTGGGCGGGTCAGGAACAAACAAGAAGCTGGCACGCCCCGGCCACGGCTCTCGATGTCCAGCTCAAGAGACGGCAGGGAAAACAAGAGGCGAAGAAGATGTTGGTGCCATCTTCTCCTGTGACCCTAGGCAGACTCCGCGATTTGATCAAGGGTATGGCAGAGGGATGCCAGCCCTGTGGCATCCACCTTGAGACAGGAAAGAAAGACCTTGGTCTTTGCTTCAAATGATTGAACCTTCAGAGCACCTGGTGCAGCCCCACCCTTCTGCACTCAGCGTGTGTGGTCCTGCCGTCAGCCCACCTTGGTTTCGCGAGAGCAGGTGGCCGAGGGGTGGGACCTCTCTAGGAGGTCATGACGAGGCCCACATGTTCCTTCATTCAGGTTGGGCTTCATTACGGTTCTTCAGAAGGGCCTTTTCCTTCGTCTCAAACTCTCCATGACTTAATTCCTGCCTGGGAAGCAAATAGGGAAATCCTTTGCTGGGATTTCCAAGGATATCCGTGGCCAGTCCCTTCCCATGAAGATTCTTGGATGCATCTTGGTCCTTTCCCATGCAGGACCTCCCAGGAGCCGATGTTGCCCATGACACACCATCTTATTCCAAGTCAAATGTTAATTTTTGGAAATCTAAGATTACACAGTGATGGAAAAGTTGATTAAAGTTAAACTTTTCTGTGTCTTTATTCTGTTGGCTCTATTAACAATGATATTAACTAATACTTGCTATGTGCAGGTATTATTCTAATTTTTCTAGTTATTTTCTGTATATAAACCATTTAATATTTTAATAACAGCCCGGGGAAGAAAGAGGCCATTGCCATTTTACAGATGGGGAGCCGAACACAAGGCCAACAGCTTGGAAGTGGAGAAGCCAGGATCCGAACCCAGCCCGACTGGTTCCAGACAATGGCAGCAATCAGCAAGCTATGGACTCAGTCCTCCCCTAGGGTGATCCCGCCTGGGAGGCAATTGTAGCTCAGAGAGGTCAGGTCACTTGAACAGCTGGTGGCTGGTGGAGTTAGGATTCAAACTCATCTGTCTCGACGCAAACAGAGTGCTCCTTCCACTGGACTAACTTGGCCCGCTATGAAGGATGAATTGTCTTTTATTGAGTGCTCCATGCCATGCACTGAGCTATGTGTTTTTATGTATCTTGTCTACAAATTCTTTGATCTCTACCTGTTGAGAAGTGTCCTCTCTCCTTTGACCCTAGGCAGTCTCTGTGACTTGACCAAGGGTATGGCAGAGTGATACTCTAAGATTTCCAATGACAGGTCATAAAAGGTCACGCAGCCCACCACATGGGTGAACCAGCTCAGACGCCCAGCTCAGTCCAGCCTTTGGATGTCTGCAGCCCCACCCAACATCTGACTGCAACCTCGCGAGAGACCCCCAAGGAAGAACCATCCAACTGGGCCTGTCCCAAACTCCTGACCTACAAAATTATCATCAAAGTAGAGTGGTTGTTTGAAGCGACTATGTTTAGGAATAATTTGTTACACAGCAGTAATAACCATAACATCCCATTTGAGAAATGCTAGCCCAACTGGGCTATTAAAGAGAGAGAGATGAAATATCTCAGAAATGCCCAATGGGTTCACACTACAGCAAACCCAAACTCCCTAATCCCTTCAGGACATCTGGTTTAGAGGTCAAGATCAGGGGCACTGGGCTTGGACTGCCTGAGTAGGAGTCCCAACCCCATCTCCCAGTAGCCAAGTGTCGCTGGGCAAGTATCTTCGTCTGCCTGAGCCTCAGTTTCCCCATGTATAAAACAAGGCCAACAATAGCCACTTCCCTCACTGGGTTGTGAGAGGGTCACAGGCCGCTGCTGGTGGAGCCCCCAGCACAGCGCCTGGCACATGTGAGTGCTTGCTGGAGTCAGCAGGCAGGGGTGGGCATAGCCAGATGCCAGGCCAGGGAGGCTCAGCGGGGTAGACAGAAGCAGTGAGGCAGATGAGGAGAAGACCACAGAGGGAGAGGCAAGAAGAAACTGAGGGAGAGAAGTGGGTGGGGGTCTGGAAGGTTCTGTTGTGTGCAGGTGCTGGAGCAGTGGCTGCCAGGCCAGAGGGGAGTTGGGAGCCTGGCCGGGGAGCGACATGGTTTAGGTGCCCTCAGGCTGCAGCTCTGCCAGTGGGAAGAGTGTCTGCAGAGCTGTCCTGGGTCAGCAAGGAGCCTGCAGAGTTGCCATAAAAAGCATCATTAAGGAGGTGGAGGTCCGAGTTAGCGTGTGACAATTTCAGGCCTGGCTACAGAGGGAGAAGGAAGGGACCCTTATACCGAGAGGTGGAAATACACGGTACTGCCAGGATGCCGGGCACCCTTCCAGGGCTAACGCTAGTTCTTTTCTGTTCTATTTTATTTTTGTAATTCTTTAAAGATTTTTATTGATTTCAGAGAGGAAAGGAGAGGGAGAGATAGAAATATCAGTGATGAGAGAGAATCATTGATCAGCTGCTTCCTGCATGCCCCCTACTGGGGACTGAGCCCGCAACTCAGGCATATGCCCCAACTGGGAATCTAACGATGACCTCCTGAAGGATGCTCAACCACTGAGCCACATGGGCTGGGTTGTGCCCAAAGTTTAATGGGACACAAGGTGGTGGCAGTTCAGTGGGCAGGAGTGTGAGTTCAAATCCCGGTTCCTCCACCTGGGAGCTGTGTGGCCGGGGGAAAGTTCCTTACACCCTCCGTGCCCAGTTTCCTGATGATTACAGCCTCAGAGGATTGCTGTGGGTGGACAGGATGCTACCTATGGGGCTGGGTACCTGAGAGGCATCTGTTAGTAGTACCAGGTTTGCCCTTTTGTCAAAGTGAGGACTGTTCTCGAACAAGCTGGTTCACCCCTGAATACATCGATGCTTGGAACAGAGCCCAGTACATAGGTGCTTGATTAAGTATTGGATGATTGAATGTCAAGCTGAGAATGTTTCAAAAACTGAGAGAAGAAAAGTAAAAGAAATGAAAAAAAGGTAACAGAGGATGTCTACATTATTCTTTATCTGCATTTTAGCTGCGCCAGAATCTTAGGCAAGAGTTTCCGGCTTTCTGAATCCATGTCACACATGCCCCACCAGTCACGGAGGCATCTTCCCTCATCCCTGCCCCAGGCGTTCTCCAACTGTATTCCCCTGTAAGCTCTGACCCATCTGGGTGCCCCAGGCCCTGAGATCCCAGAGGGGTCTTATCTGAGCCTGCTCACCACTGCATAGCACAGGGGCCGGTGCGAGTGATTCAATGGGAGTGGCAAAGGTATGAGTGATGAATGAGCTGATTCCAATGTCTTCATGCGGCAGCGGGACAGGCTATGTGACGGAGTGGGGAGCACAGAGAGGGAGCCCTTCCGCTTCTCCAGCCTTGGGCTTACATGCTTCAAAGGCTATTTCTCCTTGGCTCCAAATTGTTCTGTTACAGCAGTAAGAGCAGAGTTTGAACCTGTGCTGCTGCCCCCTAGCTGTGGGACTCTCTTCTCCAGGCCTCAGTTGCTAAATCTGTGAAATGGGATACTCTCCATCTCCCTGGACTCCTGTGAACATGTATTTGGGTAATGAAGGTAAAGGCACTTAGCCTAGAACATGGGTGCGGGGTTTTACTGTTCTCATCCAGTATCATCTCCTAGTCTTCGTTTCTTCATTTGCACTTTGAGAAGAGAGAGCGAGAAAGAGGGAGGCAGTGAGGGAGGGAGGGAGGGAAAGAGAGACAGAGACAAAGACAGAGAGGAGACAAACACGGAGAGAAAAGACAGAGAGGCAGAGACATTGACGTTGAGTCGGGGTGGCGTGCGTGAAGTTCTACCCATGTGCAGAGGATGGGAGTAAATATAGCAAGTGTGTATTCTGCGCCACAGTTTACGGAGCCCACGCCCTTCCGGATTTTATTCGTGCAATCCCGGGAGGTCACCTCCCGATTCCCATTTTCCAGTAGAGAAGGGATTTTGGTAAATTTGCAAACCTCTAGTGGAAAGCGCTTGGCTCCGCGCCGGGCCCCTAGTAAGCCCTCAGTGGAACCGATACTTTTATGGTCACGATGAGGAAACTGAGCGCGTCCTCTTCTCAAAACGAGCTCCTAGGGTGCGGGTGGTCCTGGACGCTGGTGGGGCTCGCGGGGCTCGCAGGGAGGGGCGGGCTGGGGCGGGGCCTGAGGGGCGGGGTGCGGCCCTATCAGCTCCGCCGGCCCCTGGGGGGGCGGGGCCTCCGGGCTCCGGGGCAGCGTACAAGAAGCCGCGCTCTGGGTCCCCGAATCCACAGCTTCCTTCGGCTGCCGGGGTGTCCGGTGCCCTGTGACCGGCCTGTCCCGCTGTGCCCGCGCTGCTGCTGCTGCCACCGCCGCTGTCGCCGTCGCTGTCGCTGCCGCCGCTGCACAACGCGGGAGACGCCTACGAGCTGGTGATTGGAGCCCAGATCGGTAAGTGGGACTTCGATTCCTTTCCTCTCTCCAAGCTTTGATCCATTCCGTAATCTCCGAGTGGAAGTACCCAGGGCAGATGCCAGCTCTCAGGGCTTACCGTGTGCAAGCACCAAACCGAGCGCCTGCCTGCATCCCAGAACCGGGCTCAGCGGCTGGCCGAATCACGGCTGGAGAAACTGAGGCTAGTCGAGCGCAAGTCAGTTGCCCAAGACCACACAGCCAGGGAGGGCGGGAGCCGGGACTCCAAGCCAGTCTGGCTGCAGATCCGTGCCCCTGGAGGCTGTGCGCCCTGGCTGTCCTGTGCCGTTCGCCGGCATTTGTTGTGCAACTGTGTACGCGCGGGGCGTCCGTCAATGGAAAGCTGGTGGGGTGGAGGTGGCAGGAGGTTCGATGTGTCTATACACATGAGGACGCGGGGGTGATACTGACGGTGTGTGTGCATTTTGCTTCACAGTTTACAGGACCACACCCCTTTGTGTTGCTTCAATTGCAACAAACCTCTAGGTAGCCTTCCTCTTCTCATATTTCGGATGAAGACACTGGGGATTAGAGAGGTGAAGTGAGTTGTCCAGGCAGAGCCAGGGCTGAAACCCAGCTCTGTCTGCCTCCAACGCTCCGGATGGCTGTGGATGGCTCCAGGGCTGGGGCATGTCAGCGTTCCTGGGTACCTCCCGCTGGAGTGGGCATCGGCATAAACTCCTTGTGTGGAGAGGATTCTGCTGAGAGCTGGGGGCTTGGTTCTGCAGTCCCGAGGAGATGGGTTGCCCTTAGAGGGACAGAACCAGGGCCAGCCCCTCATGTGGGCATACCCAGAGCCTCCCTTGCCAAGTGCTAGGCTGGTGGACAGGCCAGAAAGGGCTTAGCCGATGCCTGCTCATTGAAGTCTAACTTGAATTGGGCATCTTTTAGCCAAAAGGTGAGTAGCTGCTCTGGTCGAGAGAAGCAACTGGGGGTGGGGGGGTGTCTGTGCAAACACCCAGCTTGTCTTGCAATACAGAGTGGGTTTGTGAGTTTTTACCTTGAGCATTTGAGCCCCTTATTCTGGCAGAATAGGGTGAGCCACCTTTCCCAGCTGGGTCAGGGCATGTAGGGTGTAAAGTCTGACAGGGTCCTGCAGAAAAAGATGAGGGCCAGGTCCCCTCCCCAAATAGACTGAGAGGGCTCTTTGTGTTTTGTGTACCTGCCTTTCTGCTCCCGCCTCTGATCTGACTGTTATCACATGGGAGGAGCAGAAGGCATGGGAGCTGTACTGCTAGTGTGGCAGGGGTGAGGCCCTGCACTTTACCTGCATTATCATCCCTGCAACACACCTGGGTAGCAGGCCTCTTGATGCCCATTTCACAGATGAGAAAACCAAGGCTCAAAGAGGTGAAGTGCATGCCAAGGTCCGCTAGCAGGCGTGCCATGCTGTCACGCCCAGGTCTGTCTAGCTGCAGACCCCACTCAACCGCTGGGTCCTGCCTCCTTTAAGATAATTCCCTGCCCAACCCCTAACTCCACCTCTGGGCCTGACCTTCACACAGGTGTTGTTTTGTCTGAGGTGCTGTTTTGTCTGGGAGGGGCTCCAGGTAAAACCGCTGTCAGCCAGGTTGATCCCAAGCCTCAAGTCCCTGACACTGCACCCTGGGAGGAGAATGAAGAGGGTCATTTTGATTTTTTACAGAGTCTCTTAAGATGTAGGAGTTGGAATAATATTAATAATAACATTTATGATCATACCAGCCTGACATTTACCCAGCACGATGGGCCAGCCATGCCCAGGGTTTCGCATGGATGATCTCACTGACTTTTTTATGAGGTGGGCACTGGCCCATTCTTCTTTTTGACCAGGAGGAAATTTGGGGCTCGGAGTGATTAAGGCATGTACCTAGCATGACACAGCCAGGGCAAGGGAGAGCTGCCATCCTGGCTGGGTCCTGCCCCAGATTCTGGAAGAACATGCTCACCCGATGGTGAGCCACTTGACTGTCCCAGCAGAGCTTGCTGATGGTCGGGCTTCTCCTGCCACGTGGGAGCGAGGTCCCTGCCTGGGTTAGGGGTGGGTCTGGAAAGGGGACGCACTGACACAGGGGCTTGGACTCCACTCTGCCAACAGGTACTGCTATCAGTGCAGAGAGCCCTGCCCCGGGACCCAGGTCAGCACTGGCTCCCAGAGTCCTGCTTCCAGATGGGAGAGAGGAGCTGGCTGGCTGGGGGCGGGAATGGGGCCCTGGTGGAAGAGCTGGAGGCCTCTGGGAGCTCCCACACTCCATCCCTCCCTCAAAGACCCCACGCGGGCTATCCGGCCTTGACTCGGTTGCATTTGAAAACTGGCTTTCAGAGGCAGGACCCCCAGCGCTGACCCCTTTGGCCTGGCGGGACCTGGAACATTTCTTCTCTCTGTCGCCAGTGTAATTTACTATGTATGGGAGGTGCCTCAGTGTCTGCTTGCTCCCAACCTACGAGGCTTTTTTCCCTTTTTTTCTTTTGCAAACTCACTGGTTTTTGATCAGTCCCAGATGTGCAAACCCAGCATCACTCAAAGCGGCTGATGGCTTGTCAAGGAAGGAAAGTACAACACAGGCGTCGTTTCATTTCATCTTCAGCTCCTTGCGCTGACTAGATTCTCAGACCTTCGTGGGACGGGGGTCTGGAGCCCCTCCTATGGAACATGCTTTGTTCTGGAACAGGGAGGGCCGGGCCGATCTGGGTGGTGGTTGGTAGGGACGGCCATGCCCCTTTTTCTTTCTCTTTCCCTTGAAAAAAAGTGGTTTTATTGTGGCAAAATAGGCATACACATAAAAGCTCCCCTATTAACCATTCTAAAGTGTACAGATCAGTGACATTTGGTGCACTCGCAGTGTTGTGCCGACATCACCACTGTCTAATTCCAGAACGTTTTCATTCCCCCAAAAGGAGACCTCATAGTCCTCATTAGCAGTCACTCCCCTTCCTCTCCTCCCCAGCCTCAGGAAACTACTGATCTACCTTCTGTCTCTATGGATTTACTATTCTTGACATTTCATACACATGCGGCCCTCTGCGACTGGATTCTTCCACTTAGTATGATGTTGTCCAGGTTCATCCATGTTGTGGTGTGTCAGGGCTTCATTCCTTTCTATGGTTGAGTCATATTCCATTGTATGGCCAGACTGCATTTCGTGTCTCCGTTCTTCCGCTGATGGAAGTTTGGGATGTTTCCACATGTTGGCTATTGCGAAGGATGCTGCTGTGAACATTTGTGTGCATGTGTTTTTTTTTAAATTTTATATTTTTAAAATTAATTTATTTTTAAAAATAAATCTTTATTGTTCAGATTATTACAGTTGTTTCTCCCCCCCCCCCATATCTCTCCACCACCCGGTTCCCACCCCCCCTCTGTCCTTACCTCCCCCCCGTTGTCCTTATCCATAGGTGTATGATTTTTGTCCAGTCTCTTCCCGTACTCCCCACACAGACACCCCTTTCCCCCTGAGAATTAGCAATCCACTCCCATTCTATGCCTCTGATTCTATTATGTTCACCAGTTTATTCTGTTCCTCAGATTTTTAATTCACTTGATTTTTAGGATCACTTGTTGATAGATATGTATTTGTTGTTCATAATTTTTATCTTTACTTTTTTCTTCTTTTTCCCTCTTTTTAAAGAATACCTTTCAGCATTTCATATAATACTGGTTTGGTGTGCATGTTTGTGTTTAAACACCTGTTTTAAACACCAGTTTTGGGTCTACACCCAGGAGTGGAATTGCTGGGTCACATGAACGTGTTGAGGAACCATGTTCTCTTTTCTTGACTCCCTTCTTAAAGAAACATCAACTCAGGTCCTCTCATTTCAGCATTGGTCAAGGCCCTCTGCCATGGGTGCAGGAATATCTGGCATCTGGGTGTTTTGGGGGAGTGTTGGCATTCCACCCAGGGTCACAGTAGCACCTGGCTTTGAACCCCAGGCTGTGCCACTGTGGGCACTCGCAGACAGACACCCCCCTTTCAAGACTGTGAGGACAGACCGTCTCTCGTGATTCAGCCTGCAGGAGATTTATCTTCGCCATTGTCTCAAGTGCTGTGTCAGCTTAGACAGAAACCACAGATTCGGGGGGAAAGGAGAGGATTATGCAACTTCTGGATCATCATTTAAAAAATATTATAAATTATGAAATCCCACATTTTCAATCTGAATGTCTGGATTGTGTCCCATTGTGAATGCAGAATGACAATATCCCAAGCCGGAAAAAGAATCGAGCTTCCATTTCTTTAATGTTTTTCTAAATTGATTTTCAAGAGAGAGGAAGGGAGAGGGAGAGAGAGAGAGAAACATCAGTCAGTTGCCTCCCGCATACACTCCGACCTGGGCCCAACCGCCCATCCTGGGCTTGTGCCCTGACTGGGAATTGAGCCGGCGACCTTTCAGTACACAGGACGATGCTCAGCCAGCTGAGCCCTACCAGCCAGGGCTCGAGCTTCCATTTCACTTGCCGTCAAGCGTTCTTTCGGATTGGAAAAAGCCCACCCGGAACTCTGTAGCTGGCATCCAGCTGACTTGATCAGAGCCTGAGAAATCTTTCTAGACCAAAGAAGCAGTGTTCTCTGGCAGGGAAAGGTGATAGTGGGTGGGGTGCTGGCGAGGGTGCCCCAAGTGGAGGTACCGTGTGTGTACGCAAAGGCCCGGAGGTAGGAGAAGGCCTGGCACCCATGGAGAAAGATAAGAAGTTCCGAGTGGCTGAGTTCAGGGCCAGATTCAGGAACAGCAAGGGTGTGCCCTGCGAGTGGGGTGAGCTCTAGCGAGTCTGGATTCCCTGCCACTGGCTGCGGGGCGTAGGAGTGTAACAGGGTGGTATTCTCACTGGAGAACAGATCACTGTGGAATGAGTAGTGTCCCCCGAATTGTGAGCATCCCATCCAGGCTGGTCCCCTCGGTGACCGAGCGTTGGCACAGACCCAGCAGCAAAGCTCGCCAATCCAGGACCGTTCCTTCCTTCCGCGTGTAGCAAGGCCAAGGTTTCAGGTGGTGCCCTCAGGCCCTAATATTCCAACATCAGGCCCTCCCCCCCAACATCTCCCTTTCCAACAAAGAGAGCATTCTCTACGACAGTCTCTGGCCAGTATCAGGGCTCAGCTGGGAGGTCTCACTTTGTTCTGTTTTCATTGTGTTTAATTTGATTCCTGCTTCCGTTCAAGGCAGAAGTGGTCAAGTTCCCTGCAAGTGGCGGAGAAGGAAAGCTACCTTTTACAAGTAAACGTTTTGAACCCTCAGAGTGGGCCAAGTTTGAATGAAAACATAAAATATGTGCCTGTACAAGTAGACTGAAGCTGGACGGGATTGGGAAGAGGGTGTGCCCAGGGTACAGATTGGGAGCTCCTGGATTGCGGGGGGCCTGAGGAGGTTTGGGAGGCTGGGATAATCTGCAGTAGCAGTTCTCAAAGTGGGGTCCCACTCAAGCTGGCGGGACACAGCAGCACATGGGAACTCACCAGAAACGCAGATTCCCAGGCCGCTCCCCAGACCTCCTGAATCAGTGTGGCCCGTAATCTGTGTTTTAATGAGGCTTCCAGCACTTTCTGGCGCAGACTCAAACGTGAGAACCTACTGCCCTAGAAAGCAGATGAAGACTTTGCCCGGGGCCTGACACAAGTGGGGGTCAGGGGGGACTGGTGGGTGGGTAGATGGGAAGCTGTGCGGAGGGTTCTGCGTAGGGCGCCTGGTGTGACGGAGAGAAGTCACATGGCGAGAAAGCAGCGAGTGGCTTGGGAGCTAACGTGAGCGCCAGAGTCAGGAGCCCCTTGAGAACAAGTTGCTGGCGGATCCGTGCGTCTTTCTCCCGGGAAAATGCTCAGCTTGGTGCACTCTTGCTGAGGAGGGAGGAAGCGAAGATTACTAAAATAGTGGTTCAGCTCTGGCCGCTTTGGCTCAGTGGATAGAGCGTCGGCCTGCGGACTGAAGGGTCCCGGGTTCAATTCCACTCAAGGGCACATGCCCGGGTTACGGGTTCGATCCCTAGTAGGGGGCGTGCAGGAGGCAGCTGATCAATAAATCTCTCTCATCCTTGATGTTTCTATCTCTCTATCCCTCTCCCTTCCTCTCTGAAATCAATTTAAAAAAAATATATATATTTTTTTAAGTTTAAAATAGTGGTTCTAAAAAGCCCAACAACAAAGTCCTCGGACCGAGCAGTGTTTACGGACTGTTTCTCTCCCTTGTCTCCTGGGTGAATCCGGGCATCGAAGATCATCTCTGCTCCAGCTCCAGGGCGGCAGCACCTGGACCAGCCGCTTGCCTGAAACTGACTTGATCAGAGCCTGAGAAATCTTTCAAGACCAAAGAAGCAGTGTCCTCTGGCAGGGAAAGGTGATAGTGGGTGGGGTGCTGGCGAGGGTGCCCCAAGTGGAGGTACCCTGTGTGTACGCAAAGGTACCGTGTGTGTTCGCACGTGTCCTGAGGCTGCCGGCGTCTTCCTTCCCGGCATGTTTAGTGTCCCTGTGTGCACAGGAGCTCGCGAAGGACATCTGTCTGTCACGCTGGATGTCCCCCTCGGAAAGAATGAGTTGTTTCCGGGATACCATTTAAAACATATACGCGCGTACGTGTATTATCTGCTGCCACCCCCTCCCTCCCTCCGGCCCCAAACCGGCTCCCAACACAGCCGGTCTGTTCTCCGGGCAGAAGCGCAGGGCAGCTGAAAACGTTGTTTATTCCCAGAAACCTTCAAGACCTGGGCTTCGCTGGGACTGGAGATATTTTCAGCGTTGGCATTGCCGGACAAAGTGCCCTCTCAGACGTGGGATGAACTGGGCCCTGTCTGGGAGAGTGGGTGTCTGGTCCAAGTGGGCAGCCCGGGCCAGCCGCAGGGCTTTATCTGGGCTCCAGCAAGTCCGTTCACTTTGAAGCGCTGTCCTGCCGGAGGCCAGGCTCCAGGCTTGTCTCAGCTCCGAGGCTCCTGGGGAGAATCCTTGAGGGCTCTCTCTTGCATAATGGTGTTCCCCTTGCAGCCACTCACGCTGCTCTTGGTCCATCCTTCAAACAGAAGCCAGAGAGAGGACCGCCCGCTCATTCCTGTACTGGCAGATGCATTTTTTTCCAAGTGGATACGTACGGGCTAGGATCCCAGATCAAGCTGCAGGCTTGACCAGTCCCCTCCCTGCTCATTCATCCACCCCCTCCCCCTGCCACCTAGGTTGGTTTCCTGGTTTTGAACTTCACCTAATGCACCATGCATGTGTAATCACTGCAGTCTGGCTTCTCTTGTTCAGCGTTATGTCTGTGAGCTTTGTCTACCTTGGTGCAGGCTGACGGGCTTTCAAATCATAAACCAGACCCTGTCACCGTCAGCTGCTTCCTCCACCCCCCATGCCTGTCTTTGCATTTAAAGCAAAATCAAGACTCCTTGTCATGGCCTTCAAGGCCCCTGGCCACCTGTCCCACCTGCTTCTGTGACCCCATTTGCCCCTCTTTTCACCTGTCCTGCGTCATACTGAGACCACCTCAGTCCTGTGACCTCCTCTAAGCCTTTGACCTCACTGTTCCTGCTGCCTGGAGTTCCCTTTCCTTGAGACCTCAGCGGGACCCCCACTGTCCATCTTGGCCAGAATGGTCCCTACCCCGGCCTCTGCTCAGCTCCCCTGCCCCATTCCCAGGGTGGCTTTCCTCGTGTCTTTATTTAGTTGCTGTTATGTCTCCTTCCCTTCCCAAGAGCGGCCTGTCTTGTTCCCTTGCATATCCCCAGGACTCCGTGGCCACTCGAGGGTTTGCCCTGGGGATTTTCATCGGCAGAGCAGTGTGGAGAGTCCATAGCCTGGTGCTATAGAATTCCTGAGCTTGTGTCTATGAGCTCGGTTCACACCCAGTGGCCGTGACTCCTCCTGGCAGATACCACCCAGTGCCAGGAAATCATGCATTTCAGGCAAGCGGCTGGTCCAGGTGCTGCCGCCCTGGAGCTGGAGCAGAGATGATCTGCGATGCCCGGATTCACCCAGGAGACAAGGGAGAGAAACAGTAAACACTGCTCGGTCCGAGGACTTTGTTGTTGGGCTTTTTAGAACCACTATTTTAAACTTTAAAAAAATATATATATTTTTAAAATTTATTTCAGAGAGGAAGGGAGAGGAATAGAGAGATAGAAACATCAATGATGAGAGAGATTCATTGACCAGCTGCCTCCTGCACGCCCCTACTAGGGATCGAACCCGTAACCCGGGCATGTGCCCTTGAGTGGAATCGAACCCGGGACCCTTCAGTCCGCAGGCCGACGCTCTATCCACTGAGCCAAAGCGGCCAGGGCTGAACCACTATTTTAGTAATCTTCGCTTCCTCCCTCCTCTAGAGGAAGACACCCCGGGAGGTGAAGGGTCTTTCTGGGCAGCTCTCTGAGGTGGACTCAGGATTCAAACCCAGGTCTGACCCAGTGGCCATGCTTTCCACACGCCTCTGGCAGTCCTGGGTGTCTTGTCCTGTGGAGATGGCATTTTCTGCTGTTCATCCACAGCTTTGCTGAGAGCATTGTTCCCAAGCAAACTTCCACACGCCTGCAAGAAAAGAGCAAGGGCCCCGGAGTCCTGGCTGGGTAGTTTAAGGCCGTATTAATTTATTATCCAGCCACTGGAGAGTGGCTTCCTTGATATATTCTCTTGGCTCGAGTTGAATGCACCTGGTTTTTAGTTCTTTTTTTGCACAAAGTAGATTAAGTGTCTGTTGGATGAGTTTCCTTCTTGTATATTGTTGTTGTTCAATATTTATCCCATAAGACAGTATCCTTTGCCAAAGGGACTGAGGAGGAAAAAAGGTGCCTGGGGTGGGTTTTTTCCCAAACCAAGTGGACTGTCCATCTGTCCTTGGTTGTGGGGAATCCAGGGTGCCTGTTTCCTCCCGTCCAGCCCTAATCCTGTGGAGAAGGGTTTCAGGAAAACTAACCAGATCGCCTGCCACCCCACCCCCGGGTGTCTGGTACTGACCCAGACGCTCTTCCTGAGAGGTTCTGCCCAGTCCTGGGATCTGCCCAAGACGTGCCTGCTGGGGAGTCCTCTTCCCTCCTCCCAGCCACCACTTCATTCCTGGGATTTCTGGGCGGTTTGTGGGTACGACTCTGATCTGTGCTTGGCCTCGCTCGGATGTCGAGTTCTTCTTTGTGCCTTTGGGGTTAGCTGCTGTCCTGTGGGTGGGGTGTCTCACTGAACGAGTCTGGCTGACATGGGGCTGGAGGCCAGAACTGCCCTGACGTTTGGGGGGGCCACTGCCTGGACGAGCCAGGATCGGTAAGCAGACAGAGTGTGACATGCATCGGCCCTGTCCACAGGCCTTCTGTGTGCCCGTGAGCAAGTTGCTTATCCGGTTTGAGCCTCAGTCTCCTCATCAGCATCGTAGGGCTCATAATTGCAGTGACCCCATTAATCTGTGGAGAGAATGAGCATGAGATGCTGAGAGTAGAGGCTGCTTAGTCCACACTCATTTCGCTTCGGCCGGGTCATTGGTGATGACTGTTCCTCGAGCATTGAATCCCCGCTGGAACTTGAAGTAGAACAAGGCTCAGTGCCAGCCAGTGGCGTGCTGGGGCCAGCTCCCTAAAGTTTCAGAAAGGTCATGAGCCAGTTAAACAACCATCATTAAATGTTGACTTACATAGACTTACCGTTAAATAAATCATATTTAAAAGAAAGATAATAAGTACTCAAAACTCATCACATCCTAAATTTTCACTTTACTATTATCTCTGCGCTTGAGGTTATTTGGTGTGCTAGCGCAAGTCTTTCCAGAAACCCCATGTTCAGTACCTCCCGTTGCTTGCTCGAAATTGGCCATGGTGGGGAGTATTTATACCAGGGCAATTGGCAAACACTACAAATAAGGGTGGGTTAAACAAAGTTTATTTTTGAGCATTGGTTGTTAAACATTTGCCAACACACCGCTGATTCCAGCCCTCAGGAAGCACATAGTCTAGCTGGCGAGGTAAACAGTACGAACAGATGCAGTGCGGGCCGGTGAATTCTCGGGCATCCAGGGGCCAGTTCACTCGGCGAAGACTGAGCCCTGCAAGGAGACAGAGCTCCCTGGCAGCCGTGGCCTCTGAGCTGGGTCATTGGCATCTGCATGAATTACCACGTACATCTGTCCCGATGGTTCCTGGCCATTTGGTCAACATCAATGCTGTAGCCCCGATTTGTGACATCTTGGCACCTGCTTCCCCGGAAGGTGGGGAAAGCGGCCCTGCCTGCATGTGCTGAATAAAGTTGTGTTTTGAATTTGGAGGAGGTCCTCCCCTCTGCCTCACAAGCATTGGACATTTAACAGGATTTTTAAATGTTAGATTTCGGCCCTGGCCGGTTTGGCTCAGTGGATAGAGCGTCAGCCTGTGGACGGAAGGGTCCTGGGTTCGATTCCAGTCAAGGGCACGTATCTTGGTTGCGGGCTCAATCCCCGGCCCCAGTGTGGGGCATGTGCACACTCGGGAGGCAACCAATTGACGTGTAGCCCTCACATGGACGTTTCTCCCTGTCTCTTCCCCTCCTTTCCACTCTCTCTAAAAAATCAATGGAAAAATATCCTAGGGTAAGGATTAACAACACAAAAAAAGTTAGATTTCCTCTCAAGGCAGAGGTGGGCTCTGAAATAATGTGGGGAAGGGGGAGGAGTCTTCTTTGCTGCATTCTGCATTATTGCTAGTAACGTCAGCCTTCTAAGAATTTCTTCAAACAGCGTGTCTGCGGGTCATGCAGCACCATCATCATCATCATCATCATCACCATAGCTAACGCTGTTAGCTGTACAGTACATAGCTAACATGGTCATGCTTATCTCTCCTTCGTTCCTCACTCCACAGCTCATCCCTGGACCCTAACCTGCCCCTCCCCCAGCCCAGGCCGGGCAGATTAATCCCTGCTCATTGGTGAAGATTCAGCTGAAGAGTCACTGCCTCCCTGAAGCCTCCTAGAGCTTAATCACGCTATAGACCTGCTGGTCTTGTTTGCCAAAGTCTGACAAGTCCTGCAATTCTCCTCTACCGTATAGATGCAGACACTGGAGCCCAGAGAAGCTACGTGCCATGTCCAAGGTCACACAGCTAGTGAGGGGCAGTGTCAGACATTGAACCCAGGTCTCTGGTCCCGGAGAGCCCAAGCTTCAGGCCATAATGAAGAAGCCAACATCATGTGTATTGTTTATACGGCTCTTCTGATCTCGGGAGGAGGAGGAGAGCCACACATTCATTCCATAAATATTTATTGAACACAGGCTTGGCAGACATTGGTGACTCAGCTGTGAATGAGCCAACAGGTCTGCAGGCATGATTAAGCGGTGACCCTGGAGTTGAGTCTTAAGTGAGGATCAGGAATTAATCTGCCTAGCCTGGGCTGGCGGAGAGGGCCTGTTGGGGTCACAGGATGAGCTGTGGGAACAGCATGTGCAAAAGCAAAGAGCTTGGCACGGTCTCGGAGCTGAGGGCTGACAGACTCGGTCCTAAGATTCATCTTTCTGGCAGACTTTCCCAAACACAGGCAAAGGCTGCCGGGCGAGATGACGCATCCAACTTAAACCATGTTCCTTTTCTCACTTCTGACGGTTGAATATGGTGGTGGCATCACCCAGGAGGTCACCGTCAAGGAGGCCCTTTGCTAGACTGGGAACACGGAGATCTGCTGACCCCTACGTGCCCATAGAGCCTTGGCCAGGTGGGAGGGGCGTCGCGCTGTGGAGAGCTCCCCAAGCTTTCAGAAAGCTCGATTTTTAAAAATATATATATTTTATTGATTTTTTTACAGAGAGGAAGAGAGAGGGATAGAGAGTTAGAAACATCGATGAGAGAGAAACATCGATCAGCTGCCTCTTGCACACCCCCTACTGGGGATGTGCCCGCAACCAAGGTACATGCCCTTGACCGGAATCGAACCTGGGACCCTTGAGTCTGCAGGCCGACGCTCTATCCACTGAGCCAAACCGGTTTCGGCAGAAAGCTCGATTTGAGTCGTGGTTCCACTAGCTACACAACCTCCCAAACACCAGGCAGTGTCTCCCGGACTGAGTTGTGTTTTCTGTAAAACGGGGTTGAAAGCAGCAGAGATCAAAGCCCTTGAGCGCTCCGGGCCATGCTGCAGGAACCTGCCTCCTGTGACTTCAGTCACCATGCTCGGGTCCCCCTGCCGGCCCCGGGGTTTGAAAGCCTTGTTGGTCCCTCCCCACCTCTCCAGTGGCCTGCTGTCTAGGATGTTCCCATGAGACCTTGGTGTCTTTATCATATCTGTGGTCTGCTTCATCATGCCCGCAGACCTGCTGGGCTGGGATTTTGCAACTTTGGCGAAAAAGAACAAGATCTTCCAGAGAGCATTTCTGCCGTATCTTGGAACCGTCCACGGCAGATGTTTCCAGGGGTGGCATGAGGCCCGGGATGTCAAAATGCTGAAGAGGGTTTCTCTAGAAAATGCCTTTGGAGGGGCCTGCCCCCCACGCCACGTTGGCAACCCTAGGAGAGTTGGTGGGGCAGAAGAGTGTGGGCCGTGCTGTCCGAGTACCAAAGTTCGAGCTCCTCCAGGAAGTTAGGAAAACAGCTGGGACCTCAGCAGGTGGAAAGCGCTTTACAGAGAGTACGCATCAATGCCTGGGGTCAGAGGTCAGCTGGCCACATTTGAGTCAAAGGCTGGTTAGCAGATGGAGGTTGGCAGGGTTCCAAGCCCAATAACAGGGGCATGTTTTGGTGAAATGTCACCATGACGTGAAGGTTTCAGTCCCCTGGGGGTGACACATTGGTGCCTTCTCATCAGCAGAGCCACCGTCTGCCCCGGGGCCCACTGCCTCAGCTCCACTGAGCCCAGCAGTCTTCCCAGGAGGCAGAGGAGGGCGAAGAGGATTGCAGAGGAAGACAGGGTTGGTGGGGCCCCCCTCCTGCCTGGGTGGTGACAGGAAATCCATGGAGTGGCAGTAAGAAAGGGTTTTGAGGTCAGATGGAGCTGCGTTCCAACCCAGGTTTTCGCTGGGTAGGTGTATGACCTTGGATGGATTCCTTAAACACCAGAGGCCTCAGTCTCCTCATCTCTAAAATGGGATAGTGGAACCCAAACCTCTGAGACTTTGGGAGGTGAATTGAGAAATGCAGCAATTGGCACACAGTAGGTCTCCCTCTTAAGCCCCCTGCCAGCCTCCCTGGGGGCGAGCGTGTACTTGTCATTGGAAAGCTCCAGGCAGCCTTGGACAATGTGTATGTCTCATTTGTAAAAAGCTTTTTATTAAAAAAAAAAAAAATTGTAAATGGAAAAGGGACTGAAGTGGTTGGCCCGAAGTTCTGATTGAGCTGCTTGGGCAGCGGAAGCTGAGTGGTCAGAACAGGCCAAGGTGCTGGCATTGCCTGCGAAATGGGCTGACTGTCACTGCAGGTTCCAGCCAGACCCTCGCCTTGCCTCCTCATTTGCCTCTCTGTTCCCGCCTTGCCTCCTTCTGTATAGTGGCCAGCAGGGTATTTGGAACATGACCCTGTCATCCATTTGTCTGATGCTCAGGTCAGTTTGGTAGGGTTGCAGTAACCAAGGACCCTGGACTGGGGAGATTAAAGAACAGACTTTTATTTTCTCACAGTTCTAGAGTCTGCAAGTCCGAGATCAAGGTGTCAGAGGGATTCCTTCTGAGGCCTCTCTCCGTGGCTTGCAGATGGCCGTCTTCTGCCTGTGTTCTCCCACGGTCTTCCCTCCGTGTGTATCTGTGTCCTTAACCTCCTCTTCTTATAAGGACACCCGTTGTATTGGATCAGGGCCCACCCTGATGACCTCATTTAACTTCACCACCTCTTTAAAAGCCCGATCTCCAAATACAGTCACATTCTGAGATGCTGGGGGTTGGGGCTTCCACATAGGAAGTTATGAGAGACACAACCCAGCCCAGAACCGTGTGCTCGCTCCTCTGTGCCAGCACCCTGCTGGGCTCTGGGAATGCAGACAGACATGAGGGGGACGCCAGCCCTTCTATTGCTTAAGTCATCAGTGTCCTCCTGCTGCCCCAACTTAGCAGGAGCATCAAGATCCAGGCTTTGCCCCTCTCCAACATGGACCCTTAGGGACCCTGAGCCCCAGTCAGGCCAAACCTCTGTCAGGCCCGACAGTATACTGGACACGCCGCCCAGCATGGTGCCACAGATGGTGGGACCCAGGGCAAGTCTGGCTTTCCCGGCCAGTGACTGGCAGGGCGGAGAAGGCTTGAAGAAATCGTTTCACTTTTGCTTTCTTCCACTGGGAACGTTCCAGGAAACTCCCTGGTCCTCCCAACTCTAAAACTCCACCTGAGGCTTTATCAGTTCTCGTTGGAACCTTCGCACAAGGACCTTTCCTATTTAGAGGGCAGGTGGCTTGTTGACTCTTTTGGAATAAGGTTGCGCTTGTGCAGGGGACATGCCAGAAGGATGCACGTGGGACCCTCAGTGGTTTCATTGCCCTTTCATGCGCCAGTGTTTTGCTTTGTTTTAAAGTAGACAAGTCCACAGGGTGCGTTCACCACCCAGGCCCGGCCTTGGAGGACGCCTGCTTTGCTTACAGCTTTGCAGTTCCTGCCGACTCAGCCTGTCCACCTCAAGTGAGCAGCGGTGCGCATGTCCATATTTGCTTGAGATTTTAAAGTAGAAATAACATCCTATGTAATAAAGAGGTAATATGTAAATTGACCCTCACACCCTTGCACAAGATGACCGCCCCCATGTGGTCAAAGATGGCTGCCACAAGATGGCTGGCAGGGGAGGGTAGTTGTGGGCGATCGGGCCAGGAGGAGAGGGGAGTTGGGGGTGACCAGGACTGCAGGGGAGGGCAGTTGGGAGTGACCAGGCCGGCATGGGAGGGCAGTCGTGGGCAACTAGGCCTGCAGGGGAGGGAAGGCAGTTGGGGGGGACCAGGCCTGCAGGGGAGGGCAGATGGGGGCGACCAGGCCTGCAGGGGAGGGAAGGCAGTTGCAGGGGATCAGGACTGCAGGGGAGGGCAGTTGTGGGCAACCAGGCCTGCAGGGGAGGGCAGTTGTGGGCAACCAGGCCTACAGGGGAGGGCAGTTAGGGGAGACCAGGCTGGCAGGGCAGGGCAGTTGGGGGTGATCAGGCTGGCAGGGGAGGGCAGTTGTGGGTGACCAGGCCTACAGGGGAGGGCAGTTGGGGGCGACCAGGCCTGCAGGGCAGGGCAGTTGGGGGTGATCAGGCTGGCAGGGGAGGGCAGTTGGGGGTGATCAGGCCAGCAGGGGAGGGCAGTTAGGGGCTACCAGGCCGGCAGGGGAGGGCAGTTGGGGGCAACTGGACTGGCAGGGGAGCAGTTGGGCATCGATCAGGCTGGCAGAGGAGTGGTTAGAGGGTGATCAGGCTGGTAGGCAGGCGAGTGGTTGGGAGCCAGCAGTCCCGGATTGTGAGGGATGTCCAACTGCTGGTTTAGGCCCCTTCCCTGTGGGATCGGGCCTAAACTGGCAGTCTGACATCCCCCAAGGGGTCCCAGATTGGAGAGGGTGCAGGCTGGGCTGAGGGACCAGCACTGGGCCTCTAGTATTAAAGATAAAGATGAAGTCCCTACATTCTTCTTTCAGTTCCATCGCTCTTTCCTTGGAGTCCACCACCACCATAAACTTTTTCTGATTCAGTCCTGGTTTTATCATACACACACACACACACACACACACACACACACACACACATCCAAATACATACATGTAGACAATACAAACATACAGATACGTGTATATAATATATACATATAAATATTTGTGTGTATATGCCCATGTATATCCAAAAATATACAAAATATGGTTTATGTTGTAAAATTTACTTAAATGGTACAATGAGCATAGTATTCTACAACTTGCTTTTTTAAAGCCCAGCATGATTTTGAATTTTATTTATGCTGACACTCACATAGCGCTAGCTCATTCCTTTTACCTGCTGTATACTGTTCTACCCATGACCACCCCATGATTTATTTACTGATTAGCCCTACTGTTAGCCGTTTGGGTTGTGCCCATTGGCAGTTTAAACCAAACCCAGGATTCAGTCGGTGAGCCACAGTTGAGTTATATAAGCAGTTCCTGTTTCACGTCTTTGGGGTGCCCGCCCCTCCAGCTCTTTAGCGCAAAGCACATAAGTGTTGTGATGCCAGAGTGGACGCCTCGTGATGTCAGTCCGCACTGTCACTTCGTCTCAAGTCTTGGTCCAGCGTCAGTGTGTTTTGGCATCTCCTTCGGCCCGGCCTTCTGCAGCTGGGAAATGCTCTTATATGGTGGGGTGACTAACCTGAGAGAGACATCAGGGACCCCGAGGGGCTCTGCATTACTGGGCTGAGTCCCAGTGGGGCGCGTGAGCACGCAGAAGTCCTTCCCGCAGTTCCCGGTCTCTGCCCCAGAGGGAACTCCCCAGGAGGAGGCCACATGTGGCTCATGCCAGAGAGCGCCAGGCCTCCCCTCTGGATGGCGGTTATTTTTATCTGAAGCTCGGGCTCCGTCAGGACCCTGGAGAGTTTCCAGGGTCGGGGATGAGAACTGCCTCTTTCCCAGAGCAACTGGCCTCTGCTCTGCCTCCTGGGATTTCCAGTTCTACTGTCCAGGCTCTAGGCTCCAGGCTCGGCTCCTCCCCTCCCTGCTCCACTCTGTGTCTTGCCCCTGAGGGTGTCCTCCCTCTGGCTGCCACCTTTCGGTCCCAGCCAGCGCGACTGCTGAGCACCTGGTTGTCACTAATGAGCCTTGTTGAGAAGATCAAGCCTCTCAGGGTTCCAAGTGGGTCAGCACTGAGGCACGGCCGGCAGCCTTCCCACCCAGGAGCCCCGCCCTCCAGCTCCCTGTGATGTCCTCAGTCAGCCTGTCCCACCGGATGGGGGCTGTGGCTTTCCTCGCCTATCTCCCCAGCCGGCCTGGGAGCCCCTTGAGGCCAGGGACAGTGTCCTCTTCATCTTCACGTCCCGGGGTCTAGCCCAAAATAGGTGCTCAATGAAGGTCAGCAGGTGACTTATAGCTCTCCCTGGGGAGAACGCAGAGGTGAAGAGAGACGTAAATGAACACACTCACTCAAGCCCTGCCTTATCTTTACAGACCAGGCGACAGCCAGGAGGAGGATCACAGTTTGTGTGCCTTTAGTGGAGGTGAGACCTCTGGCCTCCAGGGAGAGAGGAGCCAGGGTAGCACGAGCGAAAATCCTGGACCCTCAGAGTCACCACACCTGGCGTCAAGTCTCAGCATCTGCACTTACTAGTACAGCAGCCCTGGGCTTGTTGTGTCTCCACCCGAGGCCTCAGCTTACTCATCTGTAAAATGGGAGCGATGACAGACGACCTGACGGACTGTCCTGGGATTGGAAACGATGTGAATGGAGTGACCGGTCCATGTAGATGCTCAGGAAGAGTTTTTAGAAAGCACAAAAGGCACGGAGGAAATTCACCTAATGAAATTGGACCTTGGGACTTTAAAGCTAGTAGGTGTATTCGAAGACTAAGGCAGCTCTTCCTAACGCGAGTGCCAGGGAAGAAAGGTTAGGAAGAGGATTAGCTGGGGGAAAGGACTTGTAGCCTGAAGGCAAGGAAGGACCTCCGAGACCCTGGGTGGGTCACAAAAGTGAGAGAGCGTTCTTTTCCTGCAGTCTCTCTGAGAGGGGCGATGTGTCCCACAGCCCCGCAGCCCTGACAAGCGTCAGAGTTAGGGTTCCAGGAACGCGCTTTGGGAAGTGCAGCTCTGCTATGGTGCTGCGAAGGTCGGGGAGTCCCAGCCCGCCCTCTCTGTCCCCTCACATTGCTGTTGGTTTTGTCAGCCTACAACAGGTCACCATCCTGATGTGTGCATCGGGCACTGATTACCCGTGGGAACCATTAACCTAGCAGCCAAAAGGGCAATGCCTGGCAGTGTCTGGAGTAGACCATGTGCTTGGTTGTTGAGCAGGTTTGCCAGGCAGGCTCGGGGGTGAGAGTGGGGTACACAGCCCCCCACCCCGCCTTGGAGGTCCTCCCTCTTTCCTCTGTCACCTCCTCTGAGGATCACGTTGACAGGTGACTTGCTGCTCCAGAGCAGGCAGCTGGTTCCTGGCCGGGGCTGGGTGACATGTGGGAGTGTTGGCGACCGTGTGGGCCGTGATAAGAGGAGCCTTCCGCCATGCGGGGTCTGGGGGTGCCTGTTCACCACATTTGGCAAACTGAGTCCACCTGCACGGGGACCAGGAGCATTGGTTCAGGGCAACTCCTTTGGCGATGTGAACGACCTTATCAATCTCCACTGGGAGCAGGAGCTAGGACTTGATCCAGTCATAGACCCACCCGAGTCCTGAATGAGTAGAAATGCTGACTCGCGATGAGAAAAGATGGGACAGGGAACTTGGGTCCAGGAGAGATGGTGCCAGGATGTCGTATGTGGAGTCCGGCCAGCTTGCCTTGCTGGAAACCCTCCGCTTGAATCCCAGCTCTGCCGTTTCCTGTCGGTGGGGCTTGGGTTATTTAGCTTTTGTGAGCCTCAGTTTCCACATCTGCAAAGTGGGGCGAATACTATCTACTCCGGTCACTGCTCAAGCCAACACCTCAGCTGGTTCAGTACTGACCGACCGCCTCCCGCTGCCCTCTGCTTCCTTCCAGAGCCCGAGCCCCCAGCTCTGCCCCAGGAGCCCAGGCCGCCCCGTCGCCCCAGTTCCGGCTGCAGGAGAGGAGCCATGAGCTACGTCCTGAATGGCCTCGTCCCCTTGGGGCTGGTGCTGCTGGTCTGTGGAGCCCAAGGCTTTTTCCTGCCCAACGTCACGCACTTGGAGAAGCTGCTCAGCAAATACCGGCAGGACGAGCCGCACTCGCGGGCCCGCAGGGCCATCCCCAGGTCGGACCAGGAGGAGATCCTCATGCTGCACAACAAGCTGCGGGGCCAGGTGCACCCGCCGGCCTCCAACATGGAGCACATGGTGAGTCTGCACGCCCCGGGCCCGGGGCCTGGGCTCCCTCTGCTTTGTCCCCAGTCACTGTTGTGGGGCAGGCTTGCGGGGGGGGGGGGGGGGGGCGCGGTCCGGGCGGCAGAGGGTCCCCTGCCTTGTTCTCGATGCCCCGCCAAGCAGCACCCGTGAGCAGAGGCCGCCTCCCTGAGCTCAGCCCCCGTGCTGCCCTGAGGCTTCCGGAAGGCGGAGTGGGAGGGCCTCGGGGCTGGGCTGCCACCTCCCACCTGTGTGGCCTAGACACCAGCCTGAGCCTCAGTTTCCACTGTGAGCATCCTGTGCTGCCACGGCTCCTGGGACAACTGAGCGCAGACCTCACACCGGGGCTGTGAGTTACTGTGGTTACCGTGGCGGCTAGATCTTCCTCCGGCACCTTCTCTGTCCGAGAGGGCGTGGCCGAGTCTGCGAGATAAGGTGTCTGTTGGGAGGGAGACGGGAAAAGGGACAGTGTGGGGGTCCCCTCTGAATCTGGAGAAACCCCACACTTAGGAGCAGAAGGGGCAGCCCGCTCTCCCAGGTCCAGATCTCTTCCCCTCTCCCCCATGCCTTCGCTCACCCATTTCCATTCCTGTCGGTACCATCTCCCATTCCCCAGCCCTGGGAAATAGGTGCGGTTATTTCGCCCATTTTAATAGATTAGGAAACTGAGGCCCAAGGTCACACAGCCGGCAGGGACAGAGCCAGGTTCGAACCCGAGTCCAGCTGACTCCAGGACCTGTGCTCTCAGCCACCACTCTGTAGCCAATGCGTTTCCCACCCCATCTTCCCATCCTGCTCCTGTCTCGCCTTGATTAGGGGCACAGCCTCAGCCCTGGGGCTTTCGCTGCCCACTTTGCCCTCATCCAGCTCGTTCTGAGTCCTGCCATCATGTTACGCTGCCTACACCTCCACTTTTCTCCTGCTCAGGAGCCTCTGGGGCCCGCTGTGCCCAGGACGGAGCCCAGTGCTTCTTGCTTGGCGTCCCAGGCTCCTCTCGGGAGCCCTGTCTGTCTTGATGACTAGTTTCCCTCCCTCCCCTTTGGCCAGAGAGGTCTTCTGGGTGTCCTCTGAGGATGCAGCGTGGGGACAGCCGCCCTCCCTCCCCGAGAACACGTTCCCATCATCACTTTCCCTGTCCCAACTCCTCTGCAGCCCGCACCCTAGGCCACGCCCTCCTTCCCGGGGACTCAGCGGTCGCTTTCCTGTTGCCCTGTGCCCTGACCTGGGTAGCGCGCGTGTTGGGGACCGTCCCGTGTGCCCGTGCGCCTGTGAGCCCCTCACTGTCCCTGTGTGAACCCACACTAGGTGGCCCGTCACCCGCTTAGGGCAGATGAACGGGTCACCCGTCCTGGCAGAGCCCTGCGAGCAAGGCTTCGGGAAGTCATTATGAAACATTCCTCTTTTCCCTTAAGAGAACCATCCAGGCATTTATTCCAAAGGGGCTGTGCTAATTTTAGGAGGAAGAACGGGCACCCTTTCAAAATGCACGGGGCAGCGTGGGCAGGCTTTCTTAAGGTCAAAGCTGTAGGAAATTGGGGTAGATTTCTTTGGGGCTTTGGAAACAGACTGCTCCCCACCCTTTCCTCGACCTGTGGGTTTGACCTTGGTCCCCATCGGGGAAGGACACCTCTCTCTGGACAGGTCACCCAGTGCTCTTTCCACCCCAAGGCCCCGAGTGGTGCCCGCAGGGAGCGGTATTTTCCTTGGCCTGAAGCTGACGGAGCCCCAAGCCCCGGGGTCCTGGCTGCCTCCCACCTCTGTTGGAACAGGCTGGGTTTCTGCTGGTCTTTTCCTGGCGGCACTGAGCTCGTCAGGGGTTGTATGGCAGACTTGAGGCGAGTGAAGGGAGCCGAGATAGGCAGCAGGCAAGGCCGGGCCTCCTGGACAGCCTGTACCGAGCCTGCCGCCTCCTCCTCTTTGTCAGCATCGTGATAGTCCAGGATTGGAGTTGGGATCTGGGTCCTTAGGTCTCGATAGCCTGCCTGTCAGGGAAACTGAGCGTTGTGAGGGACGCCTGTGAGGGACGCCTCTGTGCAGGGGCCGTCTGGTAGGGAAGGCAGTCAAGGCTCAGCCCCTCCACCCTGCACCTAAGGCCCAGTGCTGCCCATCTGCTCCTGTTTCCACCCGAACAAGCAGCACCGATTGAGAAAGTGTCTTGAAAGCGTAGCTTCCTGCTCAGCCCTGCCTGCTGAGGCTTCAAGCCACAGTCCTTTGAAATAGACTCAGCACTGAAGGGTGAGTGTTAAAGTTCCAAAGACTTAAAGATAACATGTTTTGAGGATTTATAAGTGAGCAGGCTCCGAAGCCAGCCTGCCTCGGTTTAGGTAGCGGCCACCTGCTGGCTGTGTGGCTCTGGGCAGACTACTTGGCCTCTCTGTGCTTATCGTTCCTCACGGCACAATGGTGACAATAAAAGTACCTTTCTCGTAGGGTTGCTTGGAGGAGTCAATGAGGTAATGCATGATAAGTACTAAATAAACGTTAACTATACTGTTGCTATTATTACTTTAGTAACTATTATTCATTTAGTAGAGTGGGACTGGGACTTGGGGACAGCATGCAGATAGGATGACACCCCTCGGAAGCCAGATAAGACTGGGTTGTTAAAGTTCTAACTTCCTGGCTGTGTGATCTTAGACAAGTGCCATAAATAAACTTCCCTTAGCCTTAATCTGTCTGCAATAATGGAAAAATAAAACATACCTCAAGGGCTGTTGTGACAATTAAAAATGAAAATGGTGCGAATGCTCTGGCAAGTGGCAGGTGCTCAGATGATGGCAGCTCCAGAGGTACAGGGCCCCGCACTGCCTCGTCACATAGTAGGTTCTTGAGGAAGTTAAAGGTGGTACTGATTACGGAGGACACGTTGCATCCCGCCCGAGGCTTGATGCCTGCTCTCATTCAGCCGTCCCCCAAATCCTATTCCAGCAGATACTATTATCCCATTTAGAGGTAGGGACACAAAGGCACAGAGAGGTGAAGCCACTTGCCCAAAGTCACACAGCCAGCAAGGGCAGAGCCTGGTGTCATACCCAGGTTCACCTGACACAAACGCTCTCACCAGTGCATCTCACTGCCCTATTCTTCCCCTTCTCCTTCCTCGAGTCGTCCCTTTGAGGGCTAAAGGATGTCCACCTGCGCCTTACATGGACTAGTTGGAGGGCAAGCATTCGCTGGGGAAGCACAGGCTGAGTGGGGGGTAGGGAGCAGGAGGGGCAGGTGGGGACTGGAGGAGGTCCGTGAGGGCTGGCGTGAGCTGGGGAAGTGAGCTTCATTGTGTGTGCATTCATCCACGCGTGCATTCACTCATTTACTTACGCATGCATTATTCTGGGTGATAGTCGAGACATGTAACACTGCGTGGAAAGGACACTGATCAATAGTGTCAGTTGTCAACAGCTCACCACACAGCCAGACCCGTGACTGCCAGCTCTGCATAGGAACATTGTGTTTTTGTTTTTTTAATCCTCATCGAAGGATATGTTTCTATTGATTTGAGAGAGAGAGAGAGAGAGAGAGGGAGAGAGAGAGAGAGAGGTGAGAGAGAAACATGGATCGGGTTGCCTCCCATATGTGCTCCGACCCAGGATTGAATCCGCAACTTAGATGTGTCCTGACGGGTAATGCTCCAACCAACTGACCTCCCGGCCAGGGCTGGGGAGCAGTGTTTTGAGGTCCTACTGTGTGGCAGGCATGGCTGGAGCCGAGAGGAGGGTGGGAGGCGAGGGTGGGCAGGATGGGGATGCTCAGCCTCAAGTGGAGGGAGGGCAGATCTGGGTTCTCGTGGCTGTGTCCTGCTGTGGGCCAGACATCAGGTCTGCGTGTCTCCAGCCAGAATGTCAAAAGCCTTAACCCCCCAGAGGTCCCGCCTGGCCAGTCTTCTTTGCCCAACTCGGTCTTTGCCCTCCCCGCGCCCCTCCCCTCGGAGCGGTAGGAAATGCTATGGACTCAGACCAACGGCAGGCAGGGTTCACATCGCTCTTGAGCCGTGCACAGAATAAATAGCGAGCTTCTGAGAAGCCCGTGACCTTCAGGGTGGGACCGGCGCCCGCCCAGGCTCTGCCCTGCCTCTCTGGACGCTGGGAAGGGCCTCAGCGGGGCACCTCCAGAGGGGTCTTGCGCCAGCTGCCCTCATCCCCACTGCCCACCTCTCCCCTGCTTGGAGACGAATGAGTCACTGACTTGGTGCAGGTGGTCTATTTGGGGGCTGACCCATGAGTCCGGGAGACAGGAGGGAGGGAGTCTAACTTCAGAGTGCACTCCGGGGGTCCCGGTGGGGGTGGGATCTGCCGGGATCTGCTGAGTGAAGGGAGCAGCAGGCGGTCGCCCTCCTGAAGGCGGGAGGTGGGTGCCTTTATCCACAGGCCTGTCCCCATTGGCTGAGGGTGGTCCTGGGAGGGTTGACCACCCCCCCACCCCCCACCCCCATTCAGGCTTTGCTTGGACATGGGAGCGATCCCAGGCAGAAGCAGCTCAGGGGCTTGGTGGCACTGAAGGTGGGGCGCTGTTGGCGAGGGATGAATCTGAGGGTCCCCAGATCAATGGGAGGGGGGTCAGGGGTGTGAAGTGGGTCCCCAGGGGCTCTGCCCGAGGGCAGGACTTGCCCCGGATGTGAGGAGTCTTGGCTGGAAAGGGCAGCCGGACAGAAGGAGGAGCGGGCAGCACAGCCTCGTGACAGGCCATCCTGGGGCCTCGCAGTTGGTTTAAGCAGCCCCTGTTCCTGGACAGGCCCCGGGGGCTCTGCCCGGACAGCCGTTCAGTGGGCACCTACTGTGCGCCAGGGGCTGGGGCTACATGGAGCGGGGCCGGCCCTGCCTGCCCGTGAGCTGGCGCATCTGCCCAGGGACTGGGAGGCGGCGGTGCAGCAGCTGGTTCGCAGCGGGCTCGGAGGGCCGCTTGGCGTCTGCTCCTCCGCAGAAGAGAAATGACCCGCTTGCTTTGTTCTCTGCTCTTTCCCGGGGAGTCACGTGTGTTCCCGGGGCCAGCTGGGAGGCAGGGCCGGCTGCGGAGCCTGCCTGCAGATTCTCTGGCCCAGGCCCCTGCCCCAGCCCCCTTGGTTTAGGTTGGGTCATGATGCCAGAGGGGAGCAGGGCTGGGCAAGTTGAAGGCATTTCTTGATACTTAAAAAAGAAAAAAAAAAAAGGTAACATATACATAACATAGAATTTACCATCTTAGCCATTTTTAAGTGTACAGTTCAGCACCTTTAAGTACATTCACACTGTTGTGCAACCATCACCACCATCCCTCTGCAGGACGTATTCATCCCCCATTTCACAGGTGAGGAGACTGAGGCTGAGAGAAGGGACTTACCCAAGGTCCCCGGCAGGTTACAGGTGGAGCAGGAGCTCTGAGGGCAGCCGTGGATCAGGCTCCTCCGAGCCCAGAACCGGCCGCGGGTTCACCTGGCGCCTCGGCGGGAGGCGTCACAGCAGTTTGGGACCTTACACCCATCCCTGACTCTGACTGAAGGTGCCATCTCTCCTCCCCCTGCAGACCTGGGATGAAGACCTGGCGAGGTCGGCGGCGGCGTGGGCCCACGAGTGCATCTGGGAGCACGGGCCCACCAGTCTGCTGGTGTCCATTGGGCAGAACCTGGCCGTGCACTGGGGCAGGTAAGAGCCGCCGTGCCCTCCCCTTCCCCCTCCTTACAATGTGAACTGATCATTATCATACGTAGCCCTCATGATCACCCACTAAGAGGGCAGGAGACCACCCATGCCGTTTACGGCTGGGGAGACAGAGGCTCTGTGCCCAGGAACACGTCTGAGTAATTGACAAAGTGGATGTGAGCCTGATTGCTGACTCCAGACGCCGACCAATAGACTCGGGGTTTCTGGAGCGTGGGCTTTCCATTCCGTCTCCTCGGAAGGGCTTCTGGGCCAGTTGCAGCCGACAGGAAGGAGCTGGCTGGGCACGCTGGGAAGACGGGAATGTTCGCCCCTTCAGTGGCAGGTCCGTACCGTCTCCTCTGCCCCAGCACGTCTGGGTCCTGCTCACTCTTTAAGGCCCAGCCAGGTTCCACCTCGTGGGCAGGCGTCCCTCACCGCCCCCCTCGTCTGGCCATGGAGGGGCTCCTTCACACCGCTGAACCCCCAAGGCCTCCTGGCCTGGCAGCGCCTTGCCCTTGGGAGGCACTTGACAGCGGTCAGTTGATTGTCATTCCCTGACTTTCCCCAAAGTCAACTGGGCCACATACGCAGGCACGCAGCCCGGCTGGAGGTCCCCTCCAGGCTGGGGCTGGGTTCATCAGAGAACGTGGAGAGAATGTCTTTTGACCAATTAAGACTGACGGAGCCACAGCCAGCGTGCTGTGCCACGGCCTCCGAATCGGACCCAGGGAGGCCAGGGCCTCAGGCCCACCTCCCTTTTGTCCTAATCACCGGAAAGTTGAACAGGACCTGAAATATCCCCTCAAAACACAGGCCAGGCTTTGCTCGACTTTACCCCCGACGTTTCTCAGCGGCTGAAGTCCCGGAGTTCAACCTGGCCACGAGCTGCTCGCTTTCCTTCAGGGCTGCTCCCTCTCAGGACAAACCGGGGCAGGTGTCACGCTGGGTCGGGGGAGACATGACTTCATGGAAGCAGATCCACGGGGCACTCTCTCCTCCGGTGGTTCTGCGTTTTGTAAAGTCAGCCCGCGGCGGCCCTGGACGGGACGTCTGCGGGGGAAGCATCCATCCTCCCACCGCCCGCTGCAGCTCCTCTCAGTTTCCGGGCGCCCGTTGTAGCCTTTGGCTGTCGGCCGGCATATTTCGACGCAGTTGTAACTGTGGCCAGGACAGCTTTTAATTCATTTTTCCCCCTTCTCATACAATACCAGACAGCGTCCCTACTGCATAGTTGTCATGGTTAGCATCTCGCCAGGCTGCCTCTGGGCTATCGAGTAGACAAGCCTCATTTAGCCATCCCATTCTTGTCGCTTGCTTGTGTTGGCTCGTTTGAGTTACTTTATTAGGACAGCTCTGAGGAGTGGGGTGGGTGGGCCGAGGACACCAAGGTCTCCCCTTCTGGTGAATGCGACTAGCTCGCGTTCCCAAAGAGCTCCTCATTTGGACCCCCCCCACCCCCCCGGCCCCGCCTGGCTGGGCTCTGGGGACAGACGGGTAGGGGGTGTCCCTTCGCTCTGCCGCTCGGTGGCTGTGTTCCTTCCCCGGCCGGCCGGCCGCTCCGGGAACGCAGGCCGTTCCCCAGCCACGTCACTGACCACTGCCGCGCGCTCTGGGCTCTGACAGTAATTGTTACAAGACCTCTAACTGCCCATCTCACCGCAGCGCTCTCAGAAATGGCCGGGCCCCGCGCCTCCTTTCTCTTTTTATTGAAACCGCTTTGTTTACACTCACTGGCGACGGCGACCTGGGATTTGCATCCAGTTTATTTTCTTTCCTGAGAAAATAACCGGTGCCAGCCTGGCGGATGGGGCCCAGCGAGGGGCAGTGGCCACCAACGGTGATGACCCCGGGCCCTCCTTATTGCGGCCGAGGAGGCTCAGTGAGAAACCCTAAATAGGAAGGTTTCAGGAGGGTGTGTGCACTGACTGCAGAGCTCTGTAGGCCACAGGCTCTGGGCCCGAATGAGTTTCCCCACTTTGCATTTGAGTCCCCGGATTCCCCCAGGCAGCCGAGCAACAATGACCATCCATTGGCGGGTGGTGGGGCCATCTGCCTGGGCCCCATAACTTACCTCCTTCCCAGCTTCCAGACCCTCCCCGGCCACAGGGGGTGTCCCATCTGCGCGTCACCTGTTTAACTATTTACTCCATTATTTTTTTCTACATTCACTTTAAATGTCTTAAATCAAGTTTTGTCTTAAGCAAAATATAGGGTTCATGGACTGCATATATTTTCCCAAATGTACATGAAAATACATATATCATTATGCACATAAAAAACAAATGACTCATTGGGGGCCAGGTAAACGTTTCCTGGACACTCAGGCGGCATGTGGGCCACCGGAGGGACACTCTGGGGATGCCCAGGTAAGCCCCTTGCTGATTTGGGTCATAGCATGTCTAACAGGTGCTGGGCAGGATTGGGGACTATTGTCCCTGAAGGAGCCTCTCCTCCAGGCCACCCCTGGGCGGTGGTTGCCAGCTGCCGCCTCCGTTGTCGGGTGTGTGGTGGCCGGAACGTAACCAGCTGATCTGTCCCTGCAGGTATCGCTCTCCCGGGTTCCACGTGCAGTCCTGGTATGACGAGGTGAAGGACTACACCTACCCTTACCCCCACGAGTGCAACCCCTGGTGCCCAGAGAGGTGCTCGGGGGCCATGTGCACCCACTACACACAGGTAACCCTGGAGGGGTGGCCTGGACTCAGCCCACCGTCCCCGGTCGCTCACTGGGCCCTGCAGGGTTGTTGCCCAGTCGGAAAACATCCACTGTCCTTGCCTTAACTTCTCCCTTCAATTGGATGCGATTCAAAGTGTAACTGGTGGACTGAACGGCTCACAAGTAGAACACTGAGACCAAGCACTGGAAGCTTCTATGGCACTTTTACACGCTGGGGCATTTCCTTGTGCGTGGTTTATTTGTCAGTGTTTGGTTTTGTTTATTTTAGATCTTCCGTGGGTTGGGGGAAATCTGGCCCTTCATCCCTTCGCCACAGACCCTCTAACCAGCACCCTGTGATCCAGGCCAGACTGTGTCGCCCTGGTGTGCCTTGCCCCTGAGTTCTGACGCAGGGCTGTGGTCTTTTCAGATAGTGTGGGCCACCACCAACAGGGTCGGCTGCGCTGTGCACACCTGCCCGAGGATGAACGTCTGGGGAGACATGTGGGAGAATGCGGTCTACCTCGTCTGCAATTACTCTCCAAAGTAAGAGCAAGTCGGCATGGTCCTGTGGGTTGGGATGCTTTCGCCAGCTGCAGAGGACCCAACTAAAACTGTCTTCAACAGTGACATCTCCTCGTTATTTCACACTAGAGGCTCGGTGCACGAATTCGTGCATGGGGGCGGGGTGTGTCTAGCTGGCCTGCCCCAATTGGGGCTGAGCGGCCTGGGCCGGCCAGGGCGAGGGGACTCGGGAAGTTGGTGGGCCATCCCCGCCCCCAATCAGGGTGGGGGGGCCAATCAGGGGCAGGGCTGGCCAAGGGGAGGGGCCACAGGCAGTTGGCCAGCCGGCCGGCCCCACCTCCTGATCGAACTCCCTGTTGAGGGGACAATTTGCATATTAGCCTTTTATTATATAGGATAACAAGGATTCTAGAGCAGTGGTTCTCAACCTTCCTAATGCCGTGACCCTTTAATACGGTTCCTCATGTTGTGGTGACCCCCAACCATAAAATTATTATCGTTGCTACTTCATAACTGTAATTTTGCTACTGTTATGAATCGTAATGTAAATATCTGTGTTTTCCGATGGTCTTAGGCGACCCTGCTAGCAGTTCCGACATGTTGGTCGCGACCCACAGGTTGAGAACCGCTGCTGTAGAGGGTGGTGCATCTGGGTTAGCTTAACAGATCAGCAGTGTCAACCAGGGCTCAGGCTCCTTTTGTTGTCTGCTGTACTATCCCCTCCTCATGGACCCCTGGCTGCAATGCACTGGGCATCACATCTTCCCAAGCAGAAGGAAGGAGAATGGTAGAAAAGACCTCTATCCTTAGGCCTTTCTCGCCCCTGGCCCACTTTCTCCCTATGTCATTGGCGAGCACTAGACCAGTTGCAGACAAGGGGGGAACCAGATTGCTCCAATTGGCTTTGACCAATGGAATTGCCCCATTTGACTTCGTAAGCCTCCTCTGGGACCACCTGCACAAGTCAGAAGCAGGAATAGCTGTCACCTGGGCAACCAGTGGGGTCTGCCACAGCAATATTAGTATTATTTTTTCTCTGAAAGTATGCAGCAGATAGCACTCTATGACACAGGTATTCACGTTAGATGGAGTTTTTGCATCTTTGTATTTCCCCCTCTCAGAAGGGACCACATCCCCTGATGTCACAGCCCCGCTTCTTCCTCACACAGCCCGATGTCGTTAATCCCTTGACTCATTTCGCCTCCATTGCTCATCAGGCAAACATGTGCTCGTTCTCGAGGAATGGCTCGCCCAGCTCACGGCCTGCGGTTTGCACGCTGGCGGCCATCCTAGCACCATGCCCTGCACATTGTGGGCCTCGAGGTGTATTTGCTCAGTGACTGAATGAAATGGGAATGACTTCATTTATTTGGTTTGGGTCCGGAGTGGCCATGGGTGCGATGAAGGGGGAATTGCTGAGGTTGGGAGGAAAAGAGAACTCTCCATCAACCATCTGGCACGCCTGTGGTGGCCGTGTCTCAGCAGCCCACAGGGATAAGGGGGATTATGTCATTGATGGGGAGGGACGCAGCCCATGGAAGAGCAATAAACTGGTCCACGGTGGTGGAATTCCTGGCAGAGTGGCAGGTGGGGAGGGAGGAATAATTTGATTTGACTCTTTATATAAGGAATACACTAGAAGACCCGATCAAAAATCCAACCTTTTAGCTCCCACTCCTTTTCTTGAAAAAGGAATAATCCATGAGGGTAAAATACACTACTCTTTTTTTAAAAAAACACACATATTCTATTAATTTCAGAGAGGAAAGGAGAGGGAGAGAGAGATAGAAACATCAATGATGAGAGAGAATCATTGATCAGCTGCCTCCTCCACACCCCACACTGGGGATCGAGCCCACAACCCAGGCATGCGCCCTGACCAGGAATCAAACCATGACCTCCTGGTTCATAGGTCAATGCTCAACCACTGAGCCACGCTGGCCGGGCTTAAAGACACTAATCTTAAGTAGGCAGCTTGATAAATTTTTGCACCTACATACATGTATTTGTCTGCTCGGGCACCCAGAGACTGGGCGCTTAAATAATAAACAGTTATTTCTCACGGTTCTAGAGGTTGGAAGTCCCAGCTCCAGGTTCAGCAGGGCCAGTTTCTAGTGAGGACTCTTCCTGGCTTGTAAATGGCTTTTCCTTGTGTCCTCATGTGATATTTCCTGATGCACACACTGAGAAACAGAGGCAGAGAAAAAGATACCAGTCCCATCCAGGACCCCACCCTTATGACCACATTTAACCTTTATTACATCCTTAGAAGTCCCATCTCCACTTAGAGCCGCAAGGGGGGTTAGGGCCTCAGCTTATGAATTTGTGGGCACACACAATTCAGTTCATACCCACGTAGCTACCACCAGGTCACAACAGAGAATGTTTCCAGCACCCCAGGATGCGCCCCACCCCCCGAACCTGAGTGGCCCCATTCTGACCTCTCTTTCCATCTGCCAGTCTGTCTCATATGCATGGACCTGACAGATAAGCCCTCACACACCCACCATCCTCCTCCCAGCACCACTTCTGTGAGATTTGTCTGTGGTGTCGTGTGTTCAATGGGCCATTCTCTGATTGCTGTGTGGTATTCCATGGCTTCCCTCTCAGCGGGCAGAGCCCCTGGCCTTGCAGCGGGCAGAGGCTGAGAGGGTGGGCCCAGGGGTAGTGTCTGGGCTCAGATCCTTTTGGGCAGGGGTGGGGAGTGAAGGGTCCTGTACCTCCACGACCTTGTGCATTGGAGTGGACTCTTACTTTACGGGGCTGTTGGGAGAGTAAAGCGGTTGGTTGTCCAGGGACAGGGCATTGGTGCGGAGCCTGGCGCCCAGTCAGCCTCCGTACACGCTCCCCCGAGCATTGTTCCTCCTGGACATCAGAGGTGTGGCTCGTCTTGGAGGAAATCCAGAACTCTCAGTTGGCTGGCGTCTCGGCTGGGGAAGGGATGAGCCACCTGGGGGTCCAGATAGTCTGAAGAAACTTATTGAGTCTAGCCCAGCAACAGGACAGGCCCTGGGGCCCTCTCGGTCTGCCTGGCGGTGGGCTGTTCGGGGGAGTCCTTCCAAAGGCCCCCGTGAGTCCCTAGCCAGCCTTGCTGTCCCCAGCAGAGGTGGCCAGCTGAGTGGGCTCTGAGCGTGGTGAGAACACTACCATTCGGGGTGTGTGGGGGTGGAAGCGATGAGCGTGTTATAACGGGCCCCCGCCCTCCGTCCCCGGCCTGATGCCCACACGGCCCTGGGTGATGCCATCCGCTATTTTGAGCTGCCGGAGGTTAAACAGAGAGCGTGTTTTGCAGTTTGTCTTCCGGCCAACACCCACAGGGCCCTCCCTGGAAAGCGGTCAGAAACATCACCTGGACACGCTTGTTGGCTTGGGAAGCGCTCAGAGCGTGTGGCCTTCACCCTGAGCCGGGCCTGGGTCTGAGGTGTCCATACAGTCACTCACCTGTCGTCCCCCCCCCACCCCCATTACAGAGCAGACGGACTCAAGGCTGGGGAAAGTGGGGGTCACCCAGCTGGCAGGGTTGGGGTCCAACCTAGGGCATCTGCTCTTCACCACTCAGCTGGAGGACGCCGGGGCCCAGCCTGGCCAGCAGCAGGCCCGAGTCCCTTTCCTGGGAGAAGGAATGGATGACTGGGCGACCATTTAGGAAGTTTCTAGAACAAATCACAGAGACTGGTCCCTGGTCAGTCACAGCTCCAATTTGTGTTGCCAAAGACTTAGATGCTATGAGAAGGATTTGGGAATTCCACTCACCACCTGCCACCTGGGCCCTGGAGAAATCTCACTGAGTGGCCTCCAGACTGTGATGTTCCTTCTGCCCCAGGAACTTCAGAGGGAGATGGACGGTGGCTGGGCTGCTCAGGGGGACCTTAGTCTCAGCCCTGAGAGCAGTGTGGTCAGAGACTCTGAGCCCCACAGCCTGGGTTCCCATCCTGCTGTGTGACCTCAGCCAAGTCGCTGAGCCTCTCTGAGCCTCAGTTCCTTCCTGTGTCAAAGGATTGAATTCCAGCATGTCCTCCTGGGGTGTTGGAAGGATGGGGTGACCTGGGTTGGGTGTGTGGTCCAAACACCAGGTACTCCATGAACACACTGACGTTTACTCATTTGAAAATGTTTGCCAAGAGGGATCCTGGCAGCTTCCCAGGACAAAGGCGCTGGGGCTGGGTAGGGTGGAGAGTGTTCAGAGTTGAGTGAGGGGAGCACCAGCGGTGCATGTGGGGCCAGTGGGTGTTGGCACACACACTCAGGTCAGGGAGGGGACGTGTAGCTCTCAGCTGGGGTTCCTCTAGAATTCGTTAGACTCTGCGCTCAGAGGGGGCCCAGTAGCTTCCTCTTTCCCATTACATGGCAACCACCATCCTCCTCCCCCACTGTGTTCAGCCCCGAGTGGGGCCAGGAAAGGGGTGACCTGGGCCCTCGGGTGGCAGCCCCTCCTGACAGTGTTTCTGTCTGTCCTCAGGGGGAACTGGATTGGAGAGGCCCCGTACAAAACCGGCCGGCCCTGCTCCGAGTGCCCGCCCAGCTACGGAGGCGGCTGCAAGAACAACTTGTGTTACCGAGGTAGGAAATGACTTCAAAACCGTGAGTCACGGAACAGCTCAAGCAAAGCACAGACCCCGAGACGTGAACAATGGAGCCCCAGGTGCCCCCTCCCCAGCCCTGCTGCAGCCGCCCTCAGCACCCCCTCCTCCCCCCTTCCTTCCCTCCTCGTGCACAAGAAGACTCGGGGTTCAGTCCCCCGGTTCCCTGGGGACCACACGGCTGCCCTGGATGTCCCCCCCCCACCCCCCCAGGAGCATCCCATGGCCAGATTCCAAGCTGGACTTTGAACGCAGCATCCCCTCAGACAGGTGCCTGTCCTTGTTTGTTGGTGCTTATAGTTCAATATGAAACAGACAGCAAACCAGGAATTAGAAGCGAACAGCTGGACTGGGATGTTCCCGGCGAGCTCCGGGCTAGGCAGGGCTGTCCCTCCAGGGTATCTTTCCCGTCCTTGTCCCACACCTACCTACCGTCCCGCCCCCCCTGACTTTCCCACCTTGTTCATACTTCATGGGACTTGTCATAAACATTTGCGTTTTCCCTCCCAGGCAAACCGGGGCTCTCCAAGGCTGTGCGGTTTCCAGCCCCTCCCCCACTTGTTTGTTGCCGCCACTCAGAATGTTTCCACTCACTCTGCTACTGTAAACAATGCACATTTTTCGTGCCTAAAGCGTTGCTCACAATTTGGAATATTTCCTCAGGCTCCGTCCCAGGAGCGGCATCGCTGGGCCAAAGGGCCTCCTCGTGTTTTTACGGTTAAGATGAGTTTTTTTCATGTGGCTCCATCCACAGGCCTTGTGATGGTTCGGAGGGACTTGGCAGGGGGCGCTGGGCACGCAGGCGAGAGCCACCCTCTGTGCCAGGCCCTCCCGGACGGAGGGGTCGTGGGGTCAGTTCCGTGGGCTCTGGGGTGAACGCGCTGGTGCCTAGTGGTGGGACGCAGACCCTCTCAGGGGCCCAGGTGCTCTGTGGTCCTGACAGCTGTTCACCACTGATTCTGCCCATTGCGGGTGGAGGAGGGGACAGGAGAAGCAACAAACCAGGCTTGAGGCTGGCGCTCCCACCAGGCGCTCACTCTACCCATCAGCAAATGGCTGTGATAACACCATCTCCCATAATACATCTCAGGCACACGTGAGAATTCGTGCATTTGGCATAGATGTATCGAGCACCTGTTGTGTGCCAGGACGCTGCTGGGTGATATCAGTGGGGATCACTATGGCGACCAGACAGTCATGGCCCATCCCTCATGAAACTGAGGCCCAGTGGTGTCGTGGCCACGGGGAGTGATTCTCATCTTCCAGGGGAAGTAACTGTTTGCCGGGAGCTTCTAGCAGGAACACTGCTGTTGTCTAAGGGGGTCAGGGAGGGCTCCCCCCAGCAGGTGCCCTTAAGGAAGAAGATGTAGCCTAGCAGTGAGAGGAGTGAAAGGCGTTTCCGGCAGGGGGAACAGCATGTGCGAAGGCCTGGAGGCATGAGGCAGCATGGTCTTGAGCTTACTCTTGTGTAAGGTGTGAGTTGGTGGTCTAGTTTCACTTTTTTTTTTGCCCGTATCTGTCCAATTTTCCCAACACCATGTATTGAAGAGACTATCTTTACCTCATCGTATGTTCTTGCCTCCTTTGTCAAATATTAATTGGCTATAAAGGTGTGGGTTTATTCCTGGGCTCTCTATCCTGTCCCATTGATCTACCCGTAAGCGTTTGTTAAATGGAATTTCTCCCACTTCCCGTGTCCTCTCAGGCCACCCTCTTCTCTGTCTCCATGCGCCCGTCTTTGGTGAACTGTTCCCTGATACGCCCCCTGCTCTGGTCCCTGGATTTGTGAGCCAAGCATGGGTTTTAAGGGGCTGGCACACCTGCTCCGAGAGTGTCAACCCCGCCTCATTCCGGTGCTGGGACCCTGGGCAGGTGGTCTCTCTGAGCCCCAGGCTTTCTGTCTGAAAAGAGGGTTATGGTGTCAACCCCTGGGGACCTGGAGGACTAGGAGGAGAAGGCTGAGGTCAGCAGTCAGGCATGGCAGGTCCCATCTCCATGGTCCTATTCAGGCAGGCCCCGTGACTGTGCTTATCGTTCGGTATAAAACAAACAAACAAACAAGGAATTAACAACAAACAGCTGGACCGTGATGCTGGCTTACGCACCAAACGAAGCCTCTGGCACCCAGTCACCCATAGGGGTTGAGTCCCCGTCGGATTTGGGGGTCGTAAGGAAGGATGCCCTTTGGGGTTCCTCCTGAGCCCCGCGCTGTGAGGGGCTCGGTGTGTGTGTGGCCCAGAACTGTCTGGTTCGGGGGAGCACGGTCGTGTGTACCGTCGCAGGCTGTGTGGACTCAGGCGCCCCAGGTGCCTTCTCAGGGCCTCCGGTTTCCCATCTGTAACAGTGACAGCGCAGCCCCGTTAAATTTCAGCCAAAGCAAAGCAGAGAGCTGCTATTTGCACTTGCTGAGTGGCCTTCTCAAAGACGAACGGATGCACATCTCTGTAGGGGGGACCTCTTTGTACCTTACAGCATGCACCCCGCCCCCCTCGGATGCCTGTGGACTAGAGTTGGAAACCCCTGCCTCCTGTTCTCCCACAATTAAAGCAATGAGAAGGATGTGAGTTGCTAGCGCAACAACCTGCACATAGTCAGTGCTTTATAAACAGAGGGGGTTAGCTCCTTGAAGAAGTGGGAGGTATGACTGTACTTACACCTGCACGGTGACCTTCATCCCCTGGTGAGGAATATTGGTCCTCTCCCAGCCTGGGGGGTCTCATCCGTCTGTGGAACCTGACAGACGCCTCCTCCTCTTTAGAAACACAGCTCTGGTGTCACACCTCCTCCAGGGAGCCTTCCCTGACTACACAGACTGGCAGTGCACCTGCCTTCCTGCTCTTACTGCAGCCAGACTCTCCCTGAACCTTGACCACCTGTAGTTACGACTGCTGGTTCACTCCAGTTCCTCCCGGGGCCACGGAGCGGGTGTGCTCTTCACATCCTCTCAGTTCAATACCCGCATCCCCAAGAGAGCCAACTTCCAAGAACAAATACAGACAAAGCTACCTTAGGTGCTGGTTTACCCACCCAATGCAGTCTCTGTACTTGTTTCTTTATTTTTGGTGGAAAATAGCCAGCTCCACTCGGCAGGTGTGCCAGTTTTCCTAGCTGACCACGCCGCAGGTCTCCTGTGAAGCGACTGACTTACTGAGCGTGCACGGCAGGGCCTGGCCTGTAATGGAGATGGAGCAGGGAGAAGGACAGACCTTAAGAGGGGTTTGTTCCCGCCAGCCTTGCCAGGTGTGGTGATAAAGGCTGTGGGCTTCGGGGAAAGGCGGTTTGACTCTCAGCTCTGTGAGCGTGGGCCGGTCCCTTAGCCTCTCCGAGCCTCGGTTTCTCTGTCTGTGAAACGAGGCTCATCCCGTCCGTCAAGGCAGTGAGAGGATGATGTGAGGACATACTGGAAAAGGTCCGCGCTCTGGAAACAGGAGCTGTGAGCTCTGTTGTCACTTACGGACCGCGGTGGGAATCTGCAGAATGATGTACGCAATGCTATGTGCCCCGAGACCCCGGGCCCGGGGATGGACAGTGCGCACAGTAACCTGGCCGTGAACTCGGGCGTGGAATTTCCCCAGGCCTGCGCGGGTCCACACAGGGGATCTTAATTAGGATGTGCTCAAATAGAGCCGGTCTTCTGGGCAAGCATTCCACTTTTCATGTGTGTGTCTGAGGGCGAGGACTGTCTGCCCATTTTCTTAAATAGTGAGCCCTCAAATGCTTTAGACTGCCTTACCAAACTATATTCGGCTGAATAAAGCCACGATTATGTGGTATAAAAACCCTAAAGGCCAGTGGAAGAAAACCCGGTTATTCCAGAGACAGCTCTGGCTTTCAGTGAAGGGCAAACCTGAGTAGCTACATTGACGGGAAGGCAGACCAGAGACGGTTGATCGTGCCAAATGGCGTTGCAAACCTGGTGTCTTCATAAAGATTTCAACTAATAGCTCTTGGCTACAAATGATACTTTCAGAATTCCCTTCCTAAATGTTTTTAAATTTCACTGGGAATATATATATTTTTTCAAAGGAATCCAAAGACAGAATCCTTTCGGGGGCGGGGGGGGGGGGGTTAAGTATCTTTCATTCAGCAAATTTTGTTGAGCAACTACTATGAGCTGGGAGCTGGATATCGAGAGGGCTGTGAAACAGGCTAGCTGCAGGCCTCAGGGAGCTCACAGCGGGTAGGAAAGCAGGTGGTAGTGAAATCACAGCTGTGAGCTAGCTGCCCCGAGCAGCCCTGGATGTTCCCCGAGGGAACGGACTTGGGGGTCAAGATCACAGTTCACCTCCCAGCTCAAATCCTGTCCCTTCTCTCGGGACTAGGTTCGCCTGGGGTGCAGGTTGAACAAAAGGAAATTGGCAATGAAACAGAAGCAAAGAATTCCAGCCTCGAAAAGCACGGGAGAACCACTCATCTGCCCTTCATTCGATGTTTGTCTTGTATAGACACAAAACACGGCCTGCCCTTTGGAGAAGAGAGGCCATTGCCCTTAAGGAGAAGTGGTGACAAGGCTGAGGGATTGAGGGGACTTGGATATTATTAATCCAGTGACACAAAGAGGTCTGCGAGGGTGCTTCATTGCTCCTCTTGAAGTCCTTCTTACCCAAACACATTTCTGTCGATTCTTTCATTGAGGGAGAGCAGGAGGCAAGCCTGGTCCACAGACACCCGAGGGGGACAGGGGCGCATGCTGTAACGGTGCCAAGGTCCCCAGCAGAGATGTGCAGCAGTTGATCTTTGAGAAGGCCATTCAGGCAAATGCAAATAGCAAGTCTCTGCTTGCTTTGGCTGAAATGGACAGTTTGGTATCCTGATTACAGGTTCTGGCCAGCAGTGAATAGTTGTCTTTTTTTTTTTTTTAATATATATTTTATTGATTTTTTTTTTTTTAACAGAGAGGAAGGGAGAGGGATAGAGAGTTAGAAACATCGATGAGAGAGAAACATCGATCAGCTGCCTCCTGCACACTCCCTACTGGGGATGTGCCCGCAACCAAGGTACATGCCCTTGACCGGAATCGAACCTGGGACCCTTCAGTCCGCAGGCCAACGCTCTATCCACTGAGCCAAACTGGTTAGGGCTGAGTAGTTGCCTTTTGTGGTGAAGACTAGAAGATCAATAAACTGATGTTTGTAAGAAATGCAACCTGTTTGGTTAATCAAAATGTCTTAAAATGTGGTTGTCATGATCATTGTGGAGAAATAATAATGTTTGGGTGGGAAAAGATTGGGACCCAATGAACTCACTTTTTTAAAAAACAAGAGTCGGTCTCTCTGGCTCATTCTACGTGATGGGTCCAATGTCAGGGGGTGGCAACGCCTCAGTGCAGGAAAGGAGTTGAGTTCGGTTAAGTGATCTTGGCGCACAGGGGCAGAGAAGGGAGCCGGGTGTGCTGGAGATGAGGGGCAGTGGGCCCAAGGCCTTGGACATGAGTCTTCGTGCACCTTAATGGGTGTATAAACGAGGAAGGCCCCTCTCCCCGTGAAAACTTAGGGGAGGCAGCTACGGTTTGGGGTCAGAGGATGTACTTCCTTGGGCCAATGATGGTGCAGGGGGCGGTAGGACAAGAAGCCATGATGATAATCCAGGTGTGGAGCTGGGCCTCTCACCCTGCTCAGCCCAGCGGCTTCTGGGGCCAGAGCAGACACAGTGAGCAGGGCCTGTCCACCTCCCTCGCTGGTAGAATTCCACCTGGCCAGGTCTCTTCTGAAATGTAACTTCCTCTTTGCCACTGAAATGATTCTTTGTCAAACTAAACCTCAAACAAGTTTAGGTTCCAAGTGTGTGTGTGTTGTGTTTTTTTTTGCAAAGTGCATTTTTGTTGAATCTCAGCATTTTTTTTCCCCCCTCCATCTTTGCTATGAAGAAGGGACTTACGTCCAAAAACCTGAAACAGACGAGATGAACGAGGTGGAGACAGCTCCCGTGACTGAAGGGAAACGCGACTGGGTTCAGCCGAGGGTGATCAGACCCAAGAAAACGTCCGCCGCCGTGAGCTACATGAGTGAGTCAGGCTCCCGCTCTGCCCTCGGTGCCCCCTCGAGCCCCCTGTGGAAGGGGGCCATTTCCTTCAGGGTGGGCGGGGGAGGGGAGCTGGTGGGTTGCGAGGGCTCCAGGTTCACACACAGCAGGAGCAAGGGTGGCCGGCAGCCTGCAAAAGTATAACTCTCAGGCGTTCCTAAAAAGGGAATGTTTAAGCCATTTATAGGAGCTGTGCTTGAGTGACAGTTCCCCTCGGGCAGGTGTTTTAAGGGGAGACCTTATCCTTTCAAAGGGGACCCGGGCTGAAACTGGGTTCGGCCTGGAAGCGCCAGGCTCCCTAAGGGAGAGCGCAGTCCTTCTTCTCCACGTACCAGCTCTGGGACTTGGATATCATTTGACTCTCCGAGGCTCCATTCGCTCATCCATAAAATGGGGCCATGATACGAGGTGCTACGAGGACTGTTGGCAGTACTGTGGGCCCCGGGGTCAGCGGGGACCTCCCTGTGCTTGAGATCATCAAGTTGCCTCCGACAGCCCCTTGGGCGGGAGTTAGATATTTCCCCCAGACTTCTGGAAGTCCCAGAGCCCTCCCACCCTCACCTCTGTGGCCCTTTCCCCTCCCCTGGCTCCCGCACACCTCCCCTCAGAGGGCTCTTCTCCTTTCTTCGCTCTCTGCCCGGCCAGAGCTCAGTGCTCTGGTTCCCCTGACTCTGCCTTCGGGCGCCTTTGCTGGAGGTCGGGGCTCTGGAGGGCACTTCCTTACAGACACAGCAGTAGGCGTGGGCAGTCTGCCTGCGGCCTGGTTCTGATTCTCCCCTAGCGCGTAAAGAGCATAAACTGGACTCACCCTGCGTAGGGCCCACCGTGGGCCCATCTTGCTCAGAAACCATCCCCACTTTTTTAACTACTCTCTCCCCCGCCCCGACAGTCACTCTGTCCTCTTGGGCGTCCAGCGCCTTTTCCCACACCTGTTGCCTGTTCAGCCGTCCTGCGCTTCTTTGACCGGGAAATAGGCGGACGCTCTTTTCTGTCCAGCGGTTTGAAACGGTTCCACTGGTTCTTTCAATAACGCAAAACCATAATATGTCTTTTTGCCCAACCATCACTCTACTCCGAGCTTTCTATATGTCCCCATAAAACAGTGGTTCTCAACCTTCCTAACGCCGCGACCCTTTCATACAGTTCCTCATGGTGTGGTGACCCCCAACCATAAAATTAGTTCCGTTGCTACTTCATAACTGTAATTTTGCTACTGTTAATGAATCGTAATGTAAATATCTGTGTTTTCCGATGGCCTTAGGCCACCCCTGTGAAAGGGTCGTTCGACCCCCAAAGGGGTCGCAACCCACAGGTTGAGAACCGCTGCTATAAAATAAACAGAAAGGAAAGCTTGGCAAAGGCTGTGGGGGAGACGGCACAGGTGGGAATGCCTGGTCTCCACTTCCAGGCTGAATAAGGCTTGTTCTCCAGAGCCCGAGGGTCCACGGGGCACTTAGTGTGTGCCAGGCTCCCTCCAAGGTCACAGGTACGTTCTCACCTGATGCCACCGACACAGTACCCACTGCCCGTTCACCCGTTATTCACACGCGGAGATTGAGCCTCCGAGAGGGGAAGGGACATGGCCGAGGTCAAACGGCTGCTCTACAGCGGCGGACCTGGGATTCGAACCTCACCCCTGAAGCCGGCAGCCATTGGGCAATGCTCCTGCTCTGGAACGGCCTGGATTCCAGAAAGCTCCTCCGAGTGGGGGGTGGGGTCTTCTAACTCAGTCTCATCCCCTGGATTCCCGCAGTGATGGCTGTTTCTGCATTTCTCTCCTAGCCCAAGTCGTCAGGTGCGACACCAAGATGAAGGACAAGTGCAAAGGATCCACGTGCAACAGGTGAGGCCTGGGCGGGACCCCTCTGTCCCTGTCCCCTGCCGCCCCTCGAAGTGCCTGCTGCAGGCTACGGGTCACATCCTGATCAGCCAGTGGGTGGCCACCCAACCAAGCTGGGTAGAAACGCACAAAAAAATGGCGTTCTCTACTTTTAGCAACCATGGTGTGCTCCCAGGGCTGAGAGGGGAGGTACCTCGGCCTGCTCTGTGTCATAAATTCAGTTCCTTCCGAATGCCAACCTTTATTTAGATAAGAGTGTGGCACACAAAGATGACCCATTTCTGTCAGCCTAGACCCGTGGTCGGCAAACTGCGGCTCGCGAGCCACATGCGGCTCTTTGGCCCCTTGAGTGCGGCTCTTCCACAAAATACCACGGCCTGGGCGACTCTATTTTGAAGAAGTGGCCTTAGGAGAAGTTTAAGTTTAAAAAATTTGGCTCTCAAAAGAAATTTCAATCGTTGTATGATATTTGGCTCCGTTGACTCATGCGTTTGCCAACCACTGGCCTAGACCAGTGTTCCTCATCCTTGGCACTACTGACATTTAGGGCCAGATGCTGCTCTGTGGTGGGGGCCCTGTGCAGTGTAGGAGGCTGAACAGCAGCCCTGGCCTCCACCCACTAGAAGCAGGAGCACCTCTCTAGTTGTGATCCCCAAAATTGCCAATATCCCCCGAGGACAAGATCACCCCTAATTGATAACCTTGGACCTAGAGGGTTGACCCAAGCTCTGGGTCTCCTCCCGCCTGGACATACATTCCAGTTGTGTTTCCTCCCTCGTCGGGAGGACGTGTTCAAAGTACAGATGCTCGGCCTTATTGTCTCAAAAGGAATTTGCAAGCTGCGGAAATGCCAGACTTGTACGTGGCCGATGTGCCACAGACAGGACAATCTTGACCAACGTTTTTGTGTAGCTGGGGACGCCATCACACCTCTCTGTGTGAGGGGAGTCACACGGTCGCCCAGAGTTCTGTGCACGGAGGATCCCGGCTGGGGTGGTGTTAGGATGTGCGGGCTGGCAGCTCCTTGGCCATCCATGGGTCCCGCAGGATCCCGCCGCGGAATCTGAGTAGGCTGCTTCCTGAGGGCCCCGCTAGAGGAACAGCTGCCAGTGTGGGCCCCGGGGAGTGGAATGAATTCATCTGGCCGGTGGAGTCATCGAGTACCGTCCACTCGGATGTTGAAGGATGTCTGCCAAGAAGAAGGAGTTTGGTTTTGGCGGTGCCGCTGGGCTGCACTTTCTGGCAGCGAACGGCCAACAGGTGCAGCGGCCTCACGCAGCGCCTCAGGTTCACGGTGGGAAAACCACGTCCTTGGTCGAGGGGTCCTTACTCGGCTTCCTATGGACGCTGGCACTCATTCGTCTAAAGCCGAGTCGCGTCATGTAACGCGCATGCTGGGAAGAGAAGGCCGCGGGTCCTGCTTGATGCCACGGGGACTGGGACTTGGGTGCGCTAGCGCGCTGGGCTCAGCCTTTGGCAGGCGTGTCAGGAAATAGGCTTTGAGCAACCCAGGGTGAGGCCGTTCCGGAGGCTCAGACCTCGTCCCTTGAGCAGCAGGGAGCAGGCCAGCAAGTACTGCAGTAGCCAACCGTCCACGTGTTGGTGAGACGAGCAAGATGTGGCAATGGTGGTGGCGCCACCGTCCCCTGCAGTGTCGGGGGCACTTGCACATCTCCGTGTGTGCTGGGCGAGTCAGAGAAAGCACGCAGCGTCTGCGAGGGCCATCCACACCGCATACTCGTGGCTCTAGGATGTTAGGAACGCTCTTGATGGTCCCATTGGGATGATGGGACTTTCTGTCCTGCAAGCTCATGATGACAGCATCACGCCCGCGTGCTCAATGGGGGAAAATGACGAGGTTTAAAAAATATCCCTTGTGAGGTAGCATCGGAAGAGTCCCAGATGGGAGCCTCCCCAGGCAGGGATCAGGCGAGGTCCGTCCACACCACGACTCTCCGAGACCTCCGGTCAAGAAGCATAGCTCACCCCACCTGCGCACGCAGTGTCCCCGTGTCTGGCCGAGAAGCCGTCCCGCCATCTGGCACATCCTGTTTCTGGACCTGGTGCTTTTATAAAAATAACACTTACTGGGATTATTTTCTGACTTTAAAAAGTATTCTTGTTCACGGTAACTCAAGAGAACAACCACAATAACCAAGTATAAAGAAAAAAAAGTGTCCAGATCTCCCAGGATCGGCAGCAATGTGGCGTAGTTCCAGCCTTCTCCCAGGCACCCACGCGCTCCTGCCGCTTAGGCGAGCTCGTGTGTTATTGTTCCCACGTGAGTTTCCAAAGTCAGTACATTCTCCTAGAGCAGTGGTTCTCAACCTTCCTAACGCCGCGACCCTTTAATACAGCTCCTCATGTTGTGGTGACCCCCAACCATAAAATTACTTTCGTTGCTACTTCATAACTGTAATTTTGCCACTGTTAATGAATCGTAATGTAAATATCTGTGTTTTCCGATGGTCTCAGGCTCTACAGCAGCGGTTCTCAACCTGTGGGTCGCATTCCTCAGGCACTCAGGGCAGCCTCGGGGGGCGGGGATGGGGCGACCCACAGGTTGAGAACCGCCAACAGGGTTGGGTGACCTGGGACCTGCCAGGAAACGGTGGATTCCACATCACCGAGGCTTTTCCGCGTGTGACGACAGAGCTGCTGAAGAAAACAAGGATAATTACACGGTGCTGCGGAGTCGTGTGCACCTGTGGAAATCACGTGCTTTCTGCCTTCAGGTACCAGTGCCCTGCAGGCTGCCTGAGCAACAAGGCCAAGGTCTTCGGAACTCTCTTTTATGAAAGTGTAAGTGGGGCCCGTGTTTCTTTAAGTGGCTTCTGTCGTGTGTTTTTAAAGGAGGTTGGTGGTTTTCAGGGGAGAAGGTTTCCCTTCCCCGCCTTCGTCCGACCTTCGTTTGCCGAGATGACCCGTGAGTGTTTGTGAGCTCACAAACGGGTGCGGCCGCTTTGGGGCGCCGGGGCCGGTCCTCGCGAGGCCCCGTCTCCGTCTCCATGTAGACGGGGCGTTACCGTGCGCCACTGCGTGGGGGGGCAGGGCTGTCTGTCGCTGTTCTGACTGTGTCAAGCCCCTCAGATGGGTTTTTAAAGATAAGCAGCCCCAGGGACAGAGACGCACGTGTTCTGGAGAGAGGCAGGCGTGGGAGGTGGGGTGAGCGGTGGCCCGGCGTTTTGGCTTCTTGTGGGTTGAAGACAAACATCTTGGGGATGGCTGACCAGGATCACTTCCGGCGCGCTCACGGTCTTCCCCTCCCCAGTCGTCCAGCATATGCCGGGCTGCCATTCACTACGGGATCCTGGACAACAAAGGAGGCCTGGTGGACATCACCAGGAACGGGCGGGTCCCCTTTTTCGTCAAGTCGGAGAGAAATGGCATGGAGTCTCTGAGGTAACTATTCTGTGAGCAGGGTTCCTTACAGCGTTTCCTGGTTATAAAAGTATTGCTGACACGTAGAAAGTACTGAACAAACAGAGATGACCTTAATCCATGACTTTAGAACTTGCCCCATAGGCAGCTCAGCATATTTTATTCCAGTGGGTGTGCGCCCTCCCTCCCTCTCTCTCCCCCTCTCTCCTTTGGTTGGGTTTCGGCTTCTGCTTTGCCTTTCTTCCTTGGCCCCAAGAACTGTTCAGACACTTTATCACTAAAGAAAGTGTCTGAGTTTATAGGCTAATTCTGGATTAGCACTTTCTCTTCCTAAGCATGAGGCTTTTCATTTTTTAAACATACTTACTTTTTTTCCCCCAAGATAATGTTTTTCACATAAGGTATGTGGCTGGCTGATGGGCCAGAGAGTCCTTGGCTATTCTGACTTTTCGGGGCTCAGGGAGGAGGCCGTGTGTTGACCTCTCTAGCCACAAGAGGCTCGAGTGACCTGGGACCGTAGAGCCCAATAGAGGTCATGGGGTCAAACAGACTTGGCTCTGCTTCTTCCCTGTGCAGTGTTTGGCTCTGCTTCTTCCCTTGGGCGGTTCCTTCATCTCTTCTGGGTGGCCGCACCCTCATTTGTAAGTGAGGACCACAGCAGGACCCGGGGCCTAGCCCGGCGTCTGTGACAAGGAAGCACTGAGCAAATGCTCCGTGATTGTTCCGAGGCAGCTTGCCCCGTGCAAATTGTGAGGCCACCCTGAGCATTTCAAAAATGACAGGCGTCATTCCCCCTGTCAAAGGTCTGGCTCTTCAAGGGGTGTCCGAGTACCCCCTCTCCATCTAGCTGAGGACCTAGGGTTCTGTAAACAACAACAACATAAAAGAGCCAGGAATTGTGAGCCAAAGCCAAGGAGGTGCTCAGAGATGCCAGTTGGGCGACCTCATGAGGAGGCTCAGTGCAGGCTGTGGGCGTGGCCAGGACGGCGCTGTGGGCGTGGCCAGGTTCAGATCCTGCGTTGCCTGGGATGCTTGTTCCTACCTAGAGCCACCTCTAGTCCCGTTCAATGCCCAGCTTTGCACCTAGAACAGGCTCTTCACGTTTTAGAATTCAGGGAATGTGTGAACATCAACATAAAGCAAATTAAAGCTTTATTTTTACTAACTTCTCATTGCAATGTAGCATTTCCTTCCAATATGAATGCTGGCCCCAAACCAGACTAGGTTAGCAGGACGGGAGACTCTCCCACTGGTGGAAACGGGCTTGCTGTAGACATCTCGAAAGAGTATCTGCGTCCTTACACTGAAATGACGGTAGTTTGAGGACCCACCTATAAATTGTTCTTAATGCATTCATAACAACGTGTGCCTATTACTCTAATGCTAACTCGTTTGAATAGTTTGATAATGATATTAATAAGAACGGATTTTCCTTTAGTCTTGTCAATTTATCATATGCATTTTAAAACTGTCACTCTGAGAAGGGGCTGCCAGAGGGGTCCTTGCCCCAAAGGAGTTAATGAGCTGTGCCCAGAAAGTTCCTTCTAGATCCTGCACTAGGTGTTCTCAGGGCCTTCAGGCCGGTGGGCGATAAGCAGGGAAATGAAACATTGAAGCTGTAAATAAAATAAATGCGGGAGCAAGTGTACAAGCCATTCTGTCTGCATTTACCGAATGTTTCCTTTTACAGCAAATACAAGGCGTCCAGCTCGTTCACGGTGTCAAAAGTGAAAGGTAAGCTGGTGGCCTCTTTTTATGTGACCATAACACTTGGGTTATGTTGGTTTCCCTGAAAATGCCATTCCCCTTAGTTGTTGATTGAATGTCTATCATGCCTGCTTTTAATGCTGTTCTCAGGAACTGGTTCCTGAGGAGGCTGATTCTCTAATACCTAAATATATCTGAACTTGGCATTGGCCCTAGAGAGCTAAATCAGAAGCACAGGCTTGGCATTCTGGCTGAACGTCACGAAATACCAACACCTGAGTTTAGAGTAGCTAATAGGTGGCGTAGGGAGTGTCAGTTTCTATTGATTGATAGTGGCTACCTGGTAGGACCTAGAGCATTGCGTTGAGATGGATGCTGGGGTCTCATTCTGGGCTCAGCAGAAAACAGAGCTTGGTAGATTAGTAATGTCTGCCATGGACAAGAGCGGGAAACGTGGGGTATGTTCATTTGGTTGGGTGGGATGCATCCATGGGAGAGCATGCTTTTTAGTCACGACCTCCTTCAGACCAAATCCTGCCTGTGGCTGTTTATGGAAATAAAGTTTTATTGGCACACAACCATGCCCATTCATTTATGCATCGTCTATGTGGTTTATTTGCAGCATAGATCATAGGGCCCACCCAAGCTGGAAATATTTACTCTCTGGTCTTTTAAGCAAGAGTTTACCCAGCTCTGGACTAGATGGGGACATGCTGTCAGACACAGCAGGTGGTCAGTATTAGAACCACTTTCTCACATCTGTCGTTTAAACATGTGACTTTGCAGAAAAGAGTCACTGGCCTCCTTTGAAACGGCTCTAGGCCGGGACTTGGAAACCTGGGTTCTCAGCCATGTCCTGCGAGGTCTCAGCTTTTCTGAGCCTCGGTTTCCTCTTATAATTACAATAATACCTGCCAGGGGGGTCCAACACGATGAAGTCGGGGAAAGGTCTCAAAATCGAAAAGCACTCTGCAAACGAGACGTGTAGTAGATCCACGGAGAAGCTGTTGCGGGCGGCAGCATCCCCGACCGGTCAACACATTCAGGCATGCGTTTGTCTCCTCCCTTGGGTGGTCTCGGGTGGAGTGCCAGGGGCACTGGGGCTTGACGCCCGTTCTCACCCAGCTCTCCTGGAGGGCTCAGTGAACCCCTAGGACCCAGGTGTCTCGCAGTCCCTTTCAAAGGCGGGTCACCCGAGGCCCAGGCTTGCTCGTGACCTGACCCTCTCCTGATGGCTCCTGTTCACAGAGCAAGACGTGGACTGCTACACCACCGTCGCTCAGCTCTGCCCGTTTGAGAAGCCAGGGACCCACTGCCCAAGGTACGTCCCGCTGGCATCTGGTTTTGCAAACACGGGGCCTGAGAGGAGGTGCCGTGCTGGGTTGGGGGTCATGTCCTGGCAGCAAAGTGCAGTGGCGATCCGGATGTGGCCCTTGGATGCGTGTGCCCAGGAAAGCCGTCCGTTCGTGTTCAAAGCCAAGGGCCCGCTCAACCTTCCCTGGGACCGCTGGTTCTCACCCCCTGGTTGCACATTGGAATAGTCTGAGGGGCATGAGAAGCACACATTCCCGGGGACCCTACCCTGACCACTGAGAGCTGGATCTCCGGGAGTGGCCCGCCAGGGACCAGCCTCGTTAGACGCTACTGGCTGAGCCCAGTGGGCAGCTGGTCCCAGGCTCAGTTCTGGGAACTTAGCTGAGAAATGGCTCTGTCCACTGGCGGCTCCTCCCCTCCCTGGTCGGAGTGCGTACACATGTAGAAATGACTTCATTTGCCGCACGGCTCCTTCCAAGCCCCTCAGGCAGACCTGGAGATTTGTCACTGGGACCTCTTAGATCAGTCTACAACCCTGCGGGCTGCGTGCTGCTTGTCCCATTTCACTCAGCTCGTTGATCCTTCTGCCGGAGCCTCAATTCAGAAGCAGCTTATGAAAACCCAGTTTTGGGGGTGTAATTTGCATACAGTAAAACTCACCCATTGTAAGTTTACAACTCGACGTGTTTTGATAAATGCACAGTCGTGCAGCCTTGGCCACAATCAAGACAGAAAGTTCCCTGTGGTCAGGCCCTCCCCTCCCCCTCCCCTTCCCCACATCCCCACAAACCACCATCTACTTTCTGCCCCTGATTTTGCCTTTTGTGGGATTTCATGTAAGCGGAGCACCACAGCATGCAGACCTTGTGTCAGGCCCCCTCTCTCTGCGTGCTCCCGAGAGCCATTCGAGTTGTTGAGTGTGTCCGGTTTATTCCTCCATGTCGACGATGGTGCTCCATTCTGCGGATGTGCCGCAGTGTGTTTAAGGACTAGGTTTACACGCATCTTCCAAACCTTAATTGGCTGATTTTGGAGGGGGATGCATCATAACATAAAATAAAGAGTGTCCTCCTAGCGTTTGTGTCTGAAGTGCCCACGAGGTCCTCTCAGACGCTGGTGATGTAGCATCCGGTGAACCCTTATCCTGGGCCTGGAAGCTTGTGGGTTCTCCCAGGGAAAGACCTTAAAACTGAGAGGTGGAAACCCCTGAGGTGTGAGCAGAGTCCAGCCCACGGAGGGAGCAGGTGAGGGACAGGAGGCTGGAGACTGGACAGGGGGCCCTGACTCCTCCCCTTTGCTACTCGCCTTCCTCTGGAGGCTCTCTCACAGGCTCCCACCACCACCACCACCACCACCACCTCCTCCACCACCACCATCACCATCACTACCACAATCACCACCACCACCACCTCCACCACTACCATCACCATCACTACCACAATCACCACCACCACCACCACCACCTCCACCACTACCATCACCATCACTACCACAATCACCACCATCACCACCACCACCACCACTATCATCACCATCACCACCATCACTATCACCACATTCACCATCACCACCACCACCACCACCACCATCACTACCATCACCAATACCATCACCATCACCACCACCACCACCTCCACCACTACCATCACCATCACCACAATCACCACCACCACCACCACTACCACCACTACCATCACCATCACCATCACCACTATCACCACCATCACCACCATCACCACCATCACCACCATCACCACCACCACCACCACCACCACCACCTCCACCACTACCATCACCATCACCACCACCTCTACCACTACCATCACCATCACTACCACCACCACCATCACCACCACCACCACCACCACCCATCACCACCACCACCACCCACATCACCATCACCATCACCACCGCCTCCACCACTACCATCACCATCACTACCACAATCACCACCATCACCACCACCACCTCCACCACTACCATCACCATCACTACCACAATCACCACCATCACCACCACCACCACCACTATCATCACCATCACCACCATCACTATCACCACATTCACCATCACCACCACCACCACCACCATCACTACCATCACCATCACCACTATCACCACCACCACCACCACCACCACCACCATCACCATCACCACCACCATCACCATCACCATCACCATCACCATCACTATCACCATCACCACCACCGTTCTGACTCTCCCCCCACCAAATGATCAAGTGGAGACAACAACCTCTTAGTAGATTTCCCCAAATATTAAAGAGAAGCTGAAGGAAATGCTCTCAACCAAATAGAACACAAGAAGAAAAACCTGACATAGTACACGTATGCGGAACGTAGGCTTTGACCTGCCATTCCAGAAGATCTAGGAAAGAACGTTCTTATCTAAATTCTGGTTTCTTTTTCTAAATCCCTCACACGCACACACCCTCTTTCTCTCTGCCACCCCTGCGCCCTCCTCACTCCTGCCCGGCTGCTGTCCCTCCCGAGATTCTGCTGTCCTGGGCCCAGGTGGCTTCCGGGCCACATTTGGATTTCTCCTCCCTGGGCCCCAGCTGAGGTGCACCGTTCCAGATCAAGACAAAAGGCCTTTTCTTAAGGGAAGTTCCTGCCTTTTGCTGGGCCCACCCATCTCCAGTTCCAGGCAGCTCCTCATCCCCTGTGCCCAGGGCAGGGAGGTGGTGGCTGACAGAGCGGTGTCACGCCTTTCCGCCTCAGGTTATCGGCGCCCCCTCCCTGGAATAGTCTGTGACTCACTGAGGTGAGGGCCCTCCACCCTTTCCTCCCCCGCACAGGGAAGTGACCTTTAAAAAGTCTATTGATTATAATCTCCATAATGTGCCCACGGTCTGAACTGGCCCACACCCAGGAATGGGAGGGACCACCTTTGACGGTCCCCCCCTCACCTCCCTGCGATATCGATCCCTCTCACCGTGCTGTGAGTGAGTGTCTTTTTGTACGGGGGTTTTAGATTCTGTATGAACCATTTAAGAAGAGGAAACATATCTTTACCACTGCCAGAGGGGGAGGAGTATATATTTTTCTTTTTCTTCTTTTTAATCCTCATCTGAGGATATGTTTATGGATTTGAGAGAGAGAGAGACATCGATGTGAGAGAGAAACATCAATTGGTTGCCTCCTGTACACACCCCGAAACCTAGGTATGTGTCCTGACCAGGGGTTGAACTCACAACCTTTCGGTGTATAGGATGATGCTCCAATCAACAGACCCACCCAGCCAGGGCTTTAGTGTTTTTTTTGTTGTTGTTGTTTTTTTGTTTGTTTGTTTTTTAAAGAATAAACAGTATGATAGTTGCCTTCCATCTAAGAACTTACATCTTGAAATTCAAAGGAAGAGGGCCAGCTGCTTCTCAAGAAGTTTTGTTTCCCGCTGACCATGACCGTCACACAAACGCTTCTTGTTTTCCAGAGTTCGTTGTCCGGCGTACTGCAAAGACGAGCCATCCTACTGGGCTCCTGTGTTTGGCACCAACATCTATGCAGACGTGAGTATGCTGGCATCCAGTGACCACCTCTCAAAGCCCATTAAACCCTCAGAAACCACATTCCAAGGTCTGGATACCAGAAACCCGAGATCTCATTCCTGGGCCTCCCGCTAAATTTAGACCAGTCATTTCTGCAACCATTGCCCTAGTTTCCCACTTACAGGGCTGTCTGTCCGGCTGCCTCTGGGCGCGTCTGGATCCAGAGGCAGGAGTGCCGCCCCATCCGCACACGTTTTCATAGTTGGGTAAATTGAATCCTGCCTTCCCCATGGATGGGTACGCATCTTTAACCCGAAAGCTTTCATGTGTCCCATACTTCACTTCCCCGGTAGTTAGAGACCTTTCCGGCTCTCCTGCTGCATTTCGAGATACCGGTCCACTCTGCTCACTGCACTTCTTTTATGCTGGGTATCTACCCTGAGCTATGAGCACACAAAGGAAAATACAAATCACACGAATTTTCTTCTTGTTAATAACCACTGATTATACTGGAGCCTGTTCTTCCATATTTCCCTCCTAACGTTAGCAAGGAAGCTTCAGCCTGATTTTCCTTTAGTAAATCCTCCAGCTGCCCAGGGCTTAGGGACACGGTGACCCGGCAGCTGTGAGCAGGGCCGCTGCTCTGCCCAGCAGTCTGCATGATCTTGCCAAGTCATTTACCGCACCGTTAAACGAGCCAGCTCGGGCGTTCTAGCCCAGGGGATCTTCTAGATCTGGATTTCCGTGATTAGATTAGCACCGCGCATCATCCCCAGCCAGCATTTTCACTCCACTGCTTCTCATCTTCATTTCTGTGGTTCTCGCTCACACACCATCGCCGTCTTTGCCTTCATCTGCCTTCGTGTGTTCTGGGTCCCTGCGAGGGTAAGGACACTGAGTTCTACGAGGTCAGAGCAGCCGAATGGCCAACGCTTTCCTGTCTTTTTTTCTTTCCTCTTTAAATGAGTCATTGTTTTTCCTCAAAAACTGCTTAGCCAACACTGAGTTCTAAAAGTTTAAAAAGGGAGTAAAATTACACACACACACACACACACACATTATTATACTAAATGTCTGAACCAAAGTCTGCTATTAAAAGACAGAGACTTTGATAAAAACAAACAAACAAACAAACAAACAAAAAAACAACAACAAAAGACAGAGACTTTGATTTTTAAATGATTTAAAGTGATTCCAGCGAAATACAAAGCAGCGAACAAATAAAGTAGGAGTGGCAATATTTCTATCCTATAAAGCAGAATTGAAGGTTCAGCATACTGAATGGGACAACAGGATTCATTTTGCAATGACACAAAAAATGTATCTATGAAGATATGAAAACTAAGTCTACACGCACCAAACAAGACAGCAGCTAAACGCCTAAAAAAACCAAGCCCTTCCCAAAGGGTAAGAAATACAAGAACTTGATATAAGTTGAGTAATAACACAAAGCTGCCTTTCCCCATGTTTTAGGGTCTTTGAAAACACCACCTCCAGGTTTTGTTACCCCCCCACCCCCCATCTGACAGAGCAGAAAAGTCAGGCTCAGAATAACCTGTCCCAGAACCTGCCCCAAATCACACAAGCTAGTACATGGCGACGTGGGATGCCACGAGGCGTGTCTTGCCTTCGGCTCTCTTCATTCCATCCTGTGGTGCCTGAGTGTACCTGCACCCCTAGGTACACTGATGGCGGCAGGCATGTGGGTGAAGCCGGTGTGAAGGCTTGGACTCATTCTTCAGAGTTTTGTGATGTGGGAGTCACAGCGCTCATTGACAGAGCTTGGCACACGACAAGGGTTCAATGAACGTGTGTTGAAGAACGAAACAAACGAAGATACTCCAGGGGTCAGTACTGAAACAGCGCTTCAGAAAGCAAGAGAAGGAAGGAGGGAAGGGAGAAAGAACAGAGAGGAGGAGGCAGGGCGGGAAGCGGCAGGGGGAGGGAAGGAGGAACGCTACCTCCGTCCCAGAGGTTCTTTTCTGGCCTTGGTTTCTAGGTCACTCTGAATTCTGGGAAATGGTGATGTCTTTTGGAAAATGTCTGTTTAGCTAAGAGATTTATTTTGGGAGCGTTGTCTCCAGATCTTCGAAGGGCCTCACAGAGCTGCAGTCCCTGCCTGCTCACCCAGAGTACTTGGCAGACCCCTCGCTCTGCGGTGAGCTGCAGGCAGGAGAAGCATCAGGGTGTAGCCCAAGCACCAAGTCTGGGTCAGAAGACAAGAGTTCAAGCCCCACCTGTGGCATTTACTAGTTGGGGGATGGTGGGCAAGCCCTGTCCTGCCCCCCATCCTTCTCCCCCCCTCCCCCCCTCCCCCGCCGCAGAACCTCAGTGTTCTTATCTGTCCTCCCTATCTCCGCGGTGGTTGGATTTGTTCTTATACTTATGCATCAGAATCCCCGGAGGGCTGTTCGAACAGACTTCCGGGCCCCGCCCCAGCATTTCTGACTCAGTGGGTCTGGGGTAGAGCCAGAGTCCCTAGTGATGCGCACAGACTGGTCCGGAACTGCATAGAGGACCACGGATTAGAGATGACCGTCCCTTGATAATTTTCAACAATAGCGAGCGTGACAGTGATGATTAGGGTGGTGGCCTTTGTCTGGTTACCACACATCTACTGAGCACTTACTGTGTGCAAGCCTGCGATCAGCCGTTGATCTTACTTAATCTGCACAATGGCCCGTCGATGAGGTGGCCCCTGAGCAGAGGGTGCAGCCTGCTGGCTCTGGGGGGACGGTCGGGCCTCTGCTGTTTGCCACTTAACCTCCCCGAGCCCCCGTCTGCCCGACTGTCAGGAGGGACTACGGATAACACCCACGTTGCAGGGTTGTCGGGAGCTGACTGCATCCGTGCATGTGAAACGCTTGGAACAGGGCCTGCCTTGGTGATGCTCAAAGCTGTAGCTGATCCCCCCTTTACATTAGAAAATAGAGACGCTGGGGCTTACCAAGGTCACCCAGGGCCACGAGGGCAACGTGGGAGTGGCCCCCAGCCCCGCGGAGACAGATCCTGCCGAGGACAGCTGTCAGTAAACATTCAGATATTCGTGTCACTGGGGCCCTGCGCGGAGAAAAGGGACAACCTGTACCTTTCCGGAAGCTCGGGGAGGGGAGAGGTGTGGGAGAGGGGGGAGAAAGGGGAAGAAAATGTGTGCTCGGCCTCGGGGACGAAGATGTGAGTGCAGATAAGGGACGAACACTGGGCCTATCGCGTGAGAAAGAGCCGCCGTGGGTGTGAGGTTGGCCTAGGCCTGGCCACGGCTCCGTGTTGCCTCTGGCATCCGGAAGTCCTCGGGGCGGAGGAAAGGCCAGTCTCAGAGGGCACACAACCGGAGGGCACCGCCTCTTGGCAACAGTCAGTCACGCGCCCGGCTCCCCAGCCAGGGCCTGCAGGAGGGCCGAGGCGGGGCAGCAGGGGTGTTGGTCCCCCCTGGAAACAGCCCCCAGGTTCCCCTTCTGGTAACTCGGGTGGCAGGGTGAGCAACACCGGGAGAGAAAGAAAAAAATGCCAGATCGCTGCCGGTGAGAGCAGAAAGGGCGCCGTGCTCACTGACAGAGCTCGCCCGCCGCGTGGATGTAGAGGCGTCCGATCCTGTTCGTCTCTTTCCCGTCTCCCTGCCGCCCCGAGATGGCAGTCAACGGGGCTGCTGCTTCAGCTTCGAGGGCACAGACCCTGTTGAGAACTGGAAAGTTGTGGGTCCTTCCCCTGGGGGTGGTGACAGGATGACACCTGCCCCGGTTTGCCTGGGACGGAGGGGCTTCCTGTGCTCAGCACCGGCCCCGGGAAGGTTCTTGCTGGCCCTCCAGGCGCCCAGAGCTCTGCCTGCACCTCCAGGGCCTCACAGACCCCCTGCGGGCCGCTTCGGGCTAAGGAACCTGCCCTCGTTCGTTTATTTATTGAAGAAGATGAGATGTGTAGGGGCAGGACTTAAGAAACTGGCCTTCAGGGAAACCAGGTAAACCAGTCATGGGAAGCAAGAAGTCCAGGTCTCCGGCACTTAGTATGAATGTGCGTGGGCTCTGGGCTGTCCACCTTTTTTTTTTTTTAAATCCTCACCCGAGGGTATTTTCCCATTGATTCTTAGAGAGAATGGAAGGGAGGGAGGAGAGGAGAGAGGGAGAGGGGGGAGAGAGAGATCCATTGGTTGCCTCCCACATGCACTGTGACCCAGACTGGGGATTGAGCCTGCAACCGAGGGTACGTGCCATTGACCAGGAATCAAACCCGTGACCCTTTAGTCCGCAGGCCGACGCTCTAACCACTGAGCAACCCGGCCAGGGCACTCTCCACCTTTTTAACAGCAAGCTAACTTTCCAGGGCCTTCTGCAGGAAGCATTTTTCTTCCTGTGCAAAACCAGCAACTTCTCCGGAACGACCTGGTTTTTCGAAGGACCAGGCAGTGGCTGAAGGGCAGATCTGAAGGGCAGATCCCTTGAGAGGGGGGCACGATGCAGCTTTTGAACGGCTGCGGGCTCTGAGCAGGAATAAGCTCAGTGAGATTTCAGTTCTCAAGAGCATCACTCCATCCTCTCATGTCTGGTGTTGGGAACCTGCTAGGTGGGTTGCTTGTCCCGTCCAACGACCAGTTCAGGGTACATCTTCCACACACAGACGGGCCAGGGACAATGGTAAGGACAGGGGGACAGAGAAACGTGGCGGGCCGTGCCGGGGACAGAGCCCGGCTGACCACGCTTAGGGGGCCGCTGCTTAGCTCTGGAAGGGACGTGTTCTCTAGGCTTGGGCGTGGCGTTCTCTCTGTCTCTGTCTTTCTATCCCTCTCCCCCTCTCTTCCCTTTTCTTTCTCTTAACTGTGGTAAACTACACAATACGTGAAATTTCCCCCTTAACCAGGTGTGAGTGTACAGTGGGTAGTGTTGACTATGTTCACATCGTCAGGTACTAGAGCTGCAGTTTTTCATCTTGCAAATCTGAAACTCTGTCCATCGCACAGCACCTTCCCTCCCCCTCCCCCGCACTCCTTTCCGTGGCTGTGAGGTTGACTCCTTTTGGTACCCCCTGCACGTGGAATGTACTTGTCTTCTTCCCTCTCTTGCTCTCTTCATGAAGGAGGTGCTGGCTGGTTAACCCGCGGTTGGGACCTCAGTCGCCCCACAGTGATTACGGGGTCCCCCGTACTGTGCAGCGGGGTGGCATGAAGCTACCCCAAAGCCCAGACCCTCCCTCCTGCGGAGTGAGCCTGCATGGCATGTTTAAGTTTTCCCACTCAGGACGTGGTTGGCAGGGGCCTGTGTCCCCCACTCCATGCACCCACAGGACGGCATAAAGCACAGCTAACCTGGCCCCGTCTACCCTGTCCACCCTCGCCCCACACGGAGCCCACAGGCCACAGGCCGAGCCCCTGTGGTGGCCACAGGTCACTGGGCCGTGAGTGAGGGCAGGCCTTGGAGTCAGTCTTCCTGCCTAGTGGTGTCGGGTCTGACTTTTTATCTTTTTAAAAAAATATATATTTTACTGATTTTTTACAGAGAGGAAGAGAGAGGGAGGAAGAGAGAGGGATAGAGAGTTAGAAACATCGATGAGAGAGAAACATCGATCAGCTGCCTCCTGCACACCTCCTATTGGGGATGTGCCTGCAACTAAGGTACATGCCCTTGACCTGAATCGAACCTGGGACCCTTCAGTCCACAGGACGATGCTCTATCCACTGAGCCAAACCGGTTAGGGCTGACTTTTTATCTTTAAGTTGGCAACTTGCCGAGCAAGACTGAGCAGCCGACTCCATCAGCCTGGTTGAGTGGATCATTAGATGCCGCTGGGGCCATTCTCCGGGTGACTCTGTTTTCTACCAACAAGTATCCCCCTCTTTCCAAAAGTTCACTCATGTTTACCATACTGAGTCTTGAGCTTCACCCCAGAGCAACTGAACTGGTGGGGTTGGGAGGGGGAGGGGTCCAGGCATTGTCATCAGGAAAAGATGCTCTGAGTTGCTGTGAAGATTGGGACCCGCTGCCACGGCGAGTGTGGGGTTTTAGCACAGGCGAGCTGGGAGGATCATAGAAGAGGCATGAGGGTGCTACCTACCATGCTTGGCCTGGAGTGTGCCTCAGAACCACCAGCCCTTGTCTGGGGAGATTCTGCATCTGTAGGTAGGGTGAGGCCCAGCAGCCTGCATCTTTAGCAAACACCAGCCACTCCACCCCTGGACGAATTTGAGAAGTGTTGATTCATTACTCTCAGACAACCCAACCCACTTTTCTATTGGATAAGTTAAGGCCCTAATGAGCGTTTTACTCAAGGGTTTTATTACCCAGGAATTGGACAACGTGATGACTGTGGAAAACAGCACACCCTGCCCCTGCTTGAAAGCCAGCGGCCCCCCTGGCACCTAGAATAAACCCAGACTCGCCCTGTGGTCCTCACAGCCCCACGTGACTGGCCCCTGCTCACCTCTCCCACCTCTCCTGCCACTTTCTGCCTGACTCAGCCACCCAGGCCTCTTTCTGATCCCTGGACAGGGCCCCAGGGCCTTTGCACAAGCTGCTTCCTCTGCCTGGGATGCTCTGCTGCCCGGAGATGTTCCCATGGCTGTGGCTGGCTCCTTTTTGTTACTCATATCTAAGTGCAAATGGCCCATTAAGAACAGTCTTCCCTGATTAACCGTCCTAAAAATGCCCCTCACTTAGTCATTTTATCTCGCGATCTGGTTTTATTTGTTCATAGCCCGAGTCACTTGTTTTTGTATTTGTTTACCTGTCTCCCTTCACTCTGTGAAGGCAAGGTCTTCGTTTTGTTCCCTGTGGAGTCCCCCTGCATCTAGGACAGTGCCCAGCACATAGTGGATGCTCAGAACATATTTGTTGAACAAATGAATGAATGAACAAATGAACAAATGATGGCAGGTCTCTCTGGAGAGACCACTTGAGGAATCAAGGTAGTGATGGTCCTTTCCTCAAGGTTGACATGGCCACCAAGCAGGAGGCTGACCCCCAGCAGGAGGCTGACCTTCACCCTGGAGCCTGACCCCTTGACATTGACCACAGCTCTTCCTGTGCTTTCAGACTTCGAGCATCTGTAAGACGGCCGTGCACGCGGGAGTCATCAGGAACGACAGCGGGGGCTACGTGGACGTGATGCCCGTCGATAAAAAGAAGACGTACGTGGGCTCGCTCAGGAACGGGGTCCAGTCTGAAAGGTAGGACTGCGCTCCTCAACTCTCCACACCCAAGGCCGGCAGGGGTGCCCCTGGGGGGCCCGGCAGAGGGCCCAGGACGGTGCCCGTTAAGATGAAACTTGGGCAGACGTGCATTCGTTCTTACCAGAACACCCAGAAGAAGCCTGTACTGTCCTCTTCCTTTCTCTTTTCAGAGTAAGAGCTTGTCTCTTTCTATTACCAATGCATGATTTTTTAGAAAATTTAGAAACATCAGAGGAGTCCATAGGAAAACAGCCATCCGTCACCCGTCACCTGGGGGAGTTGCTGTTAGATTTTTGGTGCCCTATCCCTGTGGTCCCTTTTCTATGTGTGCATGTGTGCATGTGTGCCTGTCTCCCCCGCCCCCCACAAACAGTGGGATCAAATTATAGTTACACTAGAGGCCTGGTGCACGAAATGTGTGCACTCGGGGGCGGGGGTGTCCCTCAGCCTGGCCTGCACCCTCTCACAGTCCAGGATCCCTCAGGGGATGTCCACCTGCCAGCTTAGGCCTGATCCCTGAGAAGCCAGGCTCACTGCTCCTTAGTGCTGCCTTGGAGGCGGGAGAGGCTCCCGCCACCACCGCTGCGCTCGCCAGCCGTGAGCCCGGCTTCTGGCTGAGCAGCACTCCCCTTGTGGGAATGCACTGACCACCAGGGGGCAGCTCCTGCGTTGACCATCTGCCCCCTGGTGGTCAGTGCACGTCATAGCGACTGGTCATTCCACCATAACGGTCGCTGGGCTTTTATATATATAGTGGTTTGATATGGCTCCATAATAATGTACTTACATGTCCTATCTAATAAAGAGGAAATGCTAATTGACCATCACACCCTCACAAAGATGGCGGCGCCCACAGCCAATAAAGAGGGAATATGCTAATTGACTTCCATGCCCTCACAAAATGGCGGCACCCACAGCCACAAGATTGCAGCACCCAGTCCCCTCAGCCCTGCCTCATCCAGCCTCAGTCCCCCAGTCCCCTCAGCCCTGCAGGGGAAGGCAGTTGGGGGCTAGTGGGCTGGCAGGGGAGGGCAGTTGGGGACAATCATGCCGGCAGGGAAGGAGTTAGGTGTCAATCAGGCCGTTAGAGGAGCAGTTAGGGGGCTATCAGGCTGGCAGGCAGAGTGGTTAGGGGCAATCAGGCAGGCAGACAGACGAGTGGTTAGGAGCCAGCAGTCCCGGATTGTGAGAGGGATGTCCAAGGGGTCCCAGATTGGAGAGTGTGCAGGCTGGGCTGAGGGACTGGGGGACTGGGAGACCGCCCCCCATCACAAATTTCATGCACCGGGCCTCTAGTTGTTACATAAATGAGAGTGGAGAGTCTGGAGGCTCTGCTTCTTACCAGCTTTGTGACCTAGAAAAGCCGCCTGATTTCTTTGAGCCTCGGTTTTCTCACCTGTGATATGGGGATAACAATAGTCTCTACCTCACAGGGTGGTGGGGGGATTTGCTGAGATGATGCCCAGCTCTTTTTACAAGCACACCAGTCATACTGGGGCAGGACCTGCCGCAATGACCTCACTTTAATTTAAGTACATCTTTAGAGGCCTCATCTCCAAGTACAGTCCTGAGGGTGCTGGGGTCAGGGCTTCAGTATGTGAACTGGGGACAGGGCTCAATTCAGCCCATAACACAGGGGAATGCTAAAGACTTTACACTTGAGGGCCCTCTTTAGAAAAGGTGTATAAAATCAAGAACACAAGATGCGCTAAGGCCCCTTGAACCTTAAGGTCTCATGGCTCCATCCTCCCGCTCCCCCCCCGCCCCCCAATCCTCCCAGAGCGCGCTGAGCCTCCGAGCGGTGCTGTGTGTGAAGACCTTGCGGAATCCCGGTGACGGGAATCGCACACGCTGCTTCCCAGGGGCCCCTGCACAGTCACTGCCCTCAGCCCCGGAAGCTACAGCTAACTGCTCATGCAATTTCTCCCTCAGCATTTGCAACCTTTGTTTGGGAAAAGCTTAATGAAGGGAAATTCCATTGATTTAACGGGAGGGAAATGAAGCCGCTGATGAGGTGGAATTTCCTGGCCAGGCTGGGAAGAAATCCCAGGACACCAATCTATCGAGCTCTGTAAGAGAAAGCGGCGTGGTGGGTCGGCCTTTGTTCTCTGCCTGTACTATCCTGAGGACATCGCCGCAGCTCCCAGGGCTACAAAAGGGCTTATTGTGTGGCCTCCAAAGGGTGGGTGTCTGGGGAGGGCAGGGGACCAAGACGGGGTCCCAGAATGGGCTTCTTGTTCACTGTTACGCCCCCCTCCCCAGGGAGGCCCGTCATTCATTCTCTCTCCCCAGGGACCCACCTGAATGGCCACTGTTACTATGAGCATCAGCCAGGCAGCCTTGCCCAGGCCCAACGTGGCTGAAGCCCGCTGCAGTGTTCAGAAGGTGTTAGTGGCTTTCAGAAAGGGTTAGTGAGCTTCCATCGCGCCCCCATAGCGGGGACTCTGCTCCCCTTCTTCCCTGGACTCTTCCCTGCCCCACACCCCGCATCCTACAGGCTGGAATCTGTGATGATGTTTGCGCAGATTCCTCCACTTTCTGTGCCTCGGTTTCCTCACCTGTAAAGGGGGAAATGATAGCTCCTACCCCCTGAGTGGTGGTAAGGTTTGGGGAACTCATTGTGGGCTCCCCAGGCCAGCAGCGTCCCAGTCAACCAGGCGCTGGTTAGAAGAGCAGATCCTCGGGCCACCTCAGACCCGCGAGTCAGAAACTCCAGGAGGGGCTCGGCTGGCTGTGACCCGCCCTCCGGGGGTGCTGAGGCACACTGGAGGGCGAGGACCGCTACTGTAAGGGTGATGGAAGGGCACCGTGTCCCTGGCACACGTAGTCAACACTGTACATGATTCTGACATGTTGCCATTAAGAGTCTTCATTTACTACACGCAGTGTGCCAGGACCTGCGCTGGGTCCATGGCACCGAGATGACAGGGTCCACCCTGCATGTACGGAGGGAAGAGGCTAGGCCAGAGGGCACGTAGGGCCGATGGCGTTTGGGACCCTGCTGCACTGTGTGTCCTTGGGTAGGCAGTCTCCCCCAGCCGCGGTCCCGCCGCATCCAATGGTTGCCATGACGATGAATGAGACGGTATGTGCAAAGCGCTTACTGGTGGCTCATGGGCGTGGCTCATAGTAAGTGTCCGATGAAACTGGTGGCCCTTCTCCCTATGGCATACCTTCCGGTGCCAGCCAACTTGATCATAAGAAACAGCCTTAGATAGATTACCTTTCAGGACAAGGAAGAGGCTTGTTAAGGAATGCAGTCTTTCCTCTTGCATCCGTCCTCCCAATATCCATTCACATCAGACGTCTTACGCGGGGTGAGCCCTAGTGTCCAGGCACCAGGACCAGCAGGGAACCCGGCCTGCCCTCTGCCCTCGTGGGCCTTACAGTCTAGTCGGGGGACAGATGTGGAAATACTGTAGTAGCGGGGCACTGGGTGGTTCTGTTATAGAAGGAGGTGCAGGGAGCTGACTGCGTCAAGCAGGACCCCGACTTACCGTCCAGAGGCGCCTGCTTGGTGACGAGGCTGCAGCAGATGCGTGGACATCTCCAGTGCGGCCCTGCCCCATCTTCCCCTTGTTCGGATGGGACCTCAGCAACCCTCTGCACAGAGCCCAGGCTGAGACATTTCCCCGGGGCCTGTTCCCCTTAGGGCAGTGGTCGGCAAACTCATTAGTCAACAGAGCCAAATATCAACAGTACAACGACTGAAATTTCTTTCGAGAGCCCAATTTTTTAAACTTAAACTTCTTCTAACGCCACTTCTTCAAAATAGACTTGCCCAGGCCGTGGTATTTTGTGGAAGAGCCACACTCAAGGGGCCAAAGAGCCGCATGTGGATCGCGAGCCGCAGCTTGCCGACCACTGCCTTAGGGAATGTGGGGATCAATCTGGGGCCAGAGGGTGGCTCTGTCCCCAGTGTCTGCTGGGACCCTGGAGTGGTCACAGTCAGTCTCAAGGGAGATGCGGGCCCTGGCCATCGGCAGCCCATTCCCAGCAAAAATCCTTCAATCACTCAAACCAACAAAACTCCTGAACAGCACTGCCAGCACGCGGCCAAAAGTTGGTTCTGCTTCAAAGTGGTACCGGTTTATGGGTGGGGAATGTCTGGCCCTCAGGCCATAGAAGGCCAAGAAATCATTTAGTCTGGCCCTGCCAAGGCATTCGGGTGAGCTGGTTAAATGTTTGACCAAATACAGCAGGCTAATTTTTAAGCTGATAATTGTGTATGGCCTGAAAATGATGTTAGAAATGCCCACATGGCCCTTGGCAGGAAAAGGTTTCCCACCCCTGGTTTAGGCAATGACCTTTTCTAGCAGAGGATTTCCTGAACGTTGTGAAAGGTGACCGTGCCGAATTGGGACAGCGTAAGGGGACAGGCACCTTCCCTCACACACGTGCCCGTGGAGGATAGCAGAGGAAGGAAAGGACGTCAGAAAGGGCTTCTGATGTTGGGACTGGGCTTTGTGCAAATATTCTGAGGAAAAAGCTGGACATCTGAGTGAATATCAGTTCAAGACGTTTTCTTAGGCCAGGACCATTTTAAAAGACAGATTTCACAAGCAGATTGGGAACTATGCCAACGGTGACATGGGCAATTCCTCGACCCCTCCCAGGACAGGTCACCCTGCTCCCAGAACGGCCAGCTGTCCTCGCTCTTTAATCCAGTCTGTGTTGGGCGGTGCCAAATGGGAATCTTTTCACTGACGGGGGCGGGGAGGGAGGCGGGGGGAGGGAACCCTCTAGGACTCAGCCTTAACTTTGCAGCTCCCTGTGGACCTGCAGGCCCCGCCTCCGAGGGGCTCCCACTGCCATCTGGGCTAGCCAGCGCCCTCTTCAGGGGTGGCCTGGCCACAGCCCGTCCATTTCGGATAATGGTTAGGAAGGGGTCCCACATCCTGAGTCCATATCCCACGGCACCTGGAACAGGTGTTTCCCTTGGAGCAGATTGTGGCGCCTCTCAGAGCCTTGGCTGCCTTCTGTAGTGGGAAGAACTTTAGAGATCCTGTGGGGTGACTGCAAGGAATGGATGGACAAGTGAGGTCTTGAAGGATGGAGGCAGCACCTGTTGTGTAGTGAGTGTGTGCTGGGCAGAGCCGCTGGCACGGGGGTGAGTGTTAGCGGCAGGGGCAGGGTGATGGCCGTCAGAAGGCTGGGAGTCCTTAACCAGGCAGAGACCGGGGACACCGCCTGAGGCCACAGACCTTGCCCAGAGCACCTTGTCACGGCTGGTCCGGTAGGTGAGAGGCTCCTCCTGAGCTGAGTCAACCAAAGGGAACTCCCCAGAAGCTTCCCAGGCCAACTCAGCTCTTGCAAATTCTGTGGGAAATTTTCGTGTTGGTTTCCTCCCCCTCTTCCCTCCCTTCCTTTTCTCCCTTTCTTTTTCCTTTCTCTCTCTTTCCTTCTTTTTAAGATAAGATTAGAGAAACTTCAAAAAATACGGTAACTAATTTTAAGGAATTACTGTCACTGAAACTCCAACACCTAGGAGGAGACACTACACAACCTGGTCTGCTTCTTCCCGGTATTTTTCTGGTTACACCCAAGCACCTTCTTTTTCATTTTTTAATAAAATGGGACGGTGCTGTCTGTCTCGTTCTGCTGATTCCTCAGTCAGCCACAGGCTGTGAGTGTCTTTCCACGTCAGGCTCGATGTGGCCACACCGACGTCTCAGTGGCTACACCCTGTTCCCTTGTGTAGACAGACCATCATTTCTTTACGGGGTCAGAGGACATCCGTGTCGCTTCCTCTTTTCTTTTATTAAACAACACGGCAAAGAACATCTTTGCACAAGCCCTTGTACTTTATTGACACTTTCTTTAGGTAACTTCCTTTTGGTAGAATAGCCACGGCCGCCACGTTGATCTCTTTATATAATGCACAGGATGTCTCTCTCTCTCTCTCTCTGCTGTTTAAACCCTGCCCCCAATGGCTCTCCATTGCAATGGAGAACAAAACCCGCTCCTTTTACCACGCAAGATCATGCCTGCGGCCAGCCTTGCCCACTTCTGCACCCTCTCTTGGTGCATTGCTCCTCCTCAGCACAGCACTTCCCTCACTAGCTTTCTCTCTGTCCCTCGAGCATGCCAAGATCACTCCCACCTAGGGCTTTGCTCCTGCTTTATCCAACCCTGGACGCTCCCGGCTCCTATATAGTCCTGTGGCTGGATCCCCCTTGTCATTCGGACCTACACACAAAGGCCACCTCCCTGAGGAAGCATCCTACTACCCCTGAGTCTCAGCCGCTGTCCTCCTCCCGGATCCGGCGTGATCCCGTTGTCCTGGGTTTTATTTTCCTCCCAGGACCTGCCTCTCTCTGAAACTATTGCCTACACATATTTAGCTGCTTATCTCCCCCCCCCCCCCCCGCAACCCCACAAGGCTGTAAATGATATGAAGACAAGAACCCCATTAGTTTTGTTAACCCCATGTCCCCAACACCCAACCCAGTGTCCGGCACATAGTAGGCATTCAGTCAACATTGGTCGAATGACAGACAAATTGCTGGGGTCAGCAGTTTGTTGAGGGATTTTTAGTACCCTTGGTATGAAAATTGCTCAATACCTTTTATGAAAATTGCCAAGAAATGCTTTGTCAATTTACACTCCCTTCACATATGTATGGGAGTTACAAGCTAATCCAAAAATAGAATCAGAGGGCAAGATTTAGGAAACGAGGTTATCATATAATTTCTCCAATCACACTCATTTCAAACATGCACAACTGTCAGCTTACCTGGAGGGCCTGGCGCTCAGCGAATATTTGAGGTGTGCACACATGGACCCACTGAAGGTTTTGAGCAACCCAAACGGGGGCGCTTCTCTGCCCGCGGCAGTGCGTGGGCCACACTGGCGTGGTCTCCCTGACCCTCCAGCCGTCGGCGCGGTGTCTGATGTGCTAATGAACACATGCCAGTTCAGTGGGCCTGCTCTTGCCTCCGAGGGGGACGAGCTGTTCAGTGGGGCTGCTTGGTAGGTCCAGGCAAGATGTCCAGGTGCCCAGGGGTACCTGTCTGGACGACAGCCTGGATGGCCCCCGTGTCCCTGGGTTGTTTGGGGCCCTGGGAATGGGAGAACCCCCTGCCCCATCAGGAGTCAGAGGAGCCCCAAACCCTGGTCGTTTTCCCCAGTGTGGTTTGCCCACCATGTGGAAGAGCCAACTGCCTTGTGACTCCGGGTGGTTCTCCCAGACTATTCATTTGGGCGAAGAATCCAGGGAAATCTTGCAGCCGGAGGCCTGAGGAGGGCCTGGAATCTGAGCTCTCCAGAAACCAGCAGGGCAGCCGGGGGTAACCCAGCCCCTGTGTGGCCACTCTCCCTCTGAGTCGTCCGCTGGACGGCTGGCTCCCAGGCCACGGGGCCAAGCATCCTGCTCTTTCTGGGCCCTTGGCCTTCCCTCACAGCTCCAGCTCGCCAAGGGCTCCTATCGGATCCACATTTCAAAAGTTCAATCCCAGGGTAGCCAAAAGCCTGGACTTGCCATGGGGAAAGGGGAAACAAGGAGGAATTCCCAGCAGCCTGTTCCCCGAGGATCCCTGACCTTGCGAATAGCCCGCGAGGGCGAGGCCAGCTCTCTAGTCCAGCAGTTTCCAATCTGGAGGGGGGACTCTGAGGAAATCATGCTTGGATGGGGCTGGGCTTTCATCTCACACTCAAACGCATTCATAATGAGCAAAATGCAAATTAAAACTATTTGGATGCCCTTCCCTAGTTTAGATCGGCTGAGAACACAAAGCTGGATGATTTGCTGGGTTGATGGGAAGTTGTCAATTGGTACAGTCTTCATGGAGGGCAGTTTGGTGAGCTTCCCAAATTACAAATGCCCACATCCTTTGATCCAACAATTTCACGTCCAGGAGCTTGTCCACAGGCACCCTCCTACCTATGTGAAAAGCCAGGGACAAGGTTGTTCTCCTTAGCACTGTTTGCAAAAACAAGAGATTAGAAATAAGTAAATACCTCTTTAAAAGGACTGCTACCTGTAGTATAAAACTTCAATAGAACAGAAGACTATGCAGTTGAATAAAAAGCCCGAGAAACCTCTCTATGTGCAGACAGCCACCAGCAATGGCTGAAAGACAGTAACACATGTTGGTGAGGGTGTGAAGGCAATGGAACCCCTCCGGGATTGCTGGTGGGAGTGTAATAGGTGCAGCCGCTGTGGAAAACAGCTGGGCAGTTTTTTAAGAAATTGAAGAGGCCATTTAACTTACAACCCAGCAATTTTGCACCCAGGTATCCACCCCAAAGAACTGAAAACAAATGCCCACACAAGTACTTGTCTCTGCATCCACTCCATTCATCAGTTCATTTTGTTAATTAGATTCCACGTGAGTGAGATCATATGATACTTGTCTTTCTCTGACTGACATGTTTCACTTACATAGCAGCCTTGTTTATAATAGCCAAAGGTGGAATCTAAATGTCTATCAACTGAAGAATGGATAAACAAAAGTGGTATATTCATATAATGGAATATTACTTGGCAATAAAAAGGAATGAAGTACCAACTCTGCTACAACATGGATGAACCTCAAAAACTATGCTAGGTGAAATAAGCTAGCCACAAAAGGCCACATAATGTAGGATTCCATTTCCATGAAATGTCCAGAATAGGCAAATCCATAGAGAGAGAAGTTCCCAGGGTCTGAGAGGAGTGGAATCTATAATAATAAAAGCAGAATATGCTAGTTAGTCCAGATAGCCGAACAACCTTCTGGAAGTTATTCCCAACAAAGCCGTGGTGGCAGGGGCCGAGGCAGAGGCGGTTAGGGGCCATCAGGCAGGCAGGTGAGCAGTTAGGGGCAATCAGGCAGGCAGGCAGAGCTGGTTAGGGGCAATCAGGCAGGCAGGCAGGTGAGTGGTTAGGAGCCAGCAGTCCCAGATTGCGAGAGGGATGTCCAACTGCCGGTTTAAACCGGCAATCGGACATCCTCCGAGGGGTCCTGGATTGCGAGAGGGTGCAGGCTGGGCTGAGGGACACCCTCCCTATGCACGAATTTCATGCACCAGGCCTCTAGTTGATTATAAATGGGCATGAAAGATCTTTTTTTTGGGGGGGGTGGTTGTAATGATTTAAAATTAGATTGTGAGATGATTGCATAATCTCCTCGCCTGCAAAATGGGATACATAATGGTACGTACTGGGGGAGGAAGGTAAAAAGGCGTATACAAAGTACTTTGCCCAGTGCTCGGCACAAAATCTGAGTGCATTCGGTGTGCCCATTTTAATGACATCAGCACATGCATTATTGTTATAATGCCAACCGGTTAATCGGTCAGCCAGATGGCCACTATTTGGGTTGACAGGTGTTAGTAAAAACCAGGCAGGAGTTTTGGAGGGTGAATTCAATTCAGACAGACTGGGGCCGGTAAGTCCCAGAGTTAAAAGAAAATAACTTAACAACCCTGACCTAGATTCAGACCCAGGCGAAGAGAATGGAATTTGCCAGCTGTTCCTGGCTGGGGCAGACTCTGTTTCCAGCAGCTGTGGAGAAGTGTCCCTCAGCCATGGCCATGGTCCTTCCACCACGGGGACACGAGGGACACCCAGCCCTTCCTTCCCAGCTCAAGTCACTGTGGAAATCCACCCTTCTACAGATAACATGCCCTCCCCTTCTTTTGCAGCTTGGAGACGGCTCGGGACGGAAAGGCCTTCCGGATCTTTGCTGTCAGGCCGTGAACTCGCAGTGCTGGGGAGAAGGGGGTCTTCCAGAGGGCTTCTGGGTTTTGCTTTTTGTTTTTATTTTATCCTTTGGGGGTGGGCTGGGGCTATGGAGTGGCAGGAAACTTCCTTTGAGTGGTGTTCAGTGTCACATCCTTCGTGCCTTTATTTCATCTCTGGGCCGTGGAGAAACAGCATCCTCTGGGGCCTGGCCGGACAACCGGTGACTGGTCCTGCCGAGGCCTGGCGGCCTCCATCTGCTGGCCGCTCTGCACAGACAGTCACTCAAGATGGTCCTCCTCATGTAGTCTCCTGGGGAGAGAGGATTCCACATGCGTGGAGAGAGCACCAGACTCGGGGATCCCAGGGTGAGGCCTCCAGGGGTGCAGGAAGAGGCAGACTGAGCACACGCAAAGGGGAGTTTCAGGAATGGGGTAGAAGGTAGTTATTTAAAAAGAATTTAAAACAGTTTGTTCATATCAATGGAGAAAAAAATGAGTTTAATGTTTGCTGGTCAGACAAATGGGCCGGAACAGGGGGCTGGGGAAGCGAGACTCAGGCTCTGCCTTGGCAACTGTCCTGGCTGGCGTCCTGCCACGAGCAGGCTGATTCTATATACAGCAGTGCTGGTTTATTTAGAGTTCAGTAGTAACTCCAGAGATTTATCTTGTCTTTGTCCTTCCCTTCGTCCATGTGGCCGTCTGCTGTCCTGACGTTTGGTCTCGTTGAGGACTAATGAACCAGGATCCTTTCTTTACCCCCTACCCATTGTGGCTCACACACCAGCCCAGACTAGTTTATGTGTCATAGTTCACACCGGGGTATTTGCTTTGCAAGCGATTCTGTTCGAAGCCCACTTTTTTAAAAAAAAACACAACTCCTCATCTCTGTTGGTTTCACCGCGATATCTAAGAACAGCCAAAGAAGAAGTGTTTGGTTGCTGCTTTTTAAAAAAATGACAATTAAACGTGCAGATCCACCTTCTGTCCGGTGACCTACTTTTTAGCAGATTCCTTAGTACCTTCTTCGCCGAGGTTAGCAGCTCTGGGAAGAGGAACAGCCTGTGGTTATGAAATGGTCCTGCGGCATCATAACCACAAGAGAGAGTAACACTCTAGAAGGATTCCTCTTCCTGTTTTTGTGGAACAGCTCTTGCCAAATGTTCCTGAGACTCCGAGGAGTGTGGTGCTCTCTGGCTTCCTTCACTTCATAAAAGTTCTTCATAAGCCCAGACCAAAACCCACAGTGAAATAAAATACCCTTTTGTAAATAGTGTTTCTTTGCAGAAGGTAAAATTCCACCCTCCAGCATCAGGCTGGCCAATAGATCACTTTTGTGAACACCAGTTTCAAATTTGATTTCACTCCCCATCAAAATATTTCAAAGGCAAAGGAATCACCAGGAAAAAGAAAAATACACACACACATACACACACACACACACACAACTGGTGCTTTGAGTGCATTCTTAATTAATGCAAAAACCGAAGGGGAACAGTTCTCCCCTCCCCGCCCTGGGGAGTTGGTATAAGCCAGTGATGGCGAACCTATGACACGCGTGTCAGCACTAAACATTTAGTTTTTGGTTTATTAAATACAATTATATATAACAATTATACATTTATGTTATTTAAACTATAAATATCGCGAAATAATGTTTTTTTCCTCAAAGTGACACACTACCCGAGTTATGCTCAGTTTTTTTGGCGAAGTTTGACATACCAAGCTCAAAAGGTTGCCCATCACTGGTATAAGCAATGAAGCTCTTTGCTGAATGGAGCTGAGATCTGCGGGACCGTGCTTTTGCTGTGTGCATTGTGGGCTGGGAGTAATGCGTAGGTTCTGACTGTTCAACCCCAGATGTCAGAGTGAGAGAATCTGGCCAGCCTGTCAGATATTGTGTCTGGTTCCCTGCAAAGGCCTGAGTCCTTGGGAACTTTGGGTGTTACCTGCTCTGCGGCCGGACTCCCGCTCGTCCGTCACCAGCCTTTGGTGGCCGTGGCTGTGCTCTGTCCTGCCGGCCAGGTTGGGCTTTCAGAATGAGTGACAGCCCAGGGGGCTCTCCGTGGCTTTGCTTTGGAAGCCGCCCGCCCGAGGCAGAACCTGAGGTTTCCAGAGTAAGCAGACCCCGTCCCTGTAGATCATGCTCCCAGGTCCCTGCGTGCCTCTGTGAGCGGGGCCCATCGCTCCAACAGCCTGCCCAGAGCCAGACCTTGTGTCTTTTTCATCCGCACGAACATTTTGAAACTGGAACCATTTTCCTTCTGAAAATGAAAACCAAGACCACAAATGATAAGCCCTTGTAATCAGGGGCCACCTCTAATTGTGTGTTTCGTGGTGCTCCCTGATTACACCCATTGCGCCATCAGCACTTAACCCATAAAGAGATGGTGAACCAGGCCAACAGGGTTTCTGGGTCGCCTGCCCCCGACGTGAAAAGTTTCGGTTTCCTCCGGATTTCTGTCCCCTGTGTTCTGAGATGTCATATCGTCTGTAGGCTCACTCGGCCCGCAGCTTACATGTGTGCTTTTTTTCTATGAAAAATGATGTATTTTACTACTTCCTATGTACAAACGTTTACTGTAAAAAAATTTTTTTTGTGCTTTGCATGAACAGGGACCACATTGCTATTGTTTCAATAAAACTGGTTTGATTTCTAAAACATTTCTGTGACGTCTCTTTTACGGAGACATCGGAACAGTTTGTGAAGTACAGCTGCTGAAACCTCCTCACAGGCTGGAACCTACTTTGTTTACACGGCTTCTACCAGGAAGGAGCGTGGCGGGGATGCTAATGACGGCGGCATTTCCAGAAGCTCTCGGAGCCCTCCACCTGATAAGCAGGAGAAGGTGTGACGTACAGTGTGTGAAATCGCACAGGGTGGGGGACCTGCCAAATTCCGACTGTGGTCCAGCAGTTGTGCAGTGGGCCCGGAGTCTGCATTCCCCGGCAGCTCCTGGTGGCGCTGGCATGCTGATCCCAGTCCTATTCTGAGAGGTGAGTGGTGACAGGCTCAACCTCATTCTGTCACTGTCTTCATCAGCTCGGGCTGCCGTAACAAAAGACCACGAACGACTCAGGGGCTTCAACAACTGATTTTATTGCTCTCGGTTCTGGAGGCTGGAAGTTCAAGATCAAGGATGCTGGCAGGGCTGGTTTCCCCTGAGGCCTCTCTCGTTGGCTTGTAGACGGCCACCTTCTTGACTGTGTCCCTTTTCTCTCTGAGTGCATCCCTGGTGTCTCTTCTTATAAGGACACCAGTCCTACTGGATCAGGGTCCCACCCTTATGGCCCCCTTTAACCTTCACTACCTCCTTAAATACAAATTGGGGGTTCACATGTGAACTTGGGGACACAATTCAGTCTCAAAGAGTCACCTTCTTCACAGCCATCAGCCCCTGTTCATGGGGTCGCAGCCCTGTGTCCCCACGTGCTCCAACGCACTGTAGCCCACAAGCGATGCTGGGGGCCCCTGGCTGACCTGTCTCCTCTCGCCATCACTGCTCCACCTTCGCTTTACAGACCCTCTATTTATGCTCTTTTTCCTTGATGGCGGGGAGAGCTTTCCTCTTCACTAAATATGGCTAAGGCTTCTGAGGTGGTAATTTTACAGTATTAAGTAACCAATTGTGCGGATGAATTGCCACAATCACCGAGACTGGATAATAATGACTGATGTGTGGGACATACTGGTTTCTGACAAAAGCATTGCCAAGTTCACAGGAAGGCCCCCCATGGGCAGCTCCCCCAGGGTGTGGGAGAGCCTCCCTGTCCGGCCGCCTCCCTCAGAATCTGCGGCCTTCCCAGCCTTCCTCTGGTCTGATATCCCGGGGTGCCACCCTCCTGCACCGAGCGCCTTGTCCCCAAACCTCCGGCATGCAAACATTGCCGTGGCCGCTGGGGGAAGTGGGTGGGCGGGGGGGGGGAGGGAAGGAGAGCAGGGCTGGTGCTTCTTTTTTGCAGAATTCTGGGATGAGGGAAAGGCCGCGAGAGTTGTGTAACTTTCACATTGAATGCTGCGGAACCTCAGTCCTGAGCCACGCTGCGTGGGGACCCACGGACAGGGGGCTCCATCACTTGGTGACACAGGGACAGAGAGCACAGACCTGGCAGTCCTCTTACCAGCTGCGGGACCTCTGACAAGTCAACTGGCCTCTTGGGCCTAAGGCTGGTCATCTATAAAGTGGAAATTTATCACCCTGGCTGGCGTGCTCAGTGGTTAGAGTGCTGGCCTGCACACCCAAGGGTCGCAGGTTTGATTTCTGGTCAAGGGCACAAACCTGGTGGGGCACATGTGGGAGGCAACCAATCAGTGTATCTCTATCACATTGATGTTTTCTCTCTCTCTCTCCTTCTCTCTCCCTCCCTGATGTTTCTCTCTCTTCTTCCCTCTCTCTCCCTCCCTCCCTCCCCACTTCTCTCCCTCAATTCCACTCTCTAAAAATCAATGGGAAAATGTCCTCTGGTGAGGATTAACGACAGCAACAAAGGAAATTTATCACAGCCCCCTCATAGCCGTGTAAAGATTAAATTAGAGGAGCTGTAGATAAAAGTGCTCAAAGTACGCGCTCAGGTGATGCTAACTATTTGCCCCAGTTGGAATGCTTTTGGCTGCAGGTAACAGAAACCCCATCGAATGGCCCGAGGACCTGATAGAAATGCAGGTTCTCGGGCCCCCACCCAGACCTAGAGATCCTCGGGGGTCACCCAGACCCTGTGCGCTAACCAGCCTCTGGGGGACGACTCTGGCTCTGGCTCTGGTGGGAGAAACATCACTCTAAAGACATCCAGATCTCAGCCTCAGGAGTCCGAGGAGGTGATTCTGGGGCGTCAGCTCAGAGAGCTCAGGACACCCCGGCGACCTCTCTCCAGGCCTCTCCCCTCCCCTGTAGTCATGGCAGGGCCACAGCTGTGCCCACACACGGATGTGAGACAGGAAGATGGATGGCAGTGGAAGGACTTCCTCCCACGCGTTCTCTCTTTGATCAGGGAAGGACACCTTTCCTGCTGTCACACAGTAGGCCTGTTTTGAAATCCCTTTCATCATAAACAACCACATGTCTATTCCCAGGTCTGTCACAAGCAACTGTTGAAAGAACAGGAAGGTTTAGAGTGGAAAGAGGGGAACCAGGGGCCATGAGCACTGCCTTTACACAAAGATGTGCTCTCGTAGGAGGAGGTGTGATGTGAGTCAAGAGGCGGGACTCAGACATGCCTGAGCTTGGGCCCCAGCTCAGCTCTTTACTTGCTGTGTGCTGCCGGGCAAGTTGCTGAACCTCTCTGAGCCTCAGTGTTCTCCTCCACAATAGGGGGATGATAGCAGTGTCAACTCCACAGGGTGGTCCTGTGGATTGAATGAGGTCAAACTTGAGACATGCTCAGTCCGTGGCATGCGCACACAGCTGCCGCAGATGGCCACTCTCATTGTTTTTGCAGAACTAATGCCAATGACAGCATGTCACAGGGAGGCCGGTTTGGAGTAGGCAGCTCGATGGGCATGAGCAGAGTAGGACCGATGGGCCAGGTGCAGAGTGTTACCAGGATGGAGACCCCTGGATGCCTAGCAACGAACACAACTGCAAACCCTTGCAGGACCACCCCTTCAGCATTAACACACCTAGGCCTCAGCTACGTTTCCGCTCCAGGTCCAGAGAAGCAGCAAAACCAGACAGAGTAAAGCCATGGCTGACATCAGGACCGGCTGCAGGGATTAATGACCCGCTCCCCTAGCGCCCACCAATCAGTAGAAAGCACAATTCTGAGGAGACACACCTGGAAAGCTGATGAATATTCTATTGAGAACCTCCCCTGAGACCTCAGATAGAAGCCCTCAGGACAAGGACCCAGCAGGGCTTTCTCTCTCTCTCTCTCTCTCTCTCTCTCTCTCTCTCTCTCCCTCTGTCTCTCCCTCTTCCTCAGCTCCAGGAGCCCTTCTTTTGCTATGACTTGTTTCCTGAGCCCATTTCTTCTATAGCTCACTTCTTCTATTTCTGTGACTTTCTTTTCTTTCTTCTTCTTTTTAAAAAATAATTCCTTATTTTTGAAAGTATTACATATGGCCCTCCTTTCCCCCCGCTTGACCCCTTCCAGCCTGCCCACCCCCCCTACCTCTGTGACTTTCTAAGTAAACTTTCTCTTATCATTTGAGTCTTGGCTCTGAATTCTTCTCTTAGCCAGAACTCGAGAACTAAGGTGGCAGAAAGGAGGTTAACACCCGGTGCCTTTTCCCCGCCACTGACACCGTAATTGACAGAACTGTCCAAAGATGAAATGGCTCATGGGAACAGGGAGTGAGCTTCCCGTCTCTGGAAGGATACAAGCAGAAGGTAGAAGAATCTTGGACTAGATCGACTTGAAGGCTTTCCCTCATCAGTCCTGCCCAGAAGAGCCTGGGAACCCAGGGAAGGGGTGACACGGAGCCATTGAATTCTGGGTCCTCAAGTCATGGCAGCTTCCTTCCATAAAGGAAAACAAACAAACAAACCCCACAGCTACGTAGGTGGTCCCGAAGTCGCTATGTTTTTAGTGGGTTGATTTTTGTTTGTTCGTTTATCCACCTTCCTTCCAATTTTTCACCCCAAGCCAAAACCTGTCCTAATCTCTTAGACCTTAAAAAAATCTTTTAGACCCTTAAAAAAAATAAATTTGGTGCCAAAGGCGCAGGTTTTGAAAACCTCATGACATTCCTTTTACTCTTTCATCTTGGCCAACTGAACTGGTAGCAGCCTTCAGCCAAGAACCAGGAAGACGGGCCCTTAAACCCATTCCCTCTGTCAGCGCCTGGCCTGGCTCCGAGCGGCAGGAAGCCTCCCTGTGCGCCCTGGCTGCCGCCACGCTGC